>NC_134787.1:47397675-47400175 GCF_046742065.1 Oratosquilla oratoria
TCCATCGCCCCTTTCATTTACAACCTGCTCGACTAAGACAATGTGAGACCAGCACACACATCTCCCGTTCTCAGCAGTGGCTATTAGTCACTTTCTCCAACAATCCTCAAAGCGCACAGGTGACTGCTTCGGCCGCAGCCTCTTAGCGCCTCCTGGCGTTGGCTCCTCGCTTTCTTCCTTCTTTGTTGCAAAGGGAGGCCATGAAGGGAAACAAAGTGTTAAGGTGGTAGTGACGATGAGGATATAAGTGCCATCTATCACGTGGCGGCTTGATCGTCGGGATGAATTTTATGTCCCCTTTAGGTGTCATATCCCCTTAGGGTGTCATGGAGTTGGATAGTAATATAATTAGAACGCAAAATACCACATACCTTTTTATCAAATTAGCTATATATTTATATACCTATTTACTCATTTATCTATTTATTCATCTATTTATTTATCTATTCATGTACCTATTCATTTGTTCATTTACTTATCTATCTATTCGTTTATCTATTTGTTTATTTTTCTTATTTGTTTATTTTCCATTAAATTGTTTATTTATCTGTTTATTTATTTTTTACCTATTTATATATTCACCTTTGATGGTGTCTTTCGCTCCTTAGAACCAATGACATTAGCTCACCTGAGCAATTGTAAAGAATAAGGCGCTCACACCAAGAGGCGATTAGTTGCAACTGAAATCGTCACCCTTGCCCTAAGTGTTCGGACTTCCAGAACCAGTTGAAGTCACCTATCACTGTCGAAAGGGAACGCGGGTTCGCGCTGTGCACACTACCATCAGAACATGGTTCAATAGCACAACAGAACATCTTACGTCATGAACTCCCTTGTACAGTATCAAGGGGATGGTGCTTTACGAAAGGCGGTTGGGGACCGCATTGCTCAGAGTGAATAAGATGCCCTAGTTCCTAACTCTACCCTGCGTCATGACTAAGAGGATTTGCGTTTGACCTTCTTCGGCGGGTGCAGACGCGCGCGCCGCCACTGATCCTGTGTGGACGCCGCGTAATGTGGTCAGACTGAAGGCTTAAATATGTACAAACCTAGAATGAAATTACTCAGTCACCCAAGAATCCACCCTTTCTCTATGACGTAGAACTGCAACCCGGTGTGATTGGTGATCGTGGTTTTAAAGTATCAATCCCGGCAGCTTTTGGTTCTACGTCATCAGAGGGGATGAAAGACTGCGTTATTTGAATTCATTATATGAATTTTGCGTCCACGACCGGAGAACTGTAAAATCTGCAATATGATGATACAGTTTGACTAAATACAGTTCATTTTATAAACGTTGCAACTTGCAAAATAATTTCGTTTAATATCAATTAACGTTAGTTAATTCTATTTCATATATACGGCAATCAGTTTCTGCGTCCTGTTACATTCAATCGAGAAAATTACGGGATGTAATCATGAATATCAAAAATAATAGGGAAATTATCTACCTGGCTTTTTCGTGTGATTGGTCTAAAGTGATATTTGATACGAATGCACCATCCACAATTCTGGTCTGATTACTCATAATGAGTGACAGATGAGGAAAAGGAGTATGGGACAGGAATCACTTAACACTCTCACCAGAGTCGTCACGTTCACAGCGATAAATACTTCGGAAGTTATTAACTATCTACCCGTACCTTCATTAACACCGGTGATACAATAGTAATATACATACATATACCAAAGGCTTTTCCCCCCTACACGGGGGGTAGCCAAAAAGAAAAAAGGCATAGAAACCACTCCCACCCATTCCATTTCCTATATATTCCACTCCCCTCCACCCTCCTTCCTCCCTCTTATCTTGGCACCTCCTGGATGACGGATCATCCCTGCATCCTGAAGAATAGTAACATACTAAAACAAATTCAATATGCACAGATGCCACAATAGGTATTATAAAACTGTTCAAATTATAATAACTTTATCAAGTAGAAGCATTAATGTCACAAGCAATTTACAATGATACTGTACATGCAGGAATGAAAGTGCCAGTCAGGATTGAACTTTATCCATTTAAGTAACTCTTGGAGAACTTTGAGTGAACCCCATATCGAGAGAAGTCCCTGATCTATAAGTTTGTATGGCCTGGGCAGGTCGTAGTCACTTGGAGTCGAGGCACGCCGCAGGTAACATCTCATAAGCTAAAGAATTAGGCACAAGCTGTGACCTTACAAAGGAGATTTTAGATTTCCTCCGACCCTGGTGACACATTAGTATTAACAATACAATATTCACACTAACGAAGACAATCAATGGCTTTATAAAGAGGATCTTCACCAGAAAATTTCATAATAGTAAGATCCTGATGTAACACTGCAAACGTGTGAGCCATTGTCTGAGGTGATGTTTGGGTAGGAATAAATGAGGGAACCTTATGTTTACTAGACATCGCTAAATTAGATCTTGGAAGTACGGTCCCACTACGTAATAACATTAACTTGAAAAATAAAAATAAATGTTATATACATACAATGAGTATTGCGACCGCTCACAA
>NC_134787.1:47410175-47435175 GCF_046742065.1 Oratosquilla oratoria
AAAGGAAGAAGCAGATGAAAGAAAAGATGATAAGGAACAGAAATCAGGCGCATATTAAGCGGAGAGAACCGGACGAAATCGACTAATGAACATCTTAAAGGCACAAAGAACACACGAGAAGAGAACAACTTGGACAAAACAGCAATGAACACCAGCGGTGATTATGTTGCAACTGGTGGCAGTATTAATGGTGATAATGACATAAGGTGAGTTGGTGATATAGGCGGGGGCTGTTGCAAAGGAGGTGAAAGTGGTGGTGAAGAAGAAAGAGGAGGAAGAAGAGTATGTGGAGGAGGAGAAGAGACCTCCACAGTGACGAAATGGAGGGCCTCCTCCAGGAAAAGCCCCAGAAGGAGATGGATTCAGAGTCAAGATGGAGGTGATGAGAGCTGGAGAAGAAAAAGGATATGAAAGAAGAGGAGGAGGGTCAGAAAAAGGAAATGAGGAGGGAGAGGGGAGGGGGCAAAGTGGCGGGGTGGAACTGCGAAGAAGGAGAAGGAGGAGGAGAAGGAGGAGAGGAAAAGGTAAAGGAGAGGACGGGGAGGGGGAGGAGAGGAGGAAAAAGTAAAGTACAGGAGGAGGAAGAGGGGAGGAAAAGGCAAAGGAGAGGACGAGGAGGAGGAGGAGGAGGAAGAGGAGAGGAAAGTATGAAGTAGAGGACGAGGAGGAGGAGGAGGAGGAGTGGAAAGTATGAAGGCGAGAACGAGGAGGAGGAGGAGGAGGAGTGGAAAGTATGAAGGAAAGGACGAGGAGGAGGAGGAGGGGAGGAAAAAGTGAAAGAGAGGACGAGGAGGAGTAAGAATTGGACGAGGGACAGAAGATACAACGAAAAAAAAGAAAGAAGAGGAGAAGGATGACGGAGAGAAGGGACAAGGAAAAGAAAAGAAGAGGAGGAGGAGGAGGAGGAGGAGGAGGAGGAAAAGTAAGATCTATACAACGAAGAGGAAGCAGAGGAGGAGAAAAGAAAGGAAAGGAAGTAGAGGTATACGAAGAATAAATAGAAAACAGACACTGTCTTCTGGAGGAAGAAAGAAAAGGAGAGGAAATCACAATAATAACAAACAAAATGGTAAAGATGTAAAACAAGGTAAATAGAAAAAAACATATTAACAAATAAAGTGAGATTATAAGAATAAGGAAAAGAGGAAAAGGAACAAGATAACAATGTGGAGAAAGAAAAAGTTAATAAAAAAAGAAAAAACAGTTTAAGGATCCTGTAGATATATGCAAAAAATAAGACGAATTTTGGTGTGGACTAGTGCAAAGAGAAAAACAATAAGAAAAGAAATGTCAATAAAGTGTAGATGTAAGAAATAGAAAATAAGGAAAAACGCTATCAGTACAAAACAGGAAAACCTCCTGAGTACTTTCCTGTAGAAGCACTCAAAGAACTACTCAACGTCGGTAAACAGAACGAGCCCATGAAGAGAGCCTCAAGAGTGGTTAATGTCCACAGAATCTCCCCCACCCAAAAAAAAAAAAAAAAAAAAAGAAGAAGAAGACTCTAGCAAGCCAATGAAGACCTCTTTGTTGACCACAGAGGGACCCCAAGAAGAGACGCTTGACCAGAAGATGATCCTCTGGTTAACCTCTGAGGAGCAGTACTACGTACATACATATACCAAGGCTTTTTCCCCCTTACAAGGGGGTTAGCCAAAAAGAAAAAGCCAGTACTGGTTCCTGTGAAGGGCAACAGGAAAATGATTTCCTTCTGCAGGCTAATGATGACTAATTTGAGGAAGCGGTGAAGCTTCCGGGAGGTCACTGGGGCTGAAGAAGTCATTCTTGAAGAAAAAAGAAATGTGTCTTTGGCAGCCGGAACAAATGTGTAAGCCGTTGGTAGCAATAAAAGAAGAGGAAGAAGATGAGGAGCCTACACCAGGAGGCGCGTAGCAGCTGCGGCCGAAGCCGTCACTTTTGCCCTATCAAGTGCGTTAGGAAATGTTGGGGTAGGTAACAATCACTGCTGGGAATTGGAATGGAGTCCGGAACTCGAACCCACAACTAAGCGAATGCGAGACTAGGACACTGACGCTACTAGCACACTTCAGTGCAAATCTAGTCGGCAGTAAACAAAAAGAAGTTCTTTCTCGACTGAATAGAATCGCTTAGTAAGAATCAAGACTATTAAAGATAAAAAAAATGGAGATAATGATATGATGCAATAATGATAAAGAGTAAACACGCAGAGAAAATGGAAGAATATAATAGATATACAGTATGAATTTCGTGAAAAACTGAAATAAAAAGCAACTTGCAGGAGTTCTGAGATCATGATGCAAGGAAACAACGCAATAGATAATGAATGCATCATAAAGCAATTTTCTACGGGCATCAAGTTGGTGAATCAATATGATGAGATGTTGATGTACCTGTCACCGTGTGATTTCATTCAGGCTGGGGATCCTTTATCGAAAAGAATAAAATCGTCTAGCGCGTCCCACAGCAGCATCTATACAATGCGCAACTGTTCTGGAAGAATCACAGTAAAGCGAATGAGTCCATTGCTTTGATTCCAAACAACAACAGCAATTAGTTAATTAATCAAAAGGTTCAAAATATGAACACTGACACGTTCGCGTATCTGGTAGATCCTGTTCTAGCTGACGCCAGGTGATCTTATTCAGGACAGAGTGAGATTCTGACCAGTCCAGACCCATCCTGGCCTCACCTCTGGCCCCTCGACTGAATAAAATCGCCCTACGTCAACCAAAACGAGGGAGACTACAGATGGAAAAGAGTTTAAGAGCTATTTAGCGTTTGGAATGAAGAAGATCAGAGGAAAAATGGAGAGATAAAAAAGTTTGCAGGAGTGACGTGGCATATGTTGGTTGATAGAAGCCTCCTCCGCGTAGAAGGACAGCTTCCGAGTCTCGATCTCGATCCTCTTCGCTGCAATTTGCGAAGTCGTTCGTTTCTCCTTTGCGACGGTGGCGTCAACGGAAGCGAGCCGATGCCAAAAATTCGTTTAACTGTGGTATTAAAATCCCGCATTCCTTCCCAATTCCCGACAGTGACTGTGACCTGTCCCAGCAGTCCCCAGAGCGCATAAAAGAGCAAAGGTGTTGGCACAGCTACTCAGCGCCACCTGGCGTAGACTCTCTCGACTGAAGGAAGCATCCTTCCCCAGTCAAAGGTTAATACTATTTTGGAACTTTTTTAGTTGACCCTTTTACAGTGTTGTGCAGCTTTTGTCGTCTCATCCAGCTGCCGCCAGGCGATTTTTATCAATTAAAAGAAAACATCTAAAACGTTACCCTTCTGACTGCTGGAGGTTTCGTGAGACAATAATGAAGGAGACTCCGTGAGACCATAAAACCTACACTAGGCAGTTCCATGTTCCTTACTACATGTCATCCCTATATATACAGAGTTATTTAATTTTCGCTTAAAACAACGAATTGTTTCCCTCAGCTGAATAAAATTGCCTGATTGTAGCCAGAACAAAACTTATAGGTCGACACTGGCAGCAGTCGGTTGATATCTACCGTGACTCAGCCCTCCAGCTGAAAGAGATTTGTACCCAAAGGGTAAATATTAGATTAGTATAATTTATTTACTGGCGATTAGAATGTCAAGTTGTATTTTGTATACTTCACTGAGAGTAGTGTTTGATAAAATTCTTCAGCTCTTTTTTCTTTTATCCTAGTCTCTGCTTTCCTTTTTCTATCTTATGTATTTTTATTATTTATATATATATATATATATATACATATATATATATATATATATATATATATATACATATATATATATATATATATATATATATATATTAGTATTTAAACGTGGTGGGGAGCTTACACCGTGAGGCGCTGAATATCTTCATCCGAAGCCGTCACCTTTGCTCTATGGGTTTTGGGATTGTTAGGGCAGGAAATAATCATTCGTTGCTGAGAATCGGAGAGGAGTGCTGAATTCGACCCCACAAGTAAGCCAATGCGAGATCAGCATGCTTCCGATGACGCCACCAGTCTTTATTCACTCTTTTGCTTCGAAAGCAGATGCCACAAGGATAACTGAAAACGTCTGATGGCCTTGATACTCGCAATCAAATATATTCCTTGACTACTGACTTGTTTCAGATTTACTTCTCAGCATTATTCCTGAAATGTAACCGATCACCTTTTGTTTAGATTACATTATTCAGTGCCCAAAGGTAACATTTCTTGTTACATCACATGTAACATCAATATATTCAAAATCTGACGACAAATCTCTATCATAGAGCAATGTCTACTTTATAAAATTCCTGGGGAATATTGACGCGGTTTTAGAAAACCGGCTGTAGGCCATAAAAGGTGCACGTATAACAATAAAACGAGATAACGTGGATAAGGCTTGAATCTGGAAATGAAGAAGTAGATCAAGTGCGGTCATCCCAATGGTCCTTGCCGGGGAATGTTCTTGGTCAGTGAGGCTGGAGGGTCCGTGTCAGAGGCGATTGAAAAAAAAAAAAAAAAAAAGAGAGAGAGAGAGAGAGAGAGAGAGAGAGAGAGAGAGAGAGAGAGGGCCAGCGGTTGGGAGTTTGGGGGTTGGCAGGGTTGAAGGGTTGACCTAAATGCGGCCTAAGCCAAAAGGGAGCCTAGTCTGTCTGAGCATGATTATCTAAAAATGTCTTTAACGTGTGTGCGTTGGAATGCCTGAGTGGAGTTTGGTAAAAGGAGATCCGCCCGGAAGCCTGTGATGACATCAATACCCAGGGGCAGAAGCATACTCTTCAACGAAAGGGATGGCTTAAGCTTAATAGAATCACATAAGAACATACATAAGAATATTAGAATGAAGGAGACTGCAAGAGATCATAAGGCCTACACTAGGCAGCTCCGTATCCATCACCACCTGTCATCCCCATCGATAAAGTTATCTAATCGTTTCTTAAAACAACTGATAGTTTCAGCGCTCACTACATGGTTACTAAGTTTATTCCATTCGTCGACCACCCTATTAGTAAACCAATTCTTGCCTATTTCCTTTTTAAATCTAAATTTGTCCAGTTTATAACCATTACTGCGAGTCCTGCCCTGTTGTTTTAGTATGATGACCACATGGTGGCAGCCCGAAAAATATATAAGAAACATTGCTACCATTTGCGGATTTACCAGAGGGAATTTCCTGCAGCTGAATAAAATCGCCTGACGACACACAAAAATGTAAGAAAGATCGCCTCTCTCAGCTGGTCCATAAGCCGTTGTCTAGATGTTACATGACCTGGAGAGAGAACCTCTGATCACATGAGGAGGTCAGGTCACGCCTCATGACGTCCAGGAAACAGAAGTCATGACGGTCATTCAAGGTTTGTTAGCGCAATGAGTATCATTATTCGCAGAGGTTCAAATTTGGTCCGAGGAGTGTGTCCAATAGGATAACATATGATTTGCCGCATGACATATTAATGTATGTTTAAACCGATCACTGACTTACATCACCTTTCCATCTAACCACGCCCTCCTTTCCTTCCTTCTTAGGTTTCCGTTTGTCTAATATGAGACTAATCTTGTTAATTTGTATTTCACTGTTTCTCACTATTGTTGTCATATTGAACTAACTAAATCATTAAACTTCATCATCATAATATAATTTAACTTCGTTACATATCGCAGTAAATTACAGTATACAAGAAACGAAAATACTTTGGCTATATTAGCAAGGACATTATGTAACAATTTTTTCGTTCATTTTCTTTTACCTCTTCCCGATTCAATGTGGAGTTGACATTTCTGACTAGTTTTTGTCGCCAATCGTCTCTATCTCTCTATTCATCTCCTGCCAAGCCTTTCTATCTAAATTCCTTCCCTATACTTCTCTCGCTCTCCTTCCGTCTCTTTTTCCATTCATTTTATTTCCCATCACTCTTTTTATCAAATAATTTTCGTCCTTCCTCATGACATACCCGTACCATACCAGCCATCTTTCCTGTACGTTCTTCTATTGTCCCTCTGATCTTAACCAACTTAGTGACTATATCCACTTGAACTTTTTTATCACTGCTACACTCAGTCTTTTTTCCTGCGTCCTCATACCCCCACGTCACTGACATTGTTATTATGGTTTTATATACTTTTCCTTTCATACTCATTTTTTTTTTTTTTTTTTTTTTTGCCCAGCATGACAGTTTCACTGTTGATTTTTTTTTTCTTCAAGTTTTACAATCATATATTGCTGTAATATAACCTGAAGTGCAAAAAAGAAGCTATGAAGGTTCTCAGGAAGACCAAGGGTGACATGGCTGGTATGTGAAGATACGTTACGTATAACGTCTAAGTGCTTAAGAACCAGCTCACTTCTAGAAGCCACTGTAGGACTGAACTATCTGGTCAGGGCCTAGATAATTCGTAAGACTAGAAGTAAAGGTAACAAAGAAGATTCCAGGAAAGGAATATTAAACTAGCGATAAAACTAGTAAACGAAATTATTAATGGAAAATATTTACAGGCAATCAACACAAAAGAGAATGGGCAGTAGGGTCAATGGGACCGTTACATGATTATGGAAATTATCGTTCAAATAAGAAACACAAGATAAGTATGCAATATGGTACTATCTAAGTACAAAGAGATCAGGAACATGCATCAGAATAAGTAATAAGTACAAATATAAGTAAAGTAATGCAATGTATATCAGACACGTAATGTAGGCAAAAAGGGTGATCACTTCACACCAATCGTCTCATGAGTCCAAACTTGTATTTTTATCAAGAGATCAATAGAGCGAAAAATGACGACGAGTGAGCGAATACCACCGCTTATATACCATTGGACCGGAAACGGGATACTTCCGGTGAAGTGTGCGAGTGAGTGAAAGGAGGGGAGGAGGGTAAGTTAACACGTCAACATGGGTAGTTTTTAGGACCCTCGACTCGCTTGAACAATCTATTTATTTAGTAACTGTCAAATCTGTGCGCTCCGAACTATTCAGGATTTCGCTTGTCTGTTTGTTCTACAAGAGTGCGCACCTCTCTCCGCACGTAGGCAAGATTACATATAGTGGACGGGCGTTACTGCTTAACATTGTTACAATACATACATAGACAAGAAATATGAACATAGTTATGTAATACAAAGGAACACAATTCTATAACATAATTACACATATGACGTAATATCTAATATTACGTTACACCTCCACCGTTTGGGAAAGCTTTTCACTTTCTGTTGAAAAGCTATGTTCTAGAAAGGACGTCGGCTAAAACATTAAAGACGCCTTTTATATGATGAATTGTTAGATTAAAGGGTTGGAGAAATAAACTCCAACGTGTAAGTCTCGGATTCTTGTTTTTCATAGTCTGTAGGAACTTTAAGGGGTTGTGATCCGAATATACTTGAATGGTAGTTGAGGAACCCAGGTAGACTTCGAAGTGGATAAGGGCCTGGACCAAAGCGAGCGTCTCCTTCTCAATTGTTGAGTAGTTCTTCTGCGCAGGGGACAGCTTCTTGCTGTAGTAGGCGATAGCGTGAAGAACTTCATTGTGTTCTTGCAAGAGGGCGGCACCGATACCGGTGTCGCTGGCGTCGACTTGCAGAAGAAAGGGTCGTTGGAAATCGGGTGCCCTTAGAACTGGTGCGTTAGTGAGAAGGGACTTCAGGTTTTTGAAGGCCGTCTCACAGGTAGGTGTCCACACGAAGTCGTGGTCTTTTCTCAACAGGTCAGTCAATGGTTCTGCTACATCTGAAAAATTTGGACAAAAACGGCGATAATAGCCACTCATTCCGAGGAATCGACGTACCTCTCTACGATTAGTGGTTGTATGTACATCATTGATGGCTTTTATCTTGGCGTCTATTGGAAACACTTGGGAATTTCCAACTTTAAATCCCAAATAGGGGACCTGTGTATGTCCGAAATCACATTTGGACAAATTGATGGTAAGGTTTGCTTGGTCTGCTCTATAAAAGAAATTATTTAGGTGTTCAATGTGTTCTGTCCAAGACTGACTAAATATTATCACATCATCTAGATAAGTTTTTACTCCTGGCAATCCTGCAACAAGATTACTTATCATTCTTTGGTAAGTGGCAGGGGCATTTTTAAGCCCAAATGGCATTGCTCTGAATTGGAATAATCCCTCTTCCGTAATGAAAGCGGTAACTTCTCTTGAGCGAGGGTGTACAGGGATTTGATAGTATCCCCTTAACATATCCAACTTGGATACATACTTGGCAGTTCCTAGACTGTCTATGATATCATCTATCCTAGGGATAGGAAAAGCATCGGCCTTAGTATGGGCATTGATTTTCCTGTAGTCAATGCACAGGCGATAAGAATTGTCAGATTTAGGGACAAGAATGCAAGGAGATGCCCAAGGACTACTGGAGGGTTCAATTATTCCCTGTTGAAGCAGAGTGTTTATTTCTGCTTTTATGAACTCCTTCTTTTTTGGATTGACTCTATAAGGGGCTTGTTTGATAGCCCTTGGCGAGTCTAGAATTATTTCATGTTCTATCAAAGAAGTGAATCTTGGGGAATCTAGAAATAATTTTGGAAAACTTCTTAAGAGAGAAAGAATGTCTTTACCTTGTTTCTCAGATAAGTGTCCTACTTTTATCTGAAGATTTTGTAGTATCTGAGAGTTTTCCAAGGGAATCTCAGGAGGATTAGGCAGGTTATCAGGAGGCTCTTCCGATTCTATTGTGGTAGAGCTGCAAGCTGGAATTGGATCTCGGGAATGATAAGGTTTTAAGGTATTTATGTGACAGAGACGGGAACTCTTTCTTCTGTCTGGGGTTTTGATTATGTAGTTGAGATCACTGGCTCTGGACAAGACTTCATAGGGTCCTTTGTATTTAGCCTGCAATGGATCTCCTGGTATGGGAAGATAAAGTAACACTTGATCTCCTGGAGAGAAAGTTCTAAGTTTAGAATTTTTATCATACCGACCTTTCATTACTCGTTGAGCATTCGCCAAGTTCTCTCTTGCCAACTTCCAAGCTTCTAACAACTTCTCGGTGACCTGGGACACGTATTTCAAAGAAGGAATTGGTGGTTCTTCTTTCATCCATTGTTCATGAAGTATCTTTAGGGGACCACGGACTTCATGACCGAAGACTAATTCTGACGGGCTGAATCCAAGGCTTTCTTGAATTGTTGTTCGGGTGGCGAACAACAAAAAGGGGAGTCCGTCTTCCCAATTTCGAGTGTTCTCAGCACAGAAGATTCTTAACATTGTCTTGAGCGTTTGGTGAAAGCGCTCTAGAGCACCTTGTGATTGAGGATGATAGGCGGAGGAAGTTACATGATTTATACCTAGTGTTACAAGAGTTTCTCTAAACTTGTTGGAAAGAAAATTACTTCCTTGATCACTTTGAATGTTCTTGGGGAATCCTACCATAGTGAAATATTTCAACATTTCTCTGATTATGTTTTGAGCTTTAATATTTTTCAAAGGAATTGCTTCTGGAAAACGAGTGCTCATACACATGATTGTGAGAATGTACTGATTTCCTTTACTTGAAGGAGGTAAAGGTCCTACACAGTCAATAAGAACTTTTTTAAATGGCTCTTCCATTACAGGAATGGGATGGAGTGGAGCTTCTACAATTTTCTGGTTGGGCTTACCTACAAGTTGACATGTATGACATGTTTTACAATATTGGGCAACATCTTTGACAACCGTGGGCCAATGGAAATGTTGGGTTATGTTGAACAAGGTCTTTCTTACCCCTAAGTGACCTGCTAAGGGAGTATCATGAGCCAATCTTAGAACATTATTCCTGAAACCAAGAGGGAGGACTATTTGATTCCTTACTTGCCATGGCTGGTCAGCGGTTGCGGTGGATGCTCTCCATTTTCGCATTAGGACTCCGTTTTCTATATAGAAACCTCGTGACATATTTTCAACTTCTTCTGGAGAAGAAACAATCTCGTACAAATTTTTAAGAGAAGGATCTGACTTCTGTTCTTTGATTAATTCTGCTCTAGATAGAGAAACTGGTGAAGAAGAAGATGGGTCAGTTTGGGAGAATAGGGATTCTAAATTATAAGTCTCCTCTTCAGATTTCTTGTACTGAGATCTGGTTACAGCGCAAGCGGGAAACAACTGTAAGTTATCTGAAGGTTCTACTGAGGTCTTAGGGTTATTTGTTATTAAGGGAGAAATGACTTTGCTTCCAGCGATGTCATTGGCCAACAATAAGGATATTCCTACTATGGGAAGAGAGTCTACTACTGCTACTTTAACCATTCCGGTTGTTAAATCAGACCGCAAGAAAACATTATGTAATGGACATTTTACAATTCCTCCAACTCCTTCTATCAATATATCATAACCTGTATATGACTCACCCAGATTCTGCAAGACAGAATTTAAAATCAGACTTTGCTTTGCTCCTGTGTCTCGGAGTATGGAAATAGGATATTGTTGTGAACTACTACTATGAGATATAGTTCCTGAAGATACAAATGGTTTGAAACAAGGATCATGATCTGATGAGGGGGGTTCTACATTACTTGACAATACCGGCTTCTTTGGTAGTGTATCCTGAATAGAGGATTTTGAATCATCTGATTTTATATTACTTACAAGAGTTGGTGTCTTATTGGAGAATGAGGGTGTCAGTCTCTTTCTGCAATTAGAAAGGTGATGGCCAACCTGTTTACAATATGAACAAGTTACAGGGGGATTAGTCTTAAACCTTTCCATTCTTTGCCAAGGTTGGTTTGGAGGATATTGATTGAAATCAGACCTGTAACTGAAATGTGATGGGCTAGACTGATTTTCAAAGTGTTTCTTTGGGGACCAAGGATCAGAGTATTTTGTTGAATCTGGAATATGTGACTTTGACTTTTGGGATTCCATTTGTCTTGACTTAGGTTTATGATTTAGTGTGAACTCATCAGCCAATACAGCAGCTTTAGTTAAAGTTTCGGGAACATGATCATCTATAAAAATCCTAAGATCTGTCTCTAAGGTATTCTTAAACTGCTCCAATAAAATCAACTGTTTAAGTCTATCTAAGGTGTCCGTTTCACTAGCCAAACACCACCTATTGAATAACCTCTCTTGTTGAGCCGCATATTCTACGTATGTTAACTGAGGTGTCTTCCTATAATTACGGAATTTCTGTCTATAGGCCTCTGGTATTAGTTCATAAGCTTTTAAAATACAAGCTTTCATATTATCATACTCGCTTTCTGCTTCTGAAAGAGAAGTATAAATTTGCTGAGCCTTACCCTTAAATTGTGTTTGAATGATTAATGGCCAATTTTCTTTAGGGATTTGTAACTGTTGCGCCAATTTTTCCCACTGAAGAAAGAAAATTTCTGGCTCTCCCTCTGAAAATTTGGGTAAAAGTTTTACATACTTGGAAATATCTATATGACCTTCCTGAACTACGGGTTGTCTATCAACAATCCTAGCTTCTACTTCTGTCTTCTTTAATTCTAACTCTACTTGTTTCACTTTAGCTTCCTCTTCTCTAGCTTTAAATTCTGCCAATTTGATTTTAGTTTCCTCTTCTCTAGCTTTAAATTCTGCCTCAATTTGCATTTGTTTCAGTTTAGTTTCCTCCTCTTTAGCTTTAAATTCTGCCTCAATTTGCATTTGTTTCAGTTTAGTTTCCTCCTCTTTAGCTTTAAATTCTGCCTCAATTTGCATTTGTTTCAGTTTAGTTTCCTCCTCTTTAGCTTTAAATTCTGCCTCAATTTGCATTTGTTTCAATTCAGCTTCCTCCTCAAAATCTACTCTCCTGACCTTTAATTCAATCTCCTTAATCTTAAGTTCGGTTAGTCGTGCCTCTATTTCTAACCTATTTGAAGGAATTTGTATAGCTGTAATCTCTTCTGGAGATAATATCTCATCTTCGATCAGATTTTCAACAAGTTCCTGAAGTATTTTTTTCTTTCGTAAACTTGTATCAATGTCTACTCCAAAGTGCTTGCCTATTTCTATCAAAGTGTCTTTAGTTTGTTTCTTTAAGAAACTTACCTTGGGATTTTGAACGAATTCTTGAACTATATCATCCATCTCTATAAGAATGTGTTAAATACCTGATCCAATATCCTTGGCAAGGGTCGCCACTTTGTTACGGGCGGCTGGTATGTGAAGATACGTTACGTATAACGTCTAAGTGCTTAAGAACCAGCTCACTTCTAGAAGCCACTGTAGGACTGAACTATCTGGTCAGGGCCTAGATAATTCGTAAGACTAGAAGTAAAGGTAACAAAGAAGATTCCAGGAAAGGAATATTAAACTAGCGATAAAACTAGTAAACGAAATTATTAATGGAAAATATTTACAGGCAATCAACACAAAAGAGAATGGGCAGTAGGGTCAATGGGACCGTTACATGATTATGGAAATTATCGTTCAAATAAGAAACACAAGATAAGTATGCAATATGGTACTATCTAAGTACAAAGAGATCAGGAACATGCATCAGAATAAGTAATAAGTACAAATATAAGTAAGACCCAGGGCGGTGGGCAGGGTGCAGGGATGACCCGTCATCCAGGAGGTGCTCAGATGAGAGGAAGGGTGGGAGGGGTGTGGAGTGTATGTAGGGATGAAATGGGTGGGAGTGTTTTTATGCCTTTCCCTTTTTGGCTACCTCCCTTGTAAGGGGGAAAAAGCCTTGGTATATGTATGTATGTACAAATATAAGTATAAAGTAATGCAATGTATATCAGACACGTAATGTAGGCAAAAAGGGTGATCACTTCACACCAATCGTCTCATGAATCTAAACTTCTAGTTTTTATCAAGAGATCAATAGAGCGAAAAATGACGACGAGTGAGCGAATACCACCGCTTATATACCATTGGACCGGAAACGGGATACTTCCGGTGAAGTGTGCGAGTGAGTGAAAGGAGGGGAGGAGGGTAAGTTAACACGTCAACATGGGTAGTTTTTAGGACCCTCGACTCGCTTGAACAATCTATTTATTTAGTAACTGTCAAATCTGTGCGCTCCGAACTATTCAGGATTTCGCTTGTCTGTTTGTTCTACAAGAGTGCGCACCTCTCTCCGCACGTAGGCAAGATTACATATAGTGGACGGGCGTTACTGCTTAACATTGTTACAATACATACATAGACAAGAAATATGAACATAGTTATGTAATACAAAGGAACACAATTCTATAACATAATTACACATATGACGTAATATCTAATATTACGTTACACACTGCATCAGAGAGAAGCAGGGCTGGAAGAAATAAAGAAAAAAGAGACATATCTTGACCGGACAAAGTGTAGACGTCTTGTGTATAGTTACCGATAGGTCCAAGACTTACCAGGGGAGGATACGACGATGTAAAATGTGCAAAACAAATAAAAAAAAATCAGGTCATAATCCAAACAACTGAAAATCTTAGTCACTAGTGTTTCATATTTTTGTATTTTCATAAGCTTCAAATGTATGTTTCTTTTTATGAATTATGTAACGCAATTCATTGTCATATATATTCTTTTTTCAAATAATGCATTAATGTAACGCAGCCTGAAACAACGGAAATACCTAAAGTGCAAATAATAGGTACTTGGGCAAAAGGAAGCATGTGGATATAATGCCAAGGTGAGGTTGTCGATGACAGTGAGTTCTGACGTATCTAGTGTAGTCCTTCTTGCCTCTTTCAGTCTCACCCATTCTTATGGTCTTCCTCACGGCTCACTTTGGATGGGCGGCTGTACAAATCAATACCACCGTCTCAATGAGAGCCAATTGAATCCTTATCATTTCATCTCTCACCCTGCTTACAGTGCCCTTCAGTTCTTTCGACAAAAGTACTTCAACTCTATTTCCCCTCTCTCCATTTGTAGCTTACGTCCCCCACCCAGTTCCTTTGCTTTAAACCCCCTCCACATCGTCTCCTGCACACAAAACTCGATTTTCTTTCTCCCATCAGATATTCCTCTTCTCTTCCTCTTCCTTTCATCGTTCCCACATTTAGCGTCCTCACCTGCACCATCCCTCCCGCCTTCTTTTCATTATAGTAAAAAAAAAAACAACAACAATATAATATCTATATATTTGTTTCAGCAGTATTATGGGTCTATTTTTTTTTTTTTTTTTTTTTTTTTTTATGATGAGATGTCTGCAATGCTTTTATCAAAGAATCATTCAGAAATAGTTTCTACGCCCGACAAAAATAAGACCTGCTCGTTTCTGCATGGCTTGTCCTGGAGAAATATATCATGATTCTTTCTTTTCTCGAGTTTTACACCCATTTAATGCACACTGCCAAAGGATATTCCTCGGATTTTTTTTTTTTTTTTTTTTTTTTTTTTTTTTTTTCTGTTCTACCCCTCCTTCTTATCTTTCCCTTCGTCGCCTTTCTTCTACGCTTTGATACCTATTCAATATTTTTTTCGTCCATTCTTTCTTCTTCCTCATTCTCGTCCCGTTCTTAGTTTTCTTCTGGGCACTCACATCTTATTCTTATCTACATACTCTTGACTTCTTATTCTCCTCCCATTATATACATAATTTTCTTTTCATGTCTTCTCTTTTTACTCACTCCTCGTCCTAATTATTTCTTCATATCCTCCTGTTCCCCCGTTTCCCTGTTTTCTCTCTATCTACTGCTTTCTTTCCTTTCATTCACCTCTCCACTTCTCTTTCCTCCTCTACAATCCAGTTACATAATTCTCCCCTTTCTTGTGCGCTGGTAGCGTCATCGGAAGCCTACGGGTCTCCCATTTGCTGAGTTGTGGGTGGGTTTGAATTTCTCACCTCTCTCCGATTCCAGCTTACCCTATCCTAAGCGCCTCCGAGCTTAGACTCCTTACCTTCGTCTTTCGTCTTTTTTGTTCCACGCATAAGTCGTGATCGCTCCTCTCTCTCTCCCTCTTTACTCTCGTCCTCCTCTCTTCTCTGCGTTTATCCCAATTCCCCTTTGATTTGCTTCCCATCTCCGAGCATCCGGGGTGGATATTGTGGATCCGGTTTGTTTTGCCGGCTTCCACCGACCGGATATTACCGGCTCTATGACCCTCTATCCTTCCTCGTAGGCTCATATCCATCATCCTTCATCCATTTGCCTGGATGACGAGTCATCATCCGTCCGTCCTGACCGCGCGTACCCGCCAGCCAACCATCTATCTCTGGGTTGTTTGTCATCCGTCCACTCCTGAGGTCGTATGAGTTTCGTTATGGTCTCCGTCATGAGATCACGAGGTTCCTCAGCTTTGATTCCCAACAATGTTGTTGTCTTGGCTTTCCTTCTTTCGTTCCAGGCATCCGACCCGTGGGAATTTTCTTTGTTGTTGTTGTTGTTGTTGTTGTTGTTGTTGTTGTTGTTGTTGTTGTTGTTGTTGTTGTTGTTGTTGTTGTTGTTGTTGTTGTTGTTGTTGTTGTTGTTGTTGTTGTTGTTGTTGTTGTTGTCGTCGTCGTCGTCGTCATATTCCTGGTGTTTTTCTTTACCTTAAAACATGTTTCTCTGTTTATCATTTTAGATATTTTCTTGTCAACCATAATGATTTATTTATTTATATATTCAATTATCAATTTATTTGTTAATTTCATTTATTCTCTCTAAGGAGGAAATGGCTTTTAGTACAAAAAATATATATTTTTTCGCTTTCTTTATCTAATTTCTCTCCATCCCACCCCGACAATTCTTCCTTAGTTTATGTCTCCCTCCTCCTGTTTATCCTCTACTCTCCTTCTCTTTCCTCTCCTCCTTCTCCTCCTCTTCTTCCTACTCCAACTACTACGTCTCTTGCCGCAATTCTTTCTTCTCTTGTTGCTACTCTTAATCTTCTTTTATTTCCTCCACTTCCTCCTAACCCTTCTCCACTGATTGTCCATACCATTCATTCCTTCCAACCCCCTTCCTCCTCAAGCTTCCCTCCTCCTCCCCTCCACCTCCCTTCCACCCTACCACACAACTCTTGCACTTACAAGTATGCTTGTGGGGTACATGTACACCACATGGTGTGCCTCTGGAAGCTTCTCTCCTCTGCTCACCAACCTATTTGGACCCACGCAGTACCCTTCCCATGGGCTCAAACAAAGCCCATGGGAGTGATACTTCACTCCCAAATTAAAAAAAAAAAAAAAAAAAAAATCTACCTCCCTCTACCTTTCTCCACCTCCTTCCCTCTAAACACCTCACTCCAGCCTGTTACACTCAGTTCATCTCCCTCCATGCCCCTCCACTTTCCCCTACCTCCCTTCCCTTCACCTTCCTCCACTACCCTTTACAGTCCACTATCTCCCTCTTCCAACCTTTAACCTCATCTTCAATCTACTTCGTTTCATTTCCATTAACCTCACTCCTCCTACCTCCCTCCACTTGTCCTCCTCCACCTCCTCAACCTCCTTCCACCTCCACCTCCCTCCCTGCACTTCCCTTCCTCCACCTCCCTTCAAAAACTCCCGGCACCCTCGTTCTTCTTTCTCTCCTCTCTGGGTCATTTTCTTCGAATTCTTAATTTCCCTCTCTGGACTTGAAACGCTTTCGCCTGGAACACCTCGTCTCCTACCCCCAACCCACACCCGTGTCTCTCTCTTCTTTAAGAAATTTAGATTTATGTGTCTTGCCCTCTTCTTGTCCTCCCTTCAGCCCGGCGGCTCTTTGCCTTGATCGCTGTACTTTCACCTTCCATTGTCCAAGGTCAACTGTTAGCTTCACTCCCGTATTTTGTCCACCAATGCTCTCTCCCCCTTCCGTACTGGCTGGATCCCGCCAGGCGATTTTATTCATCATCTCGTTGCCACTTCGGAAGCCCATTCTCCCTTCATTTTTAGGTCCTGTTCCTCAATCTTACCCCCCTTTCCCCCTCTCTTTTCACTTGCCCTTTCTCTTTCCCCTTCCTCTTCCCATTACCCTTCGCCTCCCCTTCCTCTTCCCCTTCCTCTTCCCCTTCCCCTTCCCTTTCCCTTTCCCCTTCCCCTTCCCCCTCCCCTTCCCCTTCCCCCTCTATTTCCCCTTTCCATCCCATTCCCATTCCCTTTCCCCTTCCCCTTCCCTTTCCCCTTTCTTCCCTTTCCCCTTCCCCTTCTCCTTCACCTTCCCCTTCCCCTTCCCCTTCTCCTTCCCCTTCTCCTTCCCCTTCCCCCTCCCCTTCCCCTTCCCCCTCCCATTCTCCTTTCCGCTCTAGTACTCAACTACTCCCTACTTTAAGTACTTCTCAAACACTTCACTACTGAAGATGTGCCATGCATCAGGTGAATAGAATAGTAAGGCGACAGTCAGAACCAGAGGGAAAGTACCGTGGGGCAGGGAAGGGGATCAAGTTGAGATACCTTATTGTGCACTGGTGGCGTCATCGGAGGCATGCTGGTCTCCCAGTCGCTTACTTGTGGGTTCGAATCCCGAAATCCTCTCAGCAATGACCATTTGTTACTTCCTGCAGACAGTCCCCCAAAGCGCATAATAGGACAAAGGTGACGGCTTCGGCTGCAACTACTCAGCGCCTCCTGGTGTTGGCTTGTCACCTTCTGCAATTCCTTTTCTAAAAATGCACACGAGTAGAATGGCAGGGTAGCAGATGGACTAACAAGAAAAGTGCACGTCTGTGGGTTTGATCTGTTTATATGTCTGTCTGTCTGTCTGTCTGTCTGTCTGTCTGTCTGTCTGTCTGTCTGTCTGTCTATCCGTCTGTCTATCTGTCTGCCTGCCTACCTGCCTGCCTATTTTCCTGTCTGTCTGTCTGTCCGTCTGTCTGTCTGTCTGTCTGTCTGTCTGTCTGTCTGTCTGTCTGTCTGTCTGTCTGTCTGTCTGTCTGTCTGTCTGTCTGGCTATCTGTCTATATGTCTGTCTGTGTCTGTCTGTCTGTCTATCCGTCTGTCTATCTGTCTGTCTGCCTATCTGCCTGCCTATCTTCCTGTCTGTCTGTCTCTATGTCTGTCTGTCTGTCTTTCTGTCTGTCTGTCTGTCTGTCTGTCTGTCTGTCTGTCTGTCTGTCTGTCTGTCTGTCTGTCTGTCTGTCTGTCTGTCTGTCTGTCTGTCTGTCTGTCTGTCTGTCTGTCTGTCTGTCTATCTGTCTGTCTACCTGCCTGCCTACTTTCCTGTCTGTCTGTCTGTCTGTCTGTCTGTCTGTCTGTCTATCTGTCTGTCTGTCTGTGTCTGTCTGTCTGTCTGTCTGGCTGGCTGGCTGTCCGTTTGTCTAACTGTCTGTCTGCCTACCTGCCTACATATCTTCCTGTCTGTCTGTCTGCCTGTCTGTCTGTCTGTCTGTCTGTCTGTCTGTCTGTCTGTCTGTCTGTCTGTCTGTCTGTCTGTCTGTCTGTCTGTCTGTCTATCTGTCTGTGTCTGTCTATATGTCTATCTGTCTGTCTGTCTACATGTCTGCCTGTTTGTTTGTCTGTCTGTCCATGACCACCTCAGCACCAGAGTCTGCAACACTTTACAGACTCATCTATTTCGTTGTGAGAATTTTCTTGTTTAGTAACATCACTCCACCGCAGAAGTACTCCAGCCTGTTCGGTCTGTAGCCTGGTCTCCTCCACCTTCCACCTTCCACCTTCCACCCTCCAAACCCGTCACCCATCTCCATCCCCCCACGCCCATGTCCACCTTCATTCATTCACCTCATCCACTTCCTTTCCCCTTCGATCCCTTCCTTTCCCCTCTTTCCCTTCCTTGCCCTTCATTTGCCTTGTCTTGCCTTGTCTTCCCTTCCCATCCCTTCCCTTCCCTTCCTCTCCCTTCCCTTCCCTTCCCTTTCTTCCCCTTCCCTTCCCTTCCCTTCCCCCTTCCATTTCCTTCCCTTTCCTTCCCTACCCTTCCCTTCCCTTCCCTTACCCTACCTTCCCTTCCCTTCCCTTCATTTCCCTTCCCTTCCCTTCCCTTCCCTCCCTTCCCCTCCCTTCTCCTCCCTTTTCTATCCCTTCCCTTCCTTTCCCTTCCCTTCCCTTTCCTTCCCTTCCCTTCCCTTCACTTAATTTCCCTTTCCTTCCTTTTCCTTGCCTCCCTTCCCCTCCCTTCCCTTCCCTTCCCTTCCCTTCCCTTCCTTTCCCTTCGTTTCCCTTCCCGGCCGGCACGGCATGTTTTATTCTTCTCGTAAACGTTCATTTACGATCTACTCGTAGATACTCACGATCCACTTTCCCTTTCCTTCCAGTTGAATCTCATTTACTTTCGTTATCCTTCCAAAACGTTTGCTGACCCTCGCCTCCTCCCCCTTCCCGATGGAAACGTTCACTGGTGGGAACATGGGGACGTTCTTCACGAAGCGTCGTCTCTCAACTCCTTCCGTTCGAATGGAAGCTTCTGTCGAGATGAAACTAGAAGTTGCTCACCCTCCTCAAGCTCGTCTCTGCTTCCACATCAATTTCCAGCTCCCTCCTCCATAAAGCCGCCCAATCCTCCGTTTCACTTATCCAACTCCATCCTCCACAGAAGTTCCCTTCCCCTCCTCTTTCCTTCCCTACTTCTCTTTCTCCTCTTTTTTTCTTTCTCTTCTTCCCATCTTCCTACTCCTCATCCGTCTTTTTCGCCTCCCCTTCCTACCTGCATTTTCTCAATCTCCCATTGTTTAACCTTCAGAGTAACTGCTCCAACAATTCTTCTCTCTTCTGAACGTCTATCTTTTGTTAAATTAAGACTTGTTCCTTCATCTAAATAAAGTTGACTATTGATAGTTAGAAAATTTATAGCACAAATGTCATCCTCGAATTGGGTAGACTATCTACATAACATTCCATCCTTCATCACCTTCCCACAATTATTCCTTTCTCTAATTCTCCTGTGCCATCCATGATTTCCTCCTTCCCTCCCCTTCACCAGCCTTACGTACTGACGGCATACATTTTACGCAGTCAATACTTTATGAGGTCTAATGACACCCCTACGGATCAGAGGCATACGGCATTCTTTCATGTTGGGTTCTTTGCTCCACCCAAAGAAAAATGTGGATCCTTTCCAGCATCTCTCCTTTTCGCTCATCCACCTTGAATCCATTTTACGCAGTCAATACTTTATGAGCTCTAATGACACCCCTACGGACCAGAGGCATACGCCATTTTTTTCATGTTGTGTCCTTTGCTCCACCCAAAGAAAAATGTGGATCCTTTCCAGCATCTCTCCTTTTCGCTCATCCACCTTGAATCCATTTTACGCAGTCAATACTTTATGAGCTCTAATGACACCCCTACGGACCAGAGGCATACGGCATTCTTTCATGTTGTGTCCTTTGCTCCACCCATAGAAAAATGTGGATACTTTCCAGCATCCCTCCTTTTCGCTCATCCACCTTGAATCCATTTTATGCAGTCAATACTTTATGAGCTCTAATGACACCCCTACGGATCAGAGGCATACGCCATTCTTTCATGTTGTGTCCTTTGGTCCACGCAAAGAAAAATGTGGATTCTTTCCAGCATCCCTCCTTTTCGCTCATCCACCTTGAATCCCTCCTTGACCAGAGCCATGACTCCATCTCCTCGACGCGATGTTCTCCCGCAAAGATAGAAGCGCTGGTTACAAAGCACTAAGCACACCTTTTCATTCTTTGTCTCCCATCTTCTGATTTGCTATTCCTCCACCATTTCTCTCTGCCATGGTCACTTCCCTCATCTCTCACATTCCTCACTACCGATCTCTCTCTCTCTCTCTTCCCTCAGCACCCTCACCTCTTACACCTTCCTTTCATTCTCTCTTCCACCTCCTTCTCTCTTCTTCCTCCTGCTCCTCCTCTTCCTCCTCCTCCTCCTCCTCCTTCTTCCATCGAACCCAGAGGGAGAGTTATTGGCGTCTTTGTTGAACTTAGATCCCCGGCCGGATATTGGTTCACCCTTGTCTCGGAATGGAGGAAGAAGGAGAAGGAGGAGGAGGAGGAGGAGGAGGGGAGGATTGGAAGACAAGGCAGAAAGAAGGAGGATGAGGAAGAAAGAGGAGGAGAAAAGGGAGGATGGGGATATGGAAGAAGAAAGAGTATGGAAGGAGGAGGAGGAAAGAAGAAGAGAGAGGAAAAAGAAAAAGAATAGAAGAGGGGGTGCAGGAAGACGAGGAGGGAAGACGGGGAGGAGGAAGAATGAGGAGGAGGAAGAGGAAGAGGAAGAGGAAGAAGAAAGAGGAGGATTAAGAAGTGAAGGAAGAAATAGGGAGGAAGGAGAAGGATAAAAGAGGGGAGAGAAGAAGAGGAAGAAAGAGATTGTGGAGGGAGGAGGAGAAAGAAGAGAAAAGAGGAAGAAGGGAGAGGGGACAGAATAAAAATTAGAGAGGAAAGAGGAGGAAGAGGAAAAAGAAAATTGAGAAAATAAGAGGAGGGAAGAGGATGCTAAAAGAAGAGGAAGAGAAGATAGAGGGAAAAAGGAGATAGAAGTGGGGAGAAAGAGGAGGGAAGAGGAGAATGAAATATAGAGGAAGGAAGAGGAGGAGGAAGACAGAAGAGAAGGGAGATGGAGGAAAAGGAAGACAGAAGAGAAGGGATGTGGAGGAGAAGGAAGAAACAGCTGAGGGAGAGGGTAAAGGTAGAAAGAGGAGGAAGAATAAGGATGGAAGAGGAAAGGAGGAGGGGGAATCGAAAGAAGGAAAGGAGGAGGGTAGTGTAGAGGGAAGGAAAGGTAAAAGAGGGGAAAGATGGAAGAAATATAGAAATAAAAGAAAATGAAAGAAAGAGGAGAAAAAAAATTGAGAGAAGAAAGAAAAATGAACAAATGGAGTATTAGGAGGGAAAATGGGAGGGCCGAAGGAAGAAAGAGGGGTAAGGAAAAAGAAGAAAGAGAAAGAGGAAAGAGAGAGAGAAAGAAAGAACTGGAAGAATAATAGTAAGGTCAGCAGGAAGGAAGAAGAGGAGAGGAAGAAGGAAGGGGGAAGCGGAGGAGGAGGAGGAGAAGGAAGAGGAGAGAAATCTTGAGGAAAGGGCATGGTAAGGAAGGGGGGAACGAGAAAAGAGGTTTTAATGGTGTTTCGTACGAAAGACTACTAACTAAATTCGTGAAATAAGAGTTAACTCAGTAACATGGATTAAAAACTGATCGAACAGTCGTAAGCCAGGAGTTATTCTGACTGGTAAAACTTCTATCTGGAAAGATGTTACGAGTGGAGTTCCTCAGGGTTCCGTTGTAGGGGAGCTTTTGATCATAATATATATCAAAGATATTGATTATGAACTTGAATATATTGTACCCCTTCCTTTCCCCTTCCCTTCCCTTTCCTTCTCTTCTTTTTCCTTCCCTTCCCTACCCTTCTATTCACTTCCCTTCTTTTCTCTTCCCTTCCCTGTGCCTTCCTTCCCTGCCCTGTCTTTTCCTTTTCCTTCCCTTCCCTTCTTTTTCCTTCCCTCCTTTTCTCTTCCCTTCCCTTCCTTTTCCTCCCCTTCCTTTCTTTTCCTCCCCTTCCTTTCCTCCTCCCTTCGCTTCCCTTCCCTTCCCTTTCTTCCCCTCTCTTCCTTTCCTTTCCCTTCCCTTCCCTTCCCTTCCCTTCCCTTTCCTTTCCTCCCTTCCCTTTCCTCCCTTCCCTTCCCTTCCCTTCCCTTTCCTTTCCTTCCTCTCCCTTCCCTTCACTTCCCTTCCCTTCCCTTCTTTTCCCTTCCCTTCCCTTCCCTTCCCTTCCCTTTCCTTCTCTTCCCTTTCCTTCCCTTCCTTTGCCTTCCCTTCCCTTCCCTTCCATCCCCTTTCCTTTCTTACAGCTGGTGATACTAAGCTGTGTGAAGTGGCTCAGACATACGAGAGTATTGATCTCAAAAGTGGCTAACTGATTTTATTACAAGTGTGAAATTATACATATAGGTAGAAATAATACAAAAATATGACTATAAGGTATTTCGAAAAGCTCACTGAAATGAAGAATGAAAAACATTTTTGTGTATTTTTCAACAGTGAAACGAAATCGTTAAAGCATTGTATATCTACCTCATGGAACGAAATTTAGTGGAAGAGGTAGCGTAATCATTTGATTTCAAAAGCCCGCCTATCACCAGCCATTCATATATTCATATTTTATTTACATTATTATAGTTTTTATTTGTTAATTTTTTATTATTATGATTTTTTCCGCATCCGACCTAGATATGGACCAAATGGTCCCCTGTCGGCATGCTCCGCCTTTGTAATCCTTTGTAATCACTAGTCCGCCCATATTTGGAATGTGCTGCGCCTGCTATGGTCTCCAGATCTCATTGAAGATATTAATAGATTGGAAAGTGCGGTGGCGAGCTACAATTTAGATAAGAAACAAGACATACAAAAACCGACTCAAGGGGACTTAAAATTACCCTACAAGTTTTGAAAAATATTTAAAGTTCAAAACTTTTCAATACTTTTCACTAAATAATAATAGAAAAAAAATTAATGACCTCAAGCGGTCGGGGCGTAGATTTGACCTAAAAGTGATTAGAAACAGTTATGCCAACCACATCGTCAGTAAAGTGATTAAGCTTTCAGCCGAGACAGGTCAATGTAATAGAGTTCGAAGTTTTTAAGATCACTTAGATAAACACTTAATTATTATTGTTATTATTATTTTTTATCCAATTTTGTTATGGACTGAAAGGTTTTCTGCCAGTATGTTTTATAATTATAGCTTAGGAGGCAAGTTGGAGGAGAAAAAGAGTAGAATAAAGAGCAAGAGGAACGGGCAAAATATGAGAGAGGTTTTGAGTAAGAGAAAAAGAGGAGGAAAAAGAGAAATAGGAAAGAAGAATGGGGAGAAGAAGGAGCGAGGAAAAAAGGAGGAGGGAGAGGATGAGGAGAAGGAGAAGAGGAGGAGAAATAGGAGGAGACGAAAGAGAAAGAAAATAGAGTAGGAGGAGGTAAGATATTCGAGGGAAATAAGAGGGCAAATAGGTGATAAAGGGAAGAGAAATAGGAAAGGGAGGAAAAGGAAGAGAGAAGGACGGGGAGGAGGAAAGGCAAACAGAGGAGGAGGAGGGGACGTGGAAGACAAAAGAGAAGGAGAGGAGGAGGAAGGATATGGGAGGGAAGTGGACAAGAAGGAAAATGAAGAAAAAAAAAAGACACAAGAAGGACGGAGGTGAGGAGTGATGAAAAGGGGAGAAGGAGGAGGAGGAGGAGGAGGGAGAAATGGGAGAAAACAAAAGAGAAGAAGGAGTAGGAGAATGAAAGATTCTGAAGGGGGGAAAAGAGGGCAAGAAGAGGGATTCGAGGGTTGGGAAAATGAAGGAGGATTAGAGTGAAGGGAAGGCAGAGGGGAGAGAGGACGATAAGAAGTTATAATAAAGGAAGAAGTGTTGGAGGAGAACGAAGAGGAGGAGGAGGAGGAGGAGGAGGAGGAAGAGGATTTGAAGAAGAGAAGAAAGGAAGGGGGACAGGGAGAAGTATTGTAAAAAAAAAAAAAAAAAAAAAAAAAAAAAGGAAGAGGGGAAGAAGAGGAGTAGGAGGGAGTGAATAAATACAAGAGGAGGAGAAGAAGAAGGGCACATGGAGCAGAAAAAATAAAGCGTGAGGATGATGGAAAGAAAAACGAGAGAAAGATAGAAAGAACAGGAAATTTAAATAGAGAAGGTACAAAAAGAAATTAAGAAAAATATATGTGAACAAAAATAGAGGAGGAGGAGGAGGAGGAGGATAGAGGAGGAGGAGGAGGAGAAGGAGGAGGAGGAGGAGGAGGGAAAATAAGAGGGAGATGATGATCAGGAGAAAGGTGGGGAGGAGCAAAAGAAGAAACAGGAGTGAGAGAGGCAGGAGGAGGAGGAGGAGGAGAGGAGGAGGAGGAGGAGAAGGAGGAGGAGGAAGAGGGAAAGAAGGAGGTAAATGAAATGATGAAAACACATTTATTTATTTCCCATCACTGTCACGGTTGTTGTAGCCATTATGGCTGTTGTGGTTTTGATGTTTCTCTCATTGTAGACATAGCCATAGCCATAGCCATAACCATAGCCATATCCACAGCCACAGCCACAGCCACAGCCACAGCCACAGTCACGGTCACGGTCATGGTCACGGTCATGGTCACGGTCACGGTCACGGTCACGGTCACGGTCACGGTCACGGTCACGGTCACGGTCACGGTCACGGTCACGGTCACGGTCACGGTCACGGTCACGGTCACGGTCACGGTCACGGTCACGGTCACGGTCATGGTCACGGTCACGGTCACGGTCACGGTCACGGTCACGGTCACGGTCACGGTCACGGTCACGGTCACGGTC
>NC_134787.1:47445175-47447675 GCF_046742065.1 Oratosquilla oratoria
ACCCACTTGTTGCGTATCCGTATACAGCAGACGGATACGCAACAAGTGGGTACAATACACTGTTGCACCGTATCGTATCACTAGGTGGTACGCAAAGATGATACGATACGTGGAAATGCAACAAGTGTGGACCCGGCTTTAGACGACCGTCGTGCCGTTGAACGTAACGTCCCTAATATTTTCTTGCGGCTCAGGGTTCAAATCCCATAGGAAAAATCGTGCGTTCAATATCTATAATTAAAAAAAACATATATAAACAAAAATATATATATATACAAGCAAACAATCAAAACAACAAATAAACAAATGTATGAATAAGTAGATGAATAAACAAGCGAAAAATTAATAAATGAATAATTAGCTTGGTAAACAAAATACAGAAGTATTCAAATCATGAGTAAATAAATAGACAAATAAACAGATAAACAAATTGATAAATAAATGATAAGTTAATTAATAATAAATAGATAAATGAATTAATAAACAAATTAATAAATAGATAAATAGATAAGTGTATAGATAAATAGAGTAGATAGATACACAAATAAACAAAAAAAAATGATAAATAAATAAACAGCTTCATATGCACATTCTGAAAGAGCTTATCAATGGAAAACCAGACACATCAAAATTCATATGCTCATGAGAAGCTTACTCTACATAAAACCCAAAAGGAAATATAAATTTCCGATATTCTGGTTATTCATTCAGTCACCGCAACATGAAGCCAGTACTTCACGTATCCTATAGAAAGCCAATCTCCCCTTTCCTCTTAGTATGATTGCGCCAATCCCATCCCTCTCCATGTTCCCTTCCCTTCCCCTCATTCGTCTCCTCCCCTCCATTTTCTTCCCCTTCTCTCTTCTCCTCTCTCAACCCCTCTCCCATTTTCTTCCTTCACATATTCTCTCCATTAATCCCTTCCTCTCACATGCAACCCCTCCCCCTCCCTTCATTTCATGCCACCTTCCACGCAATCCCCTTCCTTACTTTATTCTCCCTTCCTTCTCCTTCCTTCTTTCTCTCTCCCCTTCCCTTTCCTCTCTTCTCGTGCCCTTTTCGTCCCCTGACGCCCCTGATTCACCCTTATGCCCTCACCGTCATTCCCAGCCCTCCGAGCAGAGCTCTTCATTAAAGAGTAATATTGGGTTATTATATAAAAAAGGAATTTTTGGCTTCCCGGAATTGGGGTATGGGAGCAAATGAGTGTACAGTAAAGGGATCCTGCTTAATCAAATTAGATTGCACGGCACACACACACATGTAACAAAAAATGAGTGGAATATGTACATTTGTGTTTTTTGTACACACACATACACACGCGCACACATGTACACATACCAACATAAATACAGACACAGACTCACTGACACATAGTTACATGCACACACACACACACACACACACGTTATGATCGACAGTTATTACCTTCCCGTGATCGACAGTTGTTACACTCCTGGATGAGAGCTCAGAGTTCGCATATGGACCAGTCTATGGGTAGCTGTCACCTGACACACACACACGCGCGCGCGCGAGTGTTGGCCCGCAGTGCTCCGATGCTGAAATGTTCAGCCTTGGACGGGATTCGAACTCGGATCGTTGACTTAGCGGTAAAGCGAGCTACCACCACACCATCGAGGCTGTCCGTGTGTGTGTGCCTTTATGTTACATAATTAAAATATACATATATATTTTATACACACGTAGTTCAAGGCATTATGTCAATTAATGATAGTACTATATGATACATCTAGTACTTATGGAAAGACTCAAGCCATATGCAAAAAAATAGAGAATAATGGCTTATCATGGAAAAAGTCATTGAGAAATTTAAAGAAAAAAAAAACATATATAGCGAGAAACAGCTCACTTTTTCCAGTTCGTTCCTGGCTGTGGTTGTGAATGTTATCGCGACAATATTTCTAATGCTACATTTGTGTGTGTGTCCTGGCTCCAGCCGTTCGTCATGCGGTCCTCTAGCATCATTCTCTGAAATGTGTTTGCCGAAATGACGTTGGTAATAATCGTTAAAGGTGGTACTGGCCTGAGCCGAATTACAATTGCTGGTGATAGGAGGGAGGAGGGTTGAAAATGGTGCGAATGGTGATATCAAAAATTTTGCGGATAGTAACGTGTTCTGTGGTGATAGATTCTCCGTCCATGATTAGCTCATTAGCACATCAAAAGGCGAAAAAGTTAT
Organism: Oratosquilla oratoria; assembly: GCF_046742065.1. Taxonomy (NCBI): domain Eukaryota; kingdom Metazoa; phylum Arthropoda; class Malacostraca; order Stomatopoda; family Squillidae; genus Oratosquilla; species Oratosquilla oratoria. The sequence continues at coordinate 47,447,376 of NC_134787.1, forward strand.
TATCGTTAACAGTAACAAGGTTCCCCCGAAGTTAGAATAATTAATGATAACTTTGTGGTTGTTAGGGTAATAGCCGTCGTAGTGTCTCTAGTTTATGTGTTTGCGATGTCATTATCTTCGGCGTTGGCGTTTGGTGTGGCATTTACATTAACAGTAAGGTCTGACTCGACTCCTTTCCTGCCGAAAGTGGTCACACAGAAGAGAATAGGTTGCCATCAGCCAAAACAGAAGGTTGCAATCCTTGGCGACACCATTGCATCGAGGTATCGTCTTCGATGTGATCAAGGAAAAATGTAAGAA
>NC_134787.1:47457675-47462675 GCF_046742065.1 Oratosquilla oratoria
AGGAGAGAGAGGAGAGGGAGGAGAGAGACGAGAGAGAAGAGATAGAGGTGAGAAAGGAAAGAGAGGAGAAAGAGGAGAGAGAGAAGAGAGAAGAGAGAGAGAGGAAAGAGAGGAGAGAGAAAGAGACGGGAAAAGAGGGAGAGGAGGGAGAGGAGAGATGGGAGAGAGGGGAGAGAGGGGAGACAGAGGAGAAAGAGGAGAGAGAGAAGAGAGAGGAGAGAGGAGAGAGGGAGGAGAGAGAGAAGAGAAAGGAGAGAGGAGGAAGGGAGGAGAGAAAAGAGAGAGAATAGAGAGAGGAGAGAGAGAGGGGAGAGAGTAAAGAGAGGAGAACGTAGGTCGCTGACCGTGGAGACGGACAAGGGCCGGGGCTGGTTTCTTTGTCACGGCCGCCGGACCTATTTTGAACCTCTTGTCCAGAAGTCGACCAAGGCTCCTCTATTCCGGGAGAGGCTATTTAAGTCGTATCCGGAAAGACGCAAAAGCTTTCTGTAGTCTCCCTGACCATCGAAAAGATTAAAGAGGGGTAAGCGAGGGGTGGGGGGAGGTAGAGAGAGAGAGAGAGGAGAGAGGATGAAGAGGAGTAGAGGGGTGGATAGGAACGTAGAGGCGGCTTTAGGGGAAGAGAAAGTATAGAAAACGACAGTATAGAAAACGCGAGGGGCGAAGCGAGAATGCGTAAAGAATAAAAGAGGCCAAGCCAACAAGACTGGCCAAAGTAAAGGAAGACATAGATAAGAATAGAGAGGAGAGGGGCGTAACAAAAGGATATATAAATAACAATAGGTGGGGGAAGAAGGTGGGAGTTATGAAAGAAAAGTAAAGAATGGAAAGAAGGCGGAGGAAGAAGAATTGTGGGGGGGAGGAGGAGGAGGAGGAGTGGTCTGGGACGGCCGTATAGAAGAGGAAGGGAGAGGAGGTGGTGAAGGGAGCGAGACCTGTTTGCGAATATAGACATTATAGTTTGTTCACTCTAATTTGGTGAGCATTTATATAAGAAAGAAATTAAGAAATCCTCAACATTTACATTAGATAAATTGGTGGAATGCACATATCAGAAAAGAAAATTTGTGAGAGTAATAACAAAAGAAAGATTGATGAGATGAGAAAAAAAAAGTGGACGAGACTAAAAAAAAATAACTGAAAAGGAGAATTAGACAATAGATATTCGCTAGAAAAATAGAAGACAAAAGACGTTTATAAAAAAAAGGAAACGAGACGAAAAGATACGATAATTAGAAAAAGAAAATGACAAAACAAAATATTATTTAGAAAAAGGAAACGAGAAGAAAGGAATCACTGTACCTGAACCACGTACCTGAATCACTGTACCCAAACCTGTACCACGGACCTGAAGGCTAAAAGCACATACAGTATATACAAGTGCCCCTGGGTGAATTTAGGTTAGGAAATAGTTCAGATCTGGTTTACCAGTAGAGTAGGTAACGAATGAAATAGACTTAGTAGTCATGTAGTGAGCGCTAAAAACAATCGGTTATTATAAAAGAAGATTTGATAACTTTATGTATAGGGATGCCATGTGGTAAGGAACATGGAACTACCTGATGTAGGCCCTACGGTCTTTTGCAATTGCCTCCTTTCTTATGTTCTTACAAGGAGTGGGAGGTGGCCAAACATGCCTCAACTCGTCGCGAGAAACATGGGAACACGGTGACGGCATTATTATCCTCCTCCACAGGGACAAGAAGGCGAATCTAGTCTCACTGTAAATCTTTAGGTTGTAAAATTGAGACCGGTTCATCCCTGAGCCGTAAGATGGATTTAGTGTCACCTTTGAAGTGGGAAAGGCATGTAAAGGACTTTTTACTTCCCGCCCTAGGTCGCTCTCGATGTTCACTCATCTCGTGAGTTCATTCGAGTATAAACATAAACCAGAGCATATATCGATCTGGCACAGATAGAGCGAAAGAATGGTGATGGTTTGATGATTGATCTTGTTCTTGCTAATAGAAAAAAAAATCTACGGTAGTAAGATGATTCCTTCAGTCGTTAGACTCCGATTGCAGATTGGTTGTTGCAAAAAAATAAGACGAAGACGAAAACGGAGACAAAGACAAATATGAAGGCGAAGATAGAGACGAAGACGAAGATGAAGACGAAGACAAAGACGAAGACGAAGACGAAGACGAAGACAAAGACGAAGACGAAGACGAAGACAAAGACAAAGACGAAGACAAAAACAAAGACGAAGACGAAGAGGAAGACTAAGAGGAATTCGAAGACGAAGAGGAAAACAAGACGAACACGAAGGCGAAGACGAAGACGAAGACGAAGAAATAGCTGAAAATGAAGATGAAGACGAAGACGAAAGTGAAAACGAAGATGAAGATGAAGATGAAGATGAAGATGAAGATGAAGATGAAGATGAAGATGAAGATGAAGATGAAGATGAAGATGAAAATCAAGGTGAAGGTAAAGATGAAGATGAAAACGAAGATTTGCACACAGCCGTAGACAAAGACCATCATGGGACACAGAAAAATTAGGCAATTGCAATAGAAAGCAAAGCAATTACAACAAAAACGAAAGCAATGACTTTGGAAAAGGGAAAGTCCAACACCTGCTCTGAAATCACAATGGACTCGTCCTTCCAATGTCAGTAAGGGAGAAGAGGAGGAGGAGGAAGAGGAGGAGGAGGAGGAGCAGGAGGAGCAGGAGGAAGACATGAAGGAGAAGACGGAGGACCAGAATGAGGATAGAAAAAAAGAAAACAGAAATGAAAAAAAAAAAGAAAGCATAAAAAAGACCAAAAAGAAGACAGAGAAAACTAAGAAGAAAACAAATAAGACGAAGACGAAGAAGACGACGAGGGAAAAAACGCCCGATGAAGATGTTAAAGAGAAGACAGAGAAGAAAACAATGTAGACGAATAAAAAAAAAGACGAAAAAAAGAAGACAAGGAGCAGGAATATTGATTAGAAGAGAAAGAAGAGGAAGAAGAAGAAGAAGAAGAAGAAGAAGAAGAAGAAGAAGAAGAAGAAGAAGAAGAAGAAGAAGAAGAAGAAGAAGAAGAAGAAGAAGAAGATGAAGAAGAAGAAGAAGAAGAAGAAGAAGAAGAAGAAGAAGAAGAAGAAGAAGAAGAAGAAGAAGAAGAAGAAGAAGAAGAAGAAGAAGAAGAAGAAGAAGAAGAAGAAGAAGAAGAAGAAGAAGAAGAAGAAGAAGAAGAAGAAGAGGAAGGAGAAGAGGAATAAGAAGAAGAAGAAGAAGAAGAGGAAGGAGAAGAGGAATAAGAAGAAGAAGAAGAAAAACAAGAGGAAGAAGAAGAAGAAGAACAAGGAGAAGAAGAAGAAGAAGAACAAGGAGAAGAAGAAGAAGAAGAAGAAGAAGAAGAAGAAGAAGAAGAAGAAGAAGAAGAAGAAGAAGAAGAAGAAGAAGAAGAAGAAGAAGAAGAAGAAGAAGAAGAAGAAGAAGAAGAAGAAGAAGAAGAAGAAGAAGAAGAAGAAGAAAAAGAAGAAGAAGAAACACTGGAGTATAGCAGAAAGAAAATAGTGAGGAATGAAAAAGGAAACAGATACACGTAAGAACATAATTTCTGGAAATGAAAGGAAACCGAAAAACGAAAAGAAAGAGGGAGGAGACTGGGAAGGAAAGGGCAGAATATGAGAAGGAGGAGGAGAAGGAAGAGGAAGAGGTGGAGGAGGAGGAAGAGAAGGAGAGGGAGGAGGACGAGCAGGAAGAGGGGAAGGAGGAGCAGCAGGAAAAGGAGAAGTAGGAAGAGGAGGAGGAAAAAGAGAAAGAGGAGGAGGAGAAGGAAGAGGAGGAAGAGGAGGAGGAGGAGGAGGAGGAGGAGGAGGAGGAGGAGGAAGGTAAAAGCTGTGGGGGAAGAGGAGAAGAAAGGGGTTGGAATGGTGAGGGGGAAAGTGAAAGGAGAGAGGAAGGATGGGAAGGGAAGGGGAGGAGCAGGGTGGGGGGAGGGAAGGTGAAGGAAGAGAGGTAAAGGAAGGGAGAAGGAAAAACTTCATAATTAGAACAAAAGGCAATTGATAAGGAAAGAAAGTTGAAGAAAAAGTTAAGAAAAGAAGAGGGAAACTAAAGGCGGAAGAAAATATAAAAAATGAGAAGAAAAAAGAAGGCGAAGAATTAAAAAAAAAAAAAAACGAAAATCAATCCTTAGATGAAATTCTCACTCCCCCTTGTAAAGAGTGTAGCCGAATGAAAGTTTTTTTTTTTTCTCGAGATAAAAGACTACGAAAAGAGAGAACATGGAGATGGTATGTTTGTCCACCGATGCAGAATGAAAATGTTGAAGAGCATAAGAAAGGAAAGTAAGAAAAGGAAAAGATCAGGAAAGCAAGAGAAGAGAGAAGGATGAATAAAAGAGAAGAGAAAGAAAAGAGAAGAGAAAGATGGGAGAACATGTTAAAGCTTATGGAAAAAGATAGACCACATTGGCATTGGATCTAACTCCAAGTCATCCTGATATTCCTATCTTATCATGCTGCCATATCAACATCAATAATAGTAGTAATGGTAGTAGTAGTAGTAGTAGTAGTAGTAGTAGTAGTAGTAGTAGTAGTAGTAGTAGTAGTAGTAGTAGTAGTAGTAGTAGTAGTAGTAGTAGTAGTAGTAGTAGTAGTAGTAGTAGTAGTAGTAGTAGTAGTAGTAGTAATAGCAGCAGTAGTAGTAGTAGTAGTAGTAGTAGTAGTAGTAGTAGTAGTAGTAGTAGTAGTAGTAGTAGTAGTAGTAGTAGTAGTAGTAGTAGTAGTAGTAGTAGTAGTAGTAGTAGTAGTAGTAGTAGTAGTAGCATTAGTAATAAAAGTAGTAGTAGTAACAATAATGGCATTCTTGGTAGTGTGCCGTTAGGACGTGTATACTGAAAATTCGAGTACATTACTGTTTGGGAGAGGGTGGAAGAAAGTGTCATAGGTGAAGGGTTAAATACCTACAGCGTGGTTGAGGGCTACCCCATTTTCACCCTACCAGTGGCCAAGTTAGGAACATTACGCTGAATTTGACTTTAAGTTGGCTTATATTGCCTCAAA
>NC_134787.1:47470175-47477675 GCF_046742065.1 Oratosquilla oratoria
CCTGCCCATATATACAAATATATATATACATATATATATATATTTATATATATATATATATATATACATATATATATATATATATGTATGTATGTGTATATATATATATATATATATATATATATATGTATGTATATATATACGTATATACATATATATATATATATACATTTGTATATATATTTATGTATGTGTGTATATATATATATATATATATATATATACATAAATACATACATACATATATATGTACATGCATACGTACATACATACATATACCCAGGCATTTTCCCCCTTACAAGGGAGGTAGCCAAAAAGGGAAAGGCATAAAAACACTCCCACCCATTTCATCCCTACATACACTCCACACCCCTCCCACCCTCCCTCTCATCTGAGCACCTCCTGGATGACGGGTCATCCCTGCACCCTGCCCACTGCCCTGGGTCAGAAGCAGTGTCGCAAGACACAGCACATCCACAGCAAGGCCGCTTCATTTAATCGGCGACCCCCCTCTCCGTCCCCCCTTGCATATAAGGAGAGGACGGGGAGAAAATCCCTTCGGGCTGCGTCAAAATTTACTCACACATACTACCCCACCCCCCACCCCCCTGCCCATTCCTCCTCATGCAATCACAACATCATCCATATACAACCATTCTCCACTCACCTCTGTCTTCCGTCCTCTCCCTTCCTTCCTCAACAGACATTCCCCTCTTCCTCAAAGCCCCCTTCACCCCATCCATCCACCTCATCCTAGGACGTCCCCTCATGTTCACTCCCTCCATATCTGCCTTCCATACCTCTTTTACTAGTCTTTCTTCACTCATTCTTTCCATGTGTCCAAACCATCCTAATATTCTTTCATCAACCCTATCTCCCAAATCCTTTTTCACCCCTGTTCTCCTCCTCACCTCCTCATTTCTCACTCTATCCAGCCTAGTAACCCCCACCATACTTCTCAGACACCTCATCTCAAACACATTCAAACTCCTTCTCTCTTCTTCTCTTATGTTCCACGTTTCTGCCCCATACAGTGCTGTTGGCACAATCACTCCTTCATACAGTCTCCTCTTCGCATCCATTCCCAAATGTCTATTCCTCATTACACTCTTTAATCCACCAAGGCATTTACTCGCTTCTCTCAATCTACATTCTACCTCCACCTTCACTCCACCTTTTCCTGCTACACTTGCACCCAAGTATCTAAAACTATCCACTTCCTCCAGTCGCTCTCCCTTAATGTTCACTTCCAGTCTACTGCCACTTTCACCCCTTGTACATCTCATCACCTTACTTTTACCTACATTTATCTTTAGCTTTCTTCTATCACATACTCTCCCAAACTCTGCCACCAGCTTCCTCAATCCCTCCTCTGACCCTGCCACAAGCGCAGTGTCGTCCGCAAACAACAGCTGGCTCACCTCCCACTTTTCTCCATTTTCTTTAACCATCTCCAATCCCTGACCCACTACCCTAGCATTCACCTCTCGCACCACCCCATCCATGTATAAGTTGAACAGCCAGGGCGACATAACGCATCCTTGACGAAGTCCCACCTTTACCTCAAACCACTCACTCTCTCCATTTCTAATCCTGACACAAGCTCTACTACTCTCATAAAAACTCTTGACAGCTCCCAGAAGCTTTCCTCCTATCCCATAAATCTGCATAACCTCCCACAGTGCCTTTCTGTCTACCCTATCATAAGCCTTTTCCAGATCCATAAAAGCCCAAAAAACATCCTTCCCCTTTCCTATAGCTTTCTCACATATCTGTCTTACCACAAAGATCTGATCTACACAACCTCTACCTGTCCTAAATCCACACTGTTCCTCACCAATTACTCCTTCTGTTCCTCTCCTAATCCTCTCAATCAAGATCCTCCCATAAGCCTTCCCTACTACACTTAACAGGCTAATCCCTCTGAAACTACTATATTCACACTTGTCCCCTTTTCCCTTGTAAAGAGGAACTATACAGGCACTTCTCCAGTCCTCTGGTACTCTACCCTCTCTCCAGCAAACATTAAATAACCTCACCAACCAGTCCACCATCACTGAACCTCCCTTTTTCAGACATTCTGCATGGCATCCATCCAGACCAGGTGCCTTACCTGCTTTCATCATCTTTACAACTGCCTTCACCTCATCCTTCCTTATTTCTCCTCCATTCTCCTCACTCATCACTCTCATTTTCTTCGCATTTCCCACTGCAGCTATCTTTCCTTCCCTATCCTCCTTCACATTTAGCAACTCCCTAAAATATTCTGCCCATCTTCCCCTTACTGCCATCTCTTCCATTATCATCTCTCCATCTGTACCTTTTACCTTTTCTTCTCTACTTGATTCGCCTCCTCTTCCTCTCTTTATTTCTTTCCAAAACATCTTTTTATTACTTTCAAAATTTTCTGTCATACTCCTACCCCATTTCACATCTGCTCTCCTCTTTGCCTCCTTTACCTTTTGCTTTACTTCTCTTTTCTTTTCTTTGTACGTTTCATATGACTCCCCCGTCCTCTTTTGTAACCAATCTGTGAAAGCTCGCTTCTTCTCTTCTACAACCTTCTTTGTTTCCTCATCCCACCATTCACTACCCTTTCTTCTATTTCCCCCTGTCCTTCTTGTTCCACACACCATCCTTGCACACTTTAAGACTCCCTCCTTGAACCATCCCCATTCCTCCTCCACACCCATCTCTGCTCCATCCTTTACTCCCTCCCACTCCTCCTTCAGGTTCTTTTCGTACTCCTTCTCCTTTTCCTTTTCATTCAAGGAGTTCACTCTAACAACCTCCCTACCTTTTGTCCCTTTCCTCTTTCTCCATCTATCCTCCACTCTCAGCTTACCTTCCACCAAAAAATGATCTGATATTCCCCCACCCTCTCCCCTTAGCACATGTACATCCCTAACTCTTCCTATCATAATCCTATTTACCACTACATAATCCATTAGCGCTCTATCTATCACCCTTCCCTCCACCACCCTCTCCCATGAGTACATATGCTTAACTTTCTTCCGAAACACTGTATTTGCTATCATCAACTCTCTTTCTAGACACATTTCCACCATCAACTCTCCACTACGATTCTTTCCTGGAACTCCACACTTCCCAACCACTCCATCATACATAAATGGTATTCTCCACACTTCCCAACCACTCCATCATACATAAATGGTATTCTCCACACTTCCCAACCACTCCATACATACAAAAATGGTATTCTCTTATTTGTTTCTATAGATTTTTCTTCATATTTAATTCATTCTGTTCGTATTAATTATCTTTTGTTTTTTATCTACCGTTCAAAGTTTTGCTATGTATATGATTTTAGATTAACAGTTTTACTTCGAAATATTTTCTCGTTTTTTGTTATGTTCGCCATATTTCATCCTCTTATACTTATATCACTGAAGTTCATTATAATTTTTCTTTTTGCTTGTTTTTGATCATGACATCATGTCGTGTGGCTTTTACTTTTTTTCTCTTTTTCCTCTTTATCTTTCATATTTTCATTATTTTTCTTCCCTTTCTATCTTCTTCCTTACTCTCACTTAGCTCACCCTTCCACTTGCACGCAATGGGAATTGAGAATCCCTTGGTAAGGCAAAGCACTGTAAGTTGAACAAGCCGATGTCGGGTCGCCTCCCCGTCTGAAGAGGGCTGTCGGGAACCAATGCAGCAAGCCCGCAGCGGGTCCCGGGATTCGAACTCATGACAATTTGCTCATGAGGTTGACACGGTGTCCACTGGACTACAGCCCAGCCTTTCCTTTCGTCCCTCACACAAAATACTACCCTACCCTACAGATACGCCCACATCCACCGTGCACCCTTCCCCCACCCTCTCCTTCCTCCCCCTTCCACTTCCTCCCCTCTCCCTCCTCCCCACACCCTAAGCGCTCCCCCATCCTCCCCTCACCTCCTCTTTCGTTTCCTCCCCCTCCCCTCCTCCCCACATCCTAAGCTCCCCACCCGCTCCCCCTACCTACCTACCCCAAAGGCTCTCTCTCCCTTTCCGTGCTGAATATGCAGTGAGTACTTGATGGCCGAAGTCATCGCTCGATATTGCACCTCATCTTGGAGGAGGTGGAGGGGAGGGAGGGGGGAGGGGGAATGGCTCAAACGACTTAAGCTTAGCACCTTCAACAAGGTGACAACGTCAGTTGACTTCGCCTAATACCAGACGATGTTATTCAGTTAAAAGGAGACGGGGCAGTGACGCAGCCAAGTCTTATTCAATCGTATTCTCAGGGTCGACTCTCGGATGAATGAAATCGTCTGGGATTAGCCAGAATACAATCACATCTCCCAGGGGCGTCGCCGAGTTGAATGGTTTAATCGTTTTGTGACGCTCTGAGCGATTAGCTTCTTTGACTTTTATGTATTTCATTCTGCCATTTTACCCGATTTTTAGTTGATTTTATTTTGTTTTGTCTGTTCCGATTACTGTTATCATTCTTATTTCTATTTCATTTGATTATATTTCATTTTATTTCATTTTATTATATCATACCTTAATTAATTTTATTCTGTTTTCATTTTCTTTTTCTTTTCGTTAATTAATCATCTATTTATCTGTTATATTTCATATTATTATTTTTTTTTTTTTTACATTATAACTGAAGCAGTCAATAGAATGCCTCCCCTTCATCGGTAAATTAAGCTAAACTCTCTCAGTAACCGAGATTAGTAAATAAATAAGCAGGTAAATATATAATTAAATGAGTAAATAAACAATTAGAAATATATATTCATTAATTAATTAGTCAATAATTAGATTGTTTAATTAATAAGGAAGCACACAAAATGAAAAAATTATTTAATCAGTCAGTTAATTAATAATCGGAATAAAAACATCAGTAGATATACCGATTAATTATTATTTTTACCACATGAACAAAGGAATGTATTTGGAATTTGAAAATTTTTGAAATTATATACGAGGTCTATACTGTATAATAAAACGCACGAATATGCACGAGATGATTTTATATAATCTTTGCTTATGCCATCAGTCACTTTAACAATAACTGAATATACAAGACAAAAAAATTATGTTGCTGGTGTTAATGATTTACATTTACCAAAATAGTGTACAGCCACGAACAAAAGTTTTTATCCCCTTACCCACCCCCCGCGAGTTTTTAATTTCACAAAATTAAAATTCTTTGTCTGATAGTTGTTGGTTATTATCTTTGCAAGATTATTAACTAACTATAAACTAAATACTTCAGAAAATATATTACGTAATCGACAAAAAAAATCATATTGAGGTTGTCAAAAGTATAGCATGGGTCAAAACTTTTGCCCGTGACTGTACGTTGGCTTTCGTTCTCTGGTAGCAAAAAACTCCGTAATAGAAAAACTACTTGTAAATATTTTTTTTTCAAACGATATCTGTATTCTTATATGAACATGACTCACCACTACTAATAAGTGCCATTTCTTTTTCTAAATACTACATCCATGATCCTAAAGACGATATCTGCATTCATTTATAAACATGACTCACTAAAAGTACCACAGCTGAATTCATGCCATTTCGTTTTCTAAATATTAGATCTATGATCCCTAAACGTCACCAACCTACCTGCTTTCAATTGACTGTCATACCCTCGTGAGAAACTGTCGAATCACGTCAGACCTGTTTGAATCCTTGATGATCCGTCGCCATTTGCATTCAAAGAGGTGTCGGGGAAAGAAACTTGAATGTGAATCTTTATAGTGAGTGTTAATCCTGCTCAGTGTAACTTAATCTTGTTAAATTAGTTTCGAAGTGAACTCCTGTGCACCATTAATCAACCATTAATCAAGAATAACTGAAATGTGTGCTGAAACCTGAAACTGAAAAATCATATTCATTGGTAAGAAGAGTTTGTGATGTCGACATGGAGCACCTCGCCAATAAGATATGTGATATGTGCATATTGCAGCTCATGTATTTGATATGACTTATTTTTACAGTATGTAAGCTATTGTTTCTGTGCTATACAAAAAAGAAGTGAAGCCAAAACACTCTTCGTTGCAAACACACACACACACACACACACACACACACACACACACACACACACACACACACACACACACACACACACACACACACACACACACTCTCACTCACTCACTCACTCACTCACTCACTCACTCACTCACTCACTCACTCACTCTCTCTCTCTCTCTCTCTCTCTCTCTCTCTCTCTCTCTCTCTCTCTCTCTCTCTCTCTCTCTCTCTCTCTCTCTCTCTCTCTCTCTCTCTCTCTCTCTCTCTCTCTCTCTCTCTCTCACTAACCTCGTAGTGGTTAGAGTTCTAGGCTGCCACTACGGCGGTCCGGGTTCGAATCCCGCCCAGGGCTGAAATAATTTCAGTATCACTGCGCTGCGAGTTGTTACTCCAACTCTCATAGGCGGGGAGTTGGAGGTGTGTGCGCGTGTAAGGTCACAACATCACCCATAGATCGATCATACTGTATATGAGCTCTGAGCTCTCTTTCGGGAGGGAAATAGCTGTTGATCACGAGTCCAACACGTGGTCCAAGACCATGGTGAATCACACACACAAACACACACACACACACACACAAACACACACACACAAACACACACACACACACACAAACACACACACACACACACACACACACACACACACAAACACACACACACACACACACACACACACACACACACACACACACACACACACACACACACACACACAGCAACATCGACGGATTAATTTCAGGACTGAACGGACTTAATGATTACCTGCTAGAAGAAAAACCAGGCATAATGGGAATTCTGGAGACTAACCTAAGGGGTGAAATACTATCCATCGATGTTGGACATGGACTATACAATTACTGGATTAAAAACAGAGACAAGAAACAGGGAGGAGGAATCATGTTCTTGGCCAAGAAAAGCTTGAATGTGACAAAAATTGCGGAGGGCAGAGGTAATGTAGAACTGATCATGATAAAAGTCAAAGACAAGAACATGAAAAGCAGAAAGGATAAAAATTATTTCAACATTATATCAAGTCTTGGCGATAAAACATAGTATAACGACCTAATTTTACCTGAATTAATCTAATCTAACCTTATCTAACCTCTCCTAACCATACTTAATCCGACATGACATGACGTAGCTGACTTGAGCTGCAGTATGAAAAGAAGGTTGAAATTGTACTTGACTGAAGTTTCACAAGAAAAAGCAATGCCAAGGAACGGGTAAAGTTTTCGTGCACTACAGATAGATTTTTTTGTTTTTTCTTAAACAAGTCAGTACTTGAAGTAAGCCAACATCCCCGTGTTGTTTGTGAGTTGGGGCGAAGGGGCATAATTAGGTCGTTTTTAAGTTAGTGTATGCTTTGACGCAGCCCGAAGGGATTTCTCCACGTCTTCTCCTTTTAATCATAGGGGGACGGAGAGGGGGATCGCCGATTTAATTAAGCGGCCTTGCTGTGGATGTGCTGTGACTTGCGACACTGCCTCTGACCCAG
>NC_134787.1:47492675-47497675 GCF_046742065.1 Oratosquilla oratoria
TACACCTACCCACACGTATGTATTATATATATATGTTCACATATTCGTGCAGATAAATCACAAAACTGGTAAGTACATACATGTATAAATATACATATCCACTTATGCTACTTACGTTTACATTATGTATGCATGTACACATATACATGTGCAAATATAGACATCCACTTATTCTACATACATATACATTATGTGACATGTACACATATGCATGTACAAATGTACACTTCCAGTTATGCACATATGCTCATATACAGTCAAACACGGATACACATAAACAGATATGCGCTGACCATGATGAGTAACAATAGGCGGTCCACGAAGATGGGCGTCACACACACACACACACACACACACACACACACACACACACACACACACACACACACACACACACACACACACACACACACACACACACACACACACACACACACACGCACACACACACATACGCACACACACACATACGCACACACACACACATACACACACACATACATACGCAAGCACACACGCACACACACACACACACACACACATACATACGCAAGCACACACGCACATACACACACACGCATACATACACACACACGCACGCACACACACGATCATGCACACACGCACACACACACTTACATAAGAACACACACACACACACACACACACACACACATACATACGCAAACACACACACACACACACACACACACACACACACACACATACATACGCACACACACACACACACACACACACACACACACATACATACACACACGCACGCACACACACACACACACATACACACACACACACACACACACACACATACATACATACGCACACACACACACACACACACACACACACACATACATACACACACGCACGCACACACACACACACACACACACACACACACACACACACACACACACACACACACACACACACAAACATACGCACACACACACACACACACACACACACATACATACACACACGCACGCACACACACACACACACACACACACACACATACATACGCACACACACACACACACACACACACACACACACACACACACACACACACACACACACACACACACACATACATACACACACGCACGCACACACACACACACACACACATACATACACACACGCACACACACACACACACATACATACACACACACACACACACACACACACACACACACACACACACACACACACACACACACACATACACGAACGCACGTGCAGACACATTTGTGTGATCATAAGCACATAACCATGCATGCGTGCGCGCGTGCGTGCGTTTACGTCTGTGTGTATTATATGAAATCACTTTGTTACCTGGCAATACTTCTCGCTTCCTTCCCTGGGCGATCTCATGACACTCGACAAAACGACATGACTCTGCGCGTCTGTGGTAATGAATAGATTCAGCGCAAGTTGATCTGCAAGATGTCACTGAATATGAGAGCCGTGGGTACCGTAAGGCACGATTTTCTTTCCACTCCTGGTATCTTGTATCGAGGGAGGGAAGGAGGAAAGGAAAGAAAACAGATATACTTTAAAGAAGGTAGGACAATGTAGGCTACAATTATACGTCAATCAGAGAAAATAAACCAGCAATTAGCTGTTAAGGAGACATAAAAAGTATGACACGTGCATTTAGATAACAACGCCATCTGACAACGTACATCGAAGACCTTAATTTCGAGCAAACGGGTGTTTGAAAAAAAAAAATCATGAAATTACGTAACTAGGTTGATCATGCAAAGGTTTTTAAACTGAGTATGAAAAAACAAATGGTTGACGACAACTGTTACTGGCCGAAGTCCCTAAAGATCCACAGTTCCACAAGAACAAGAACAAGAGAATGGAGTGGACTGCAGGAGACCGCAAGTCCTGCACTAGGCATTTCCATGTCCTTAGCATTTGACATTTGTGTCCATAATTGATCTAATCTTCTCTTGAAATAGTCAATTGTTTCAGATCTCACTACATAGTTACTAATTCTGGGTTGTATCTCTTCTTCTCGACCAACACTTCCTAGTGAGCCTCAACACATTTATTCATTTACCTATATATCTAGTTATTTGTCTGTTTGTTTGTTTACTTGTTTGTTATACTCCTTTACCCATTGTTCTACTTATCCACTTGTTTGCACAGGTGCCAAGATGGGAGGGAGGGAGGAGGGTGGAGGGGAGCGGCATATATAGGAAATGGAATGGGTGGGAGTGGCTTCTATGCCCTTTTTCTTTTTGGCTACCCCCCCCCCGTATAAGGGGGAAAAAGCCTTTGGTATATGTATGTATGCATTTATTATTATTATGATTTTTTCGCATCCGACCTAGATATGGACCAAAAGGTCTCCTGTCGGCATGCTCCGCCTTTGTAATCCTTTGTAATCCTGTATTGGTCAATGCACTTGTACTGAGTCATTACAATGGAAGGGGCGTTTGTGTCATTTGACATTTGGAAATAAACTCATCTGCTGGGATTTGAACCCTTGCCTAGGCGGCTTGCGTCTTATAAGACAAAGACCTTACCAATCACGCGTGATAGCGTGATTGGTAAGGTCTTTGTCTTATAAGACGCAAGCCGCCTAGGCAAGGGTTCGAATCCCAGCAGATGAGTTTATTTCCAAATGGAAGGGGCACTGTCACAGCTGATCATAATCGTCTGACGTACCTTCGGGTGGGAAAAAAATAATAGGATAGACGCACGACCCGATAAAGCGTTGAGGATGTCGTTCATATTGGGAATGCTAAAGAAAACGAGGTACGAGTTCGGTCATTCATCGAAGAAAGGTGTTCGCCTCTAGTCGTAAACTCTCCAGATTATGGCAACTCTGTTTTGTTGTTCAAAATATGGCCGAGACTTTAGGTCTCCGTCATTGGCGGTGATAAGGAAATTTGACTGAGAGTGGTAGATCGATCAACTTGAGAAAGGGAGAAAAGATAAACATGAGAATGAATCAACTTGGAGACGCGAGCATGGACTTCACAGCCTTTCCGCTATTAACGGGGTGGTAGGAGGAAGATTGGAAAAGTTAGGTGGCTACCAGAATGAAGAACGGTATCATCCATCACGTAAGGGATCACTGGCATCTTCAATGTCTAAGAAATGACACAAAAATTAATAAAATGTCCTAGTGACAAAAAAAAACACCTGGTGCTGAAGGAATTAGAACATTGTGTAAAAAAAGGGCGGTCTTGTGTCTCTATATAGAGGATATAGGGAAACTTTAACCTCATCAACCAAACTCGTTTGAAATACCTGGAATTCACTAAAGCCCATCAAATGCGACCTTTTCATAGCCCGTAATGATATTTGGTTTAGACCCCCGCCACTGTAAAAACAACGGGAAATCATTTGAATCTCTCGCATGTTCATCAAACTTCCGGTGAGTTCATTACATGCCGTGTGAGAGGGGGCGGGGGAAACGGGGGGGGTGGAAGTGGAAGGGGAGGGAGGAAAAGGAGGAGAAAGGGAGAGGGAGGAAGGAAGGAAAGTGAGAGTAAAGGGTGGGAAGGGAAGGGAAGGGAAGGGAAAGGTGAGAACAAATATTTTCAGGATCAATTCACACACACAAAGCAATGGTGACCCATTTTCAAATGCTGTTGTCTTTCCTTTCTGTCACTTTGGAAAGGAAAATGACGAGAAGGAAAGCGAAGGAAAGGGAAAGGTGGAGGATGATTTTCTTTTTCTGGATTAATGCCACAAAGCTGTGGTGATCCATTTTCAATTTCTTTTGTTCTTCCTTTCTGCCACTTTCCTTCATGATCTACTTTACCTCTCCTAAGGTACATCCTCAGAGGCCCTACTGTGGATGTGCCTTGTTCCATTGATTCTGATACAGGCAGCAGACGGATAATTGTTCATTCACGAGGAGATGAAATGTGAGGGAAACTAGGGCTGAAAAAACTCGGCATCGCTGGACTGCGAGCCGCCACTGCAACTCTGATAGACAAGGAGTTGAATATGTGTGTGTGTGTATGTATGTGTGTGTGTGTGTGTGTGTGTGTGTGTGTGTGTGTGTGTGTGTGTGTGTGTGTGTGTGTGTGTGTGTGTGTGTGTCTGTGTGTGTGTGTGTGTCTGTGTCTGTGTCTGTGTGTGTGTGTGTGTGTGTGTGTGTGTGTGTGTGTGTGTGTGTGTGTGTGTGTGTGTGTGTGTGTGTGTGTGTGTGTGTGTGTGTGTGTGTGTGTAAGGTCACAGCATTACCCGTAGATCCATATATGAGCTCTGAATTCTCGTTCGGGAAGGTGATAGTTGTCGATCACGCGTACAAGACGTGATCCAAGACCTTGGTTAATTACCAACATAAATCTGTCCTTCGCTAGAGATCTGCTTTTTCTACTTTTTGGTTCTTCTTTTCAATGGGCCTCCATGAAACTCTCTACTCTAGCAAGAGCATACAAGCCTGAAATTCCCCTGAGAGCAATTACCTCAGCAGTAGGCAGCTTATCACATTGACTCAACAAACACCTCGTGAAGCTCCTATCGTCCATTCTAGATTCGATGAATGACGCACTTTAATGTAATTCTGTGAACCTTCCAAACACCTACAGGTGCGCTCCGGGAAAAAGAAATTAGCCAGCTTCGACGTAGTATCATTATTCACTAACGTAACCGTGAGGGACACGATGACTGTGGTTGAGAGGGTAATAACTTCCATCAGCCACAGTGACTTTCTGGTCAGGTAGGTAGGGTATGTAAACTTAGTGTCTTTAGGAGCGAATCTTGGAGCATTTATGTTCGAGTTGTGCACTGATGGCGTAATTGGAAGCATGCTGTATTCTCATTCGATCTCTGAAACACGGAGCGTTCAAAACATTTCCACGCCACTTCAGAAGAGGGTTAAAGTAACGAGCTTACATTAGGAGGATCTGCTGGAAATTGGAAGGGAGCCGGGGACTCGAACCTTCAACCATGCGAATGCGAAACCAGCACGCGTTAGAAGGCGGCGCCAGCGCACA
>NC_134787.1:47502675-47505175 GCF_046742065.1 Oratosquilla oratoria
CTTTTATCAATCCCATCTCCCAACTCCCTTTCCACCCCTGTTCTCCTCTCCTCCTCATTACTCACCCTATCCAGCCTAGTAACCCCTATCATACTTCTCAGGCACCTCATCTCAAACACATTCAAACTCCAACTCTCTTTCTTATGTTCCATGTTTCTGCTCCATACAATACTTTCGGCACAATCACTTCTTCATACAATCTCCTCTTAGCATCCATTTTCAAATGTCTATTTCTCATTACACTTTTTAATCCTCCAAGGCATTTACTTGCTTTTCTCAATCTACATTCTACTTCCACCCCCACTTCTTCCTTTCCAACCACATTCGCAACCAAGTATCTAAAACTATCCACTCCCTCCAGTCTCTCTTATTTAATACTTACTTCATCTGCTGCCATTTTTTCCCTTTGCAAATCTCATCACTTTACTTTTACCCACATTTATCTTCAGCTTCCTTCTTTCACACACTCAGTCCCTCCTCTAATCCTACCACAAGTACAATGTCGTCAACAAACAACAACTGGCTTATCTTCCATTTTTCTCAATTTTCTTTAACCATTTCCAATCTCCAATCCATTATCCTGGCATTTACCTCTCGCACCATTCCATCCATGTATAAATTGAACAGCGAAGGCGACATAACACATCCCTGGCAAAATCTCATCTTTACCTCAAACCACTCAGTCTCTACACTATTTATTCTATCACAAGCTCTACTATCGTAAAAACTCTTGATTGCTCTTAAAAGCTTTCCTCCTATTACATATATATGCAATACCTCCCACAGTGCCTTCCTGTCTACCCTGTCATAAACCTTTTTCAAATTCATAAAGGCCCAAAAAGCATCCTTACCTTTTCCTAAAGCTTTCTCACATATCTGTCTTACCACAAGAATCTAATCCACGCAACCCCTACCTGTCCTCAACCTATATTGTTCCTCACCAGTAACTCCCTCTGTTCCTCTCCTAATCCTCTCAATCAAGACCCACCCATAAGCCTTCCCAACTACACTTAAAAAACTGATCCCTCTGAAACTACTACGCTTACACTTCTCCCATTTCCTTGTAAAGTGGAATTATACAGGCTCTCCTCCAGTCCTCTGGCACTCTACCCTCTCTTAAACAAACATTAAATAGCATCACCAGGCAGTTCACCATAACTGTACCTCCTTTTTTTAGACATTCTGCATAGCATCCATCCAACCCAGATGTCTTACCTGCTTTCATCATCTTAACAACTGCCTTCACCTCATCTGTCCTTATTTCTCCTTCATTTTCCTCACTCATCACTGTCATTTTCATAGTACTTCCCACTGCAACTATCTTTCCCTCCCTATCCTCACTCACATGTAGGAACTCCATAAAATACTCTGCCCATCTTCCTCTTATTAGCATCTCTTCCATTATCGTCTCTCCATCTGCAACTTTTACTGTTTCTTCTCTAATTAATTCGCCTCCTCTTCCTCTCTTAATTTCTTCCCAAAACATCTTTTTATTACTTTCAATTGTTTTTTTCATACTCTTACCCCACTTCACATCTGCTCTCCTCTTTGCCTCCTTTATCTTATGTTTCACTTCTCTTTTCTTTGTACCTCTCATAAGATTCTTTTGTCCTGTTTTGTAACAAATCTGTGAATGCTCGCTTCTTCTCTTCTACAACCGTCTTTGCTTCCTCATCCCACCACTCACTACCCTTCTATTTCCTCCAGTCCTCATTGTTCCACACTCCATCTTTGCACACATTGTGACTCCCTCCTTGAACCATTCCCATTCATCCTCCACTCCTAATTCTACTCTATCCTTCACTCCCTTCCACTCTTCTTTCAGCTTCTTCTTGTGTTCCTTCTCCTCTTCTTTCTCATTTAAGCATTTCACTTTAAGCACCTCCCTACCTTCTGTCTTTTTCCTCTTTCGCCATCTGTTATCCACTCTCAACTTGTCTTCCACCAAAAAGTGATCAGATATTCTCCCACTCTCTCCCCTTAGAACATGTACATCCTTAACTCTTCCTACTATTCTCCTGATTACCACTATATAGTCCATTAACGCTCTATCTACCGCCTTTCCATCCACCACCCTCTCCCATGTGTATTTATTCTTGACTTTCTTCCTAAACACTGTATATGTTATGATTAACTCTTTTTTCTAGACACATCTCCATCATCAACTCTCCACTACGATCTTTTTCTGGAACTCCACACTTCCCAACCATTTCTGGGAGCGTCGCTAGCGATCATTCGAAAAATTCTGGTTCATGAGCGAATTTTAGGTAAACATTTCAAAATCTCTATGATGGTGGCAACACTCATACAAAGTTATACAACTGTATTTCGTTTCTATATTTTTATACAACATAAAATAGATAAAATATTGGCAAGCTCTGGCAACCCCATTGCATAAAAAACATTATGTATATTAAAATAGCGTCAACATTTCTATAGCTATTTTGTTTTTTGCTACAGAATTGTGTTTAAGGAAATATTTGACAACTCCTCCCGTCAG
>NC_134787.1:47510175-47512675 GCF_046742065.1 Oratosquilla oratoria
CCAAGTGTAGAGCTCAACAGTCAATCAGAGCCCCCACATACAACCTACAATACAACCAACTGCTCCTACAACCACTCACCTAACATAGGTGTCAACCAGACAAGACCTCAAAGACAACTCAGGGCATACATACTGTTCCTCCCATAATTCCTATAACAGTTCAGACAGAAACTGCAACCAACAAAACCATCAAACTATTCCCAGACCCAACCTCCAAGCTAGACCATGCTCAATTCACAATTTCTTTACCCATTCTGATAGCAAGTGTTATGTTCAAAACCCCACCAGCTAGCTTCCACACTGAGTTCACGACCAAAGACACAACATCAGAGAACACAATAACCATCACCCGCACCACGACTACAACCCTTCAACCAACACCAGAGAATACCTTCAACTTGCAATAGGAAACCACAACCAAATAATCTCCCTCACACACGCAATGCCCATACACAAAATAGACAGTCGGGGTAATGCAAAACAGCCTCCCGCAACAAGATCCCATAACGACACTCATAGGTGAATCTGAGGCCCTTAGTTTCAGGGGCACAGTAGGGAATACCCCATGCACATTCCTAATAGACACAGGCACAAATATAAATATTCTATCACAGTCCATAAGTGCACAGTTAGGTGACATCAACCCTACAAAAATATCACATCTTCGAGGGGCCATGCTAGGTGGTGCTCACCTAGACTTCATCTCAATTATAAAGATACAAATGAGTATCGAAAAAAATACCTTTACACCCACTACCTTTTATGTACTCAAAGATTAGACCCTCGAATGTGATGACATACTAGGACCATCATAACCATCATAACATATTGATAGACACCAACTTTGCTAAGCTCATGTTTGGTAACATTGAATTTCATTCCTGCCTTAACCCGATGCTTTTATTGGTTGATTTATAAGATTTATGGCCTTTGGCTATGCGCCGGAGCCATAAGGGCATTCAGCGCCAGACGCTTTTAGGTGGCCTGGTAAGCACACACTGTACTCACCCCCATCACCCCATAGAGTTTCACAATATCCTGCTTGCGATCAGGTTTGTCTGCCTCAGCATCTGCTGACATCAGCACCTCACAGGATGCTGTCGGAAACCCCTTAGCCAGTATCACGCGATGTTACCTCTCTTGTGACACCCTTCCCCATCTCTTCAGGAAAACCCAGTCAGGCAACCCCCCTCCCTCCCTTCCTCAACACATGGATTCTCACCAACACCAAGATGATGCTCTTACCTGGCGAGAGCAGGGTCAGCACCACAACCATACCTGGTGCACTTCCAAACTAAGACATAATAGTTTCCCCAGACACGTGTAAGAGGAAGAATCTACATATGCCCGTTGTATGGGATAAAGTTAGGGAAATTAAACTAGCGCTAATTTTACTGGAGAACATCTCATATACCCCAGTTAAACTGAAGAAACACACATAGATAGGTATGGCTCAGCTATACATAAACCCCATTGGGGAATCATTCCCCATACCTATCAACATCGTCTCCACCATGACACTCCTCCCTCCGATTCCTCTTGAGGATATCCCGGTTGTAGACTTCCACAAAGCCAAAAATAAGCTGAAGAACCTTAAATCCCATCTAAAGGTGATCGCCTTAGATGGTGAACCATAGATAAAAAGCTCATTAGTGCAACACCACATAAACAGCAGGAGAAAAATAGTCTCAGAAAAAAAAATGAGGAAATGCTAGAACAAGGGGTCATAAGCAACTCCAATTCCCCATGGAACTCCCCGTTATTCCTGGTCACAAAAACAGGACAACACCTTTAGACCTGTTATTGACTTCCGTAACGTGAGCAAAAACACGATAAAAGACACAATCCCAATGCCAATTATCGGCGACATTTTACAGTCCTTAGGCCAAGGTAACACAGTTTTCTCAACACTTGACCTAAAATCTGACTTCTGGAAGATCGAATTGTCACCACTCTCAAAAACCCTCACAGTATTTAGCATTGACAAAGGTCATTTCGAATTTGATTGAATGCCGTTCGGGCTGAACAATACCCCTAGTACACTACAACGCCTGATTAATAGCCTTTTTAAAGACAAACTAGGCAAATCCCTTTTCGTCTACCAAGACGACCTAATAATATTTTCCCCTACAGTAGAAGACACCTTGGCACCCTTCGGTATGTCTTACACACCATCAGTAGAAGTTGAATTTATACAAATATTAGACATTGTTGAAACGTTTTTCCGGTAAGCCTAGAATACAGCAAGCGAAATCGTCTTCTATCTTTTCAAGTCTGCGTCAGTTGAGGGGAGTCGGCCCGATGTGAAGCGGGTGTTAGACCCGAGGATAATAACTTCTCCGTGGCTTCGTGTCGTTCACTAAACCACTCCTCCCTCTCTCCCACCTCCTCCAACGGTTTCCGATTTCCAATGGTGTCTTTCTTGTCTGTTCCTAATTGTTAATTTTTTTTTTTTTTTCACTATTTTCACCAATGCCCCCAATTTGCACGCTCACATTTT
>NC_134787.1:47517675-47518830 GCF_046742065.1 Oratosquilla oratoria
TCTTGTATTTTTGTATTCCGGTGTTCTTGTGTTCTTATCTTCTTAAGTTCTTATGCTCTTTTTGTGCCTCGCCATTGTGGTATATTGGTCTTTCGTGCTTGGCTCTTATTTCAGCGGGACATACTTTGTAGTTCCAGGGGGACCATGAAATAACAAATGCCCCAACTTACCTATTTACGAAGTATTCCACAAAACAATATCACAAAGAAAGAGCGAAGGAGTTCGACCATTTTGTTTCAAAAGCGAAAGTGCCTTACGTATAAAATAAAAGACTTTAGGTTATAAAATATTTTGCCTTCCTAAAGTCTAGAATAAGAACCTGAATTCACACGAGGAAATTAGCAATAAATCGATCTCACATGACGGTACAAATATCATTCGATTTTTGTATATGTATAGCATGCGCATACATGTGTATCCAGGTACATATACAAATACACACAAAATGGAATAAGCACACAATGGCATTAAAAGAATTATACGAATACATAGACATGTACTCACTCTAACATATCCAGTTCACTAATATATGCATATACCCATATATACAGTATATATATATATATATATATATATATATATGTGTGTGTGTGTGTGTGTGTATATATGTATATAATTATGTGTATATATATGTGTGTGTATGTATGTATATATATATATATATATTTTTTTTTTTTTTTCAACCACAAATCACTTTTAATTCCATGCCATCGCAGTCGAGACTGAAGAATCGCTCGATGGAGGCATCCGTTGGAAATGGAAACGTGGACGAGCCAAGGATTCGAACCCAGCTAACCCGTAACAGAGTTACAGTGACTTAAACCAATACGCTATCAAGAGAGATATAAGTTGAGTACGGATTTCCTTATATTTGTTATGCTCGACTTACAATACACCTACACGAAAATATTGCGTTCAACCCACCCTTCCGCTATGATAGTGCATTTAGCTAGTTTGTGCACGTGGGAAAGTTTTAATTTTATCATATAAACTGAATGGTTCCCAGTGATAAATTACTATCTTTTTTTAAACCCCAAATCACTTTTAATTCCATGCCATCGCAGTCGAGACTGACGAATCGCTCGATGAAGGCATCCGTTGGAAATTGAAACGTGGACGAGCCGAGTATTCGAACCCAGCTAACCCGTAACTATC
>NC_134787.1:47526830-47534330 GCF_046742065.1 Oratosquilla oratoria
TCACTTTTAATTCCATGCCATCGCAGTCGAGACTGAATAATCGCTCGATGAAGGCATCCGATGGAAATTGAAACGTGGACGAGCCAAGTATTCGAACCCAGCTAACCCATAACTATCATATTTTATATATATATAATATATATAATATTATATAATTATATATATATATATATATATATATATATAATATATATACACATATATACATATATACATGTATTATATACATGTATATATATGTATATATAAATGGATATATGTATATATATATATATATATATATACATATATATATATATACTTATGTATATATATATATATATATATATATGTATATATATATGTATATATATGTTGAAGTATGTAAGACAAATGAGTGGAAGGGTGGTGAGTTAAACACAAAGAACAGTTGGAGTTTTATTCACTGACGTTTCGTCCTTACCAGGACATTATCAAAGTACATACAGTTTTAGAAAATTAACAGCTTATATAATCCATCCTTGCCGTGTTCCCCTCCCTCTACACTCTCATCCGTCCTCTACCTTTTTTTTTTTTTTTTTTTTTTTTAATGTGACTCCGACCATGTCATTTCTCCCTCCGTTCTCAATTGTCCTTTTTACCTCCTTGACAATCAGAGTACTTACCGCTCCTGCTAATTTTATAAACCCTTCCCTATGGTTGATGCAGGGGTGGGAAGTAATGTAGGCTGCCTCCACTATTTTTCTTTTCTTTTTCTCTAGACCTTTGTGGAGCACCTCTATCTTTTTCCAATCTGGAAGATGACCACATTGGTCTAAATGAACTACTAGCGAGTTGGAGGTTCTGTGAGCTCTGACGTCATTTTTGTGCTCATATGTCCGTAGCTCCACTGATCTTCCCGTCTCTCCATAATATCCTAACGGACAACCACCACATGGTATATTGTAAAACGCGCCATTCTATATATCCTTTTCTGATTTAAATCAGTTATTGACAACTTCTCCTAATTTTTTACCCTTAGAGAAAGCAACTCTCACACCCGCTTTTGTGAGAATATTTCCCAACTCCTCCGCGTTCTTCGAGTTGGGGTCTGACAAAAACTCAGCCCTGCCTTCTACTGACCAGTCGTCCTTCTTAATTCTCATTATTACCGTTGCTTTCTTCCTCAATCTGTGCAGTAGTCCTTCGGGTATCTAAGTTTAGTGAATACTTTGAAAATATATTTGTTTCATCCTCTAAAAATTCTTCGCTACAAATACGGTACGCCCTTAAGAAAAATCCTATAACCACCCCGTTTTTAATTTTGTTGCTATGCGCTGAGTAGAAATGAATCACATCGTCTTTATTGGTGCTTTTCCTGTAGACAGAGAATGATATCTTACTATCTCTCCTCCAAATCACCGTATCCAAGAAAGCTAGTCTGTTACCCGTCTCGTGTTCGATAGTAACATGGGGTTTGGTTCGACCTGATTCAATCTACTCAACTTGTCATCTAATTGTACCTCTTTCGGAGCGATGACAAGGACGTCGTCCACATACCTCAGCCAAAGCGTGTCTCTACCCATTATCCTTATGAAATAATCTGTCTCTAAAACTTCCATATACAATGAAGCTAGAACCGCACTGAGAGGACTACCCATTGCAAGTCCTCGGTGTTGTCTGTATTCTTTCCCGTTGAACATGAAAGGACCAAACTTCACACATAGAGACACTAATTTCAAGTAATCACTTTTCCCCACTGGTAAATCAGCCTCATCCAAACTGTCTACCACCTTCTTTGCCGCTGCCAACGCTCCTTCTACCTCGACATTTACAATATACCATATACCATGTGGTGGTTGTCCGTTAGGATATTATGGAGAGACGGGAAGATCAGTGGAGCTACGGACATATGAGCACAAAAATGACGTCAGAGCTCACAGAACCTCCAACTCGCTAGTAGTTCATTTAGACCAATGTGGTCATCTTCCAGATTGGAAAAAGATAGAGGTGCTCCACAAAGGTCTAGAGAAAAAGAAAAGAAAAATAGTGGAGGCAGCCTACATTACTTCCCACCCCTGCATCAACCATAGGGAAGGGTTTATAAAATTAGCAGGAGCGGTAAGTACTCTGATTGTCAAGGAGGTAAAAAGGACAATTGAGAACGGAGGGAGAAATGACATGGTCGGAGTCACATTAAAAAAAAAAAAAAAAAAAAAAAAAAGGGTAGAGGACGGATGAGAGTGTAGAGGGAGGGGAACACGGCAAGGATGGATTATATAAGCTGTTAATGTTCTAAAACTGTATGTACTTTGATAATGTCCTGGTAAGGGACGAAACGTCAATGAATAAAACTCCAACTGTTCTTTGTGTTTAACTCACCACCCTTCCACTCATATATATATATATATATATATATTATATATACACACATATATATATACATATATATATACACATATATATATACATATATACATATATATATACATATATATACATTATATTATATATATAATATATATTTATATATATATACTTATATTTATATCTATATATATATTTATTCTATATATATATATATATATTTATATATATATACTTATATTATATTTATATTTATATTATATATATATATATATATATTTATATATATATTTTATATATATATATATATATATATATATATAAATATATATAATATATAATATATATTTAAATATATATATATATATATATATGTATTTATATATATCCATATATATATATATATATATATATTTATATATACATTTATATATATATGTGTATATATTTATATACATATTATATATATACATTTATATATATGATATATTATATATATATATGTAATATATTCATATATACATTTATATATGTATATATATATATATTTATATACATATATTTCTAATATAAATTTATATATATCATATATATATATATATATATATATATATATATATATATATATATATATATATATATATTTATATATGTGTGTGTGTATATATATAATTTATATATACATATATATATTTCTAATAAATATATATTCATATATATATATATTTATATATATATATTTATATATATATATATATATTTATATATATATTTATATATATATGTATATATAATATATATTATTTATATATATATATGTATATATATTTATATATGTATATACATATTTATATATATGTGTATATTTTATATATATTTACATATATAATATATATATATTTTATATATATTTATATATATACATATATAAATAAATATATAAATATATATTATATATAAATATATATATATAGATATATTTATAAATATATATATATATAATATTGATACATTCTGACAGGTTGACGTAAGCGGAGTAGGAAACACAGGAGTCTTAGTCTTGAGTTTATTCCTGACTAGTTTCGCAGGTATGCTTTTTCAAAGGAATAGGTTTACAAACGGGCTGTGTGCATTATATACATGGGGTGGACCTCACCACCTCCCCGAGTTACCATAGTTGGTGACGAGTGTAAACATTACATTGTGGCTAACGTAACAATGATGAAATTTACAATTAAATATGATAACACTAATAACAAAGAAATTAATAATAGTAAATGTAACAATAGTTACCAATGATGATAAAAAAATTAGATAGTAATAACAATAATAATAACAAAAATGATAATAACAATAAAATAATAATAATGATAATAATAACAATAAAAGTAATAATAATAATGATAATGATAATAAAATATCTGATGATACTAATAACAAAGAAATAAAAAAGAAATTATTAATAGTAATATTAACAATAATAGGGATAACAATGATAATAAAAAACGAAAAATTTAATATTTAAATAATAATAGTAACAATAATAATAATAATAATTACAAAGTTAATGAAAGTAATAATAATAGTGATGGTGATAATAATAAAAATAATAGAAATATATAAAAACAATAATAATAATAATAATCATAATAATAATTACAATGATGAAAATAATAGTGTTGAAAATAAATAGTAACGAATAGTATTAAAAGAATAAATCATGAAAAAAAGGGTTGGTAGCATGGTAAGCCTTGACATAACTTCCCTCTACACAAACGTAACAATAGATGGTGCCCTTCGGGCTGTTAAAGAGACAGTACAACACATTGACACCGACAACTTACCCATCAACAAGCGTGACTACTTGGAGTTGGTAGATAGGTGCATAAAGTTTGGTTCTTTTGTTTTTAACAAACAGGAATACAGGCAACATGAAGGCCTTCCAATGGGGTCTCCATTGAGTGCGGTGGCAGCATCGCTCCACATGGAGACTTTGGAAAGGGACCACTTTCTGCATATCGTCCCAGTTAACTCCAAGTGGTACTGTTATGTTGACGACATCCTTTTCATTTCACACAAAACAAACGACACAAGAAACCTACTGGAACAACTGAACAACGTGGACAAAAGAATTAAATTCACAGTAGAGGAAGAGACCAACGGTTCCCTACCTTTCCTAGACGCTGTCGTCATCAGATCGGACAGCAGCGCTAGGTTCAAGGTATACCGTAAACCGACAAACAAAGACGACTTCATCCACTATTTTAGCGCACATGACGAGAAGACCAAATCAGGGGTTATCATTGGGTTTTACCTTAGGGCTCTTAGAATATGCAGCGAAGAGTATTTACAAGAAGAAATTGAATACGTAACCGCTGCATTCAGGAACCTAAGGTACCCAGAGTGCATGTTAGGGACGTCACTACGGAAAGCAATTAAAATCAGACAGAGGAAAGGAAGTGAAGAGAGGACAAATTTACGATACCTTGTGGTTTCTAACTCTGGCCTCTCTCACATGCTTTCCAAAACGTTGAGACAGACAGGACTCATCATAGTAAATGACACAGGGAAGAAAATAGGACACTTGAGCACCAACAGAACCAAGACGAACCGTGACAATAGCATCGTTTACAAAATTCCCTGCAAAGGATGTGACTGTGCATACTACGGAGAGACATACAGAGGACTTAACAACAGACTCAGGGAACACAAAGCGGACATTAGACACCACCGAGAAACCAACGCTCTAGTTAACCACATTGACACAGAGGGACACTTACCTAACTGGGAGGGTTCCACCATTCTAGCTAAAGGACTACACAAGAAACAACGGAAAATAATTGAATCACTTTACATTGCCAACCACAAAAAACACAAACAAGAGAACTGGTGACTTGAAATGGACAAAATCTACCGCGACACTTGCCCTCCAAGAATGGCTTCCCAGAGTAGATACCTTTTTCCCACTTCGGCCTACCCTCTCCAGCTTTCTTCCTTTTACTCTGACGTTCCTCCATGCTACCAACCCTTTTTTTCATGATTTATTCTTTTAATACTATTCGTTACTATTTATTTTCAACACTATTATTTTCATCGTTGTAATTATTATTATGATTATTATTATTATGATTATTATTATTATTATTTTTATATATTTTTTATCATTTTTATTATTATCACCATCACTATTATTATTACTTTCATTAACTTTGTAATTATTATTGTTATTATTATTGTTACTATTATTATTTAAATATTGAATTTTTCGTTTTTTATTATCATTGTTATCACTATTATTGTTAATATTACTATTAATATTTTTTTTATTTTTGTTATTAGTATTATCAGATTTTTTATTATAATTATCATTATTATTATTATTACTTTAATTGTTATTATTATCATTATTATTATTTTATTATTATCATTTTTGTTATTATTATTGTTATTACTATCTAAAAAAAAATTATCATCATTGGTAACTATTGTTACATTTACTATTATTAATTTCTTTGTTATTAGTGTTATCATATTTAATTGTAAATTTCATCATTGTTACGTTAGCCACAATGTAATGTTTACACTCGTCACCAACTATGGTAACTCGGGGAGGTGGTGAGGTCCATCCCATGTATATAATGCCCACAGCCCGTTTGTAAACCTATTCCTTTGAAAAAGCATACCTGCGAAACTAGTCAGGAATAAACTCAAGACTAAGACTCCTGTGTTTCCTACTCCGCTTACGTCATATATAATATATATGTGTGTGTGTGTGTGTGTATATATACATACACATGTATATATATATTATTTATATATATGTATATATATATATTATATATATACGTATATATACATTTATAAATATATGGTAATATTAGTGTTTCCGGTGATGACTCATTTCCGGGTTGGGCCTTGCTTAGGAGGTTGGATGGTTTAGAGAGAAATATTTTTTTATGTTAGTGGAGTGGAGATTCTCTTGGCAATATTTCGTAAAGATTCTCTTAGCAATATTTCGTAAAGATTCTCTTAGCAATATTTCGTAAAGATTCTCTTGGTAATATTTCGTAAAGATTCTCTTGTTAACATTTGGTAAAGATTCTCTTGGCAATATTTCGTAAATATTTTCTCATTAACATTTCGTAAAGATTCTTTTGTCAGAATTCCGTAAAGATTTTCTTTTTCTTGTTAGCACCACTTTCTTTTTCCATGGTAATATTATTAACGTATTAGATTAACACACGGAGAGCAGCTTAAAGACACGTCTTCCCTCTATGAATGCTTACAGGCGTCTGAGTCAGATGTGTCCCCGAGAGTTAGTGTTTCCGGTGATGACTCATTTCCAGAGTAGGAGGTTGGAAGGTTTAGAGAGAAATATTTTTTATGTATAAGATATATATATATATATATATATATATATATATATACATATATATATATATATATATGTATATATATGTATATATATATATGTATATATATATGTATATATATATGTATATATATACATGTATATATATATATGTAAATATATATATATATATATATGTATATATATATATATGAGTTTGGGTGGTGGAAGTAAAACAAAGATGTTCTCGGAATAGATTTTACTCTGACGTTACGACCAACCTGATCTTCTTCAGGAGGTTGTCTACAGAAGGTTTTATGTCACATTTTATATAATTCCTGAGGGGCCTTTCGGTTAGGTCACAGCGCCCGGGCGGTGGGCAGTTGTCTGATGTCTCAGCGAGTCTTGTGTAAGGACACTTGCCGCCTTTGATAAGAAGACAAATCCCTCTCTTCCAATGAAAACACTAATGATTACCTTGAGGTAGTTTGCGTCACTGCATCAGAAGGTGAGGAGCATCCGCCAGGAGGCGCGTAGCTACAGCCGAAGACGTTACCCTTGCCCCATGTGCTTTGATTGCTGGAGCACGTAACAGCCATTGCTGGGAGTCGGAGAGGAATGTGGAACTCAAACCCCTGACTAGTAAAATTCGAGGCCAGCACGTTTTCAATCGTTTCATCAAAAGCTTACAAAACGTTTTCTAGTTTCTTCCAAATTTCTCTGCCCCCCCCCCCCCACCTCCCCAGACCTTTCACAGTCACCGCAAACCCATACCATTTCCCGGAAGCTGCTCCACAAAGAATTCTCAGATATATGAAAAGTGC
>NC_134787.1:47541830-47544330 GCF_046742065.1 Oratosquilla oratoria
GCAGCAGTCAGAAGATAAAGGGGATTACATTCTAAAAATAGGGTTGGATAATTCTTAATGGGATTAGATCCTCTTTAACGGGGTTTAATTCCTCTTAATGGGGTTAGATTCCTCAGAGAATCCGAATCCTCTAAAAAATCCAACCACCTGAGGGATCCAATCCCTTCAGAATGATCTTTAAAAGGATCTAAACCCCTTCAGGATAACTGATTAAATGGGTCGGAGGTTGGGGGAGAGGTAAAATGAGGGGAGAGGTGGAAGGGAAAAAGGGAACAATAATTAAGTCTTCGGAGGTCGTCTCTTCCCATTGGCTCCGGTGGTGGTCTGGGTTTAGCGCTTATTACGTTCTCGTGTGTCGTGCACAGTTGCGGAAATAAGTTCCGCGTTTTCTTTACCCCCTCCCCCACCCTCCCAGCAGTAGTGGCATCAGGTAACACATTTTTGTTCTTGAACAAAGCGTTTTGTTCACATTTGTTCTTCCGGTAGTTCGTCACGCGAAGTCGTTATGTGTTCTAATGTACACAACCACTCAAGCGCTTACGCATGCACGCACACAAACACACACACAAGCACACAAAAGAACACACAAACACAAGAAACACAGAACACGCACACACACACATATACACACACAAACACAAGAAACACAAAACACGCACACACACATACACACACAAACACAAGAAACAAAAACACGCACACACATATACACACAAACACAAGAAACACAAAACACACACACACACATACACACACACGCGCGCGCGTGCACACACACACACACACACACACACACACACACACACACACACACACGCACGCACACACGCACACACACACACACACGCACACACACACACGCACACACACACACACACGCACGCACACACGCACACACACACACGCACGCACACACGCACACGCATACACACACGCACGTACACGCATACACACACGCACGCACACACACGCACGCACACACACACACACACACACACACACACGCACACGCATACACACACACACACACACATACACTAATGTTAGAATGTGGAGAGAGCTAGTCAGTAGAAAGGAGGTGGGGGTTTATTTCAGGCAGGGGGGCTGGGGGTGGGGGTTTCTGACCACAAACAGCTCTCTGCCGAGACGTTCCGGAAGGACCCAATTACAGTCTCTCGCATTTGAACCGAAGCATTTGCAACCGGCCGAGTGTAACGAGCAGAAAAGTTCAGGAGAGCCGTCCATTAACCACTGCCCCACTCCACCCCCGACCCCCAACCCCCACCCCCAACCCCCACCCCACCCACTTCCCTCGCCTCCTCAAAATCCGTCCGGCAATGCCTTCCGTCTTAGGCTTTGTTGTGGTCGACGTCGGCGGGACGAGCGTCGTGACGTCACTGCAAAAGTCCAAAACTATTATTCATGAAAATCAACATTGTTATTTGTTTATTCATTTATTCATTTTTTCATTTTGTTTTTTTCTTTTTATTCACTTATTTACTTATCTTTATTGCTTCATTTAGCTATTTATTTTGTATATATTCTATCTACTTATCTATTCAATTATGCATTTATTTACAAAGGAAGCACAGATATATATTTTCCTTTTCTTTTCTTTTTTAAAATGTGGTTATGGGAACCAGCTTTTTTCATTCCAAGAGTCTGCCGTAGTCGATCTTCCTAACAGGATCAGATTCTAATTCTACTCCGTTCTCACTTTGGCTATTTTCATTCCCTTCAATATGTCCTTACACCACACAGCCCTCCTCTTCCCTTCCTCCCCTCCCCTTCCCTCCCCTTCCTCTCCTCCCCTCCCTTCTCCTCCCCTCCCCTCCCCGTCCCTCCCCTCCCATTCCCGTCCCTCCCCTCCCCTTCCTATCCTCCCCTCCCCTTCCCTCCCCTCCCCGTCCTTCCCCTCCCCTCCCCTTCCTCTCCTCCCCGTCCTTCCCCTCCCCTCCCCTTCCTCTCCTCCCCGTCCCTCCCCTCCCCTTCCCCTCCCTCCCCTCCCCTTCCTATCCTCCCCTCCCCTTCCCTCCCCTCCCCGTCCTTCCCCTCCCCTCCCCTTCCTCTCCTCCCCGTCCCTCCCCTCCCCTTCCCATCCCTCCCCTCACCTTCCCGTCCCTCCCCTCCCCTTCCTCCCCTCCCCTCCCCTCCCCGTCTCTCCCCTCCCCTTCCCGTCCCTCCCCTTACCTTCCTCTCCTCTCCTCCCCTCCCCTCCCCTCCCCGTCCTTCCCCTCCCCTCCCCTCCCCGTCCTTCCCCTCCCCTCTCCTCCCCTCCCCTCCCCTCCCCTCCCCGTCCCTGTCACAACCTGATACGATTACAATTTTGTCCCAGCGCACACCTGACATTCTCACCCCAGCTTTTGTTCTCTCTCTCTCTTCCCCCCGCTATTCATTCGAGATTAATTCATTTACTTGATACTCTTTCTCCCATCCTATTTTTTTCACAATCTTATTCACAAAGCCTCAACAACTTCACCCCACTTTGAACCCCCAACTT
>NC_134787.1:47554330-47556830 GCF_046742065.1 Oratosquilla oratoria
TAACCACGTTTCAATTAGCTTGTAGCCACACCCTACTTCACGTCTTCCTGGTTTACATATCTTATGAAATATGGCTTCCCATTTTCCTTATCTATTATTCCTTTGTGTCATTCATTATCTAAGCTAGAATATTATTCATATTATTAATTGTACCTTATCATGTTAATGATGTCTGTACGTGTAGTATGCTATTCCAATCGCCATCACTGTAATAAAACAAATAATAATAGTACGGCGAGTTGGCAACTGCGGCCAACATGGTGACCACCGTCCTGAAGTAAGCCAACTTTCTCTCTCTCTCTCTCTCTCTCTCTCTCTCTCTCTCTCTCTCTCTCTCTCTCTCTCTCTCTCTCTCTCTCTCTCTCTCTCTCTCTCTCTCTCTCTCTCTCTCTCTCTCTCTCTGGTTTTGAATCCGTTCAGAGCGGACACATTATACAACCATCATATTGATTGGTCTAAGGCAACAATTTTAGCCAAAGGAAAATGCCTACAAGAAGGAAATATAATAGAATCCTGCTTAAAATCAGGCACGTTTGATAAAAATATAAACTTAGGCTATGGTCATTTTAAATGTGATAAGTTGGTAACCCAAATGGTCACCAAGATCTTTCCGCCAGATGGAGCATTATGTGTTGGCCAGGTCGATAGAGGTAAGGTCATCCCCCCTTTTCACATTGTATTGTCTCCCTCCTTCCCCCCCTATGGTTGCCACCTGATACTTACATTTCAACACAACTCTGTCACTCTGAAGGTGTAATATACGAAAGTACTTACTGTCTACAAGTTTCCCTTCTGTGGTTATTTTGCATTTTTGTGTCACGGTGATGTGATTGCTTGTATATATATATATATATATATATATATATATATATATATATATATATATATATATACATATATATATATATACATGTATATATACATGTATACATATGTATATATATGTATATATATATATATATGTATATATATATATTTATAAATATATGTATATATATATTTATGAATATATGTATATATATAAATATATGTATATATATATATATATATATATTATATATAAATATATGTGTATATATATGAATATGTAATATATATATGTATATAAATATATACATATATATATATACATGTATATATATATATATATACATATATAATATATATATGTATATATGTATATATATACATATATATACATATATATATATATATACATGTATATATATATATACATATATACATATATATTATATATATGTATATATATATATATACATGTGTATATATATATATGTATATATATGTATATATATATACATATATACATATATATATTATATATGAATATATATTTATACATATATATATATATATATATGTATATTTATATATATATATACATATTCATATATATACACATATATTTATATATATATATATATATATATATATATGCATATATTTATATATATACATATATTTATAAATATATATATACATATATTTATAAATATATATATATATACATATACATATATTTATATATATACATATATTTATAAATATATATATACATATATTTATAAATATATATATATATACATATATATTTATATTTATATATATACATATATATATATGTATATATATACATATATTTATATATAACATATATTTATATATATACATATATATATATATATATATATATATATAGATAGATACATATATATATATATATATATATATATATATATATACAGTATATATATATATATATACATATATTTGTATATATATTTATATATATATATATATGTATATATATATATATATATATATACATATATATATACACATGCTGGCCCACCTAATTGCGAACCTATGAAAAAGGAACATGACTACTTGCCTTTTAGTTCCAAATTTTTTTTATATGATAGACATTCAATTTATTTATTATTTTGTCAGTTGTTTGTAAAGTAACAATATTTTTCCCATATTTTTTAAACCTTAATATGGACTACTCAGTTGCTGGAAGAGAAAAATGCGCTTGTTGGTTTCAATGGACTAAAAGCTTTAAAATTGGTGGGAAAAAAAGAGAAAATTGAACATAGATGCACCAGTAAAACGTAGTATTCATAGATGGCATAAAATGTTTATGGAGACATGTTGTGTGTGTGGTAGTGGAAGAAAAAAGATGTTCCGTTAAAACTGCAGAAAATGCAACACAATTTTAAAATCATCTTGAAGATAATCCTTATTCATCAACAAGAGGAGTCGCAATGATACTGAAAATTGATGGACAACAATTTATCCCATCCTAAAAGAGCTAAACTGGCATCCATACAGTATTCATATAGCGTAAAAATATTTATGAAGACAAATCAAACCGTGTTCATTTAGATGGAGGTGGAAATCGACATAACCATTGGTACTGGTCGAGAGAAAATCTCAATTGGGTAAAGGAAGAAGGACTTCATTTCCTAAGAATCCCTGT
>NC_134787.1:47561830-47566830 GCF_046742065.1 Oratosquilla oratoria
CTCTATATCTCTACATCTCTGCACCTCTATATATCTATCTCTACCTCAGCCTCTACCTCAGTCTCTATCTCAGTATCTATCTCAGTCACTATATCAGTATTTATCTCAATCTCTATATCAGTATCTATCTCAATCTCTATATCAGTTTCTATTTCAATCTCTATATCAGTATCTATCTCAATCTCTATATCAGTATCTATCTCAATCTCTATCTCAGTATCTATCTCAATCTGTATCTCAGTCTCTATCTCAATCTCTATATCTACATCTACCGCTACCTCTACCTCTATCTTTATCTCTATCTCCATCTCTCCATCTCCATTTCCCTCTCCTTCTCCCTCTCCCTCTCCCTCTCCCTCCCCTTCCCTCCCTCTCCCTCCCCCTCCCTCCCTCTCGCTCTCTCCTTCTCCCTCTCTCCTTTGCCCTCTCCCTCTCCCTCTCCCTCTCCCTTTCTCTCTTTCTTTATCTTTATCTCTCTCTATCTATCTATATATATATATATCTATCTAACTATCTATCTATCTGCCTATCTCTATCCTCTCTCTCTCTCTCTCTCTCTCTCTCTCTCTCTCTCTCTCTCTCTCTCTCTCTCTCTCTCTCTCTCTCTCTCTCTCTCTCTCTCTCTCTCTCTCTCTCTCTCTCTCTCTCTCTCTCTCTCTCTCTCTCTCTCTCTCTCTCTCTCTCTCTCTCTCTCTCTCTCTCTCTCTCGCTCCCCCTCCCTCTTCCCCTCTCTTCCTGGCTCCCTTTCCCTCCCCCTCTCCCTTCCCTTCTCCCTCTCCTCCTCTCTCCCTTTCCCTCTTCCTTTGCCTCTCCCTTTGCCTCTCCTTTTCCTTCCCCTTTCCCTTTCACTTTCCCTTTCCCTTCCTTTCCTTTACCTTTCAATTTCCTTTCCCCTTCCCTTTTGCCTTTCCTTTTGCCTTTCCATTTGCCTTTCCTTTCCCTTTCCTTTTCCCTTTCCTTTCCCCTTCCTTTTCCTTTCCCTTTCCTTTTCCCTTTCCTTTTCCCCTTCCTTTTCCCTTTTCTTTCCCCTTTCCTTTTCCTTTCCTTTCCTTTTCCCTTTCTCCCTCCTTCAACCCTCTCTCTCTCTCTCTCTCTGTGTGTGTGTGTGTGTGTGTGTGTGTGTGTGTGTGTGTGTGTGTGTGTGTGTGTGTGTATGTCGCTCTCCCCCCATCTCCCTCTCCCTCTATATATCTATATATCTTTTTTCCTTCTTGGCTATTTCATTAAAATGGTTTCCTTTAGGCTGGATACCCAGCCGTGCCTCATTGTCTACCTTGGCCCCATCTCATCTCCCTAACTCCTGACGTCTTTCTTCATTGACCTGAGAAACTTCTCCCCCTCCACCTCCTACACTCACGTTCTCACACGCCTCCGTTCGCCGTCCACGCTTGTGCTCTCACGTTTCTCACGTCCTCCTCCTTTCTTCGTTGTCACATCCCCTCCGACGTAAATCTACTCGAACTCCCCTTCCATTTTATAATTCTCTTCCTCCACCTCCTCCTCGCCCTCCTCCTCTTCCTTCTCCTACTCCTCTTCCTCCTCCTCCTCCTACTCCTCCTCCTCCTACTCCTCATCCTACTCCTCATCCTCCTACTTCTCCTCGTCATCATCATTCTACTCTTCCTCCTCTTCTTCCTCCTCCTCCTTCTTCTTCCCTTCCTCCTCCTCCTCCTCCTTTTCCTCCTTTTCCTCCTCTTTCTCCTTCGCCTTCTTCTCCTCCTCCTTCAGCATTTCTCCGCTTTCTCCACGTCTTCCTCCTCCTCCACCTCCTCCATGTCTTCCTCTTCTTTCTCCTTTTCCTTGTCCTCTTCTTCTCATCCTTCTTCTCTTTATCTTTGTCCACATTTTCCGCCTCCTCTGCCTCCTCCACGTCTTTCTCCTCCTTCCTCTCCTTGTCCTCCCTCCTCTCCTCTTTGTCCTCTTCCTCCTCTCCCTCCACCCTCCGCCTCCTCCACGTCTTCTTCCTCCTCCTCTTCCTCCGCCTTAGCTTCGTCCTCCTCCTCCTCCACCACCTTTCACGCCTCCTTAGTCTCCCCTTACCCTTCCATTTCCTTCTCACCTTACTTCTCTTCCTCCTTCTTCCCCTCATCCTCCTCTTCCCTTCACTCGAATCTCGCCTCCATCTCCTCCCTCACTTATTCTACTTGTAACTCTCCTAAACCGCGAGACTTCAGAACCCCTCGAGGCGACGCGCTCTCGGCCCGCCAAACCACTAGCAAGTACTGTACTTATTGCTGGTCTCGCATTTACTTAGTTGTGGGTTCGAATCATGCACTCCTCTCTGATATCCAGCAGTGACTGTCAGTTACCTGCACCAACGGTCCCCAAAGAACATAACAGAGGAAAGGGGACGGTTTCAGCCGCAGTCGCTCAGCGACTCCTGGCGTAGGCTCTCGTCTTCTAACTGGTGGCGTAATCCGTAGCGTGCTGCTCTCGCATTCGCTTATTTGTGGGTTCGAATCCCGCACTCCTCTCCTATGATATGAATGGGGATAGGGCTGGCGATTGCCGGACTAAAAGCTGAAATGTCACCCCGGGGCCGAAGGGGTTAATGGGATTCTCCCCATTTAGTGAATTAATTCAGAAAGCTAAACACAGGAGCAACTAACAATCTCGTTCATCTTTACGGACGGCTGAGGAAGGTTGTCCATGACGATCTCCCAGAGAGGCAGCCGACTCAGCCTGATCATCGCTAGGGAGATCCCCTTCATGATTATTAATTGCATCTTAGTCGTTGATATAGGTTTAGTAATTGCCCTTACTTATAGGCTGGTCATTGTTATGTAATGACTATTAGTCTTGCTTATCTTTTAGAACCTAAGAACAGAAGAATGGGGAGACTGCAAGAGACCATATGGGATACACGAGGCGGCTCCCTATCCAGTACCACCTACCATCACTATCCATAGTTATCTAATCTTCTCTTTAAAAAAAAAAAAAAAAAAAAAAATCAGCGCTCATTACATGGTTCCAATTACGACGAGTCCTGCTCTGCTGTCTTAGTAAAGTGGCTTTACCTGCATCACCCATGTTTAGCCGTGACTTATTTGAATACCTCTATCACATCACCTCGCCTAAGCCTGTCTTTGTGTGGTAGATTTTGTAAGAAAAAGAAATATTATTTATCTATGGAATTGGTTGTGTACATGCGTCATCGGACCTTACGATAAAAAAGGACTCCAGGACATATTTTCTGTTGGTTGAAAAAGAAAAGAAAAAAAATTTGGAACGAGTATTTTGCAAACGTTAGAGCTCTCCTTTCTTATCTGCAGCAGTCCAAGACCTCAAATTTGGTTTCTAGGACCTTTTTCCAGAACTTCTTTGGTCTGAGACACCAAAACCGCCGCCTGGGGTCTTGCCTTTCATTTATTCTTAATGGCGCCTCCTCTTCGGGGATTCTGCACCTCGACCTTGCAATTGCTCTGCACTCACCACCTCACCCTCCCCATCCTCACTCCTCATCGTGCCACACCTTCTTCTTCTTCTTCTTCTTCTTCTTCTTCTTCTTCTTCTTCTTCTTCTTCTTCTTCTTCTTCTTCTTCTTCTTCTTCTTCTTCTTCTTTTTCTTTTCTTCTTCTTCTTCTTCTTCTTCTTCTTCTTCTTCTTCTTCTTCTTCTTCTTCTTCTTCTTCTTCTTCTTCTTCTTCTTCTTCTTCTTCTTCTTCTTCTTCTTCTTCTTCTTCTTCTTCTTCTTCTTCTTCTTCTTCTTCTTCTTCTTCTTCTTCTTCTTCTTCTTCTTCTTCTTTTTCTTTTTTCTTTTTTTCTTTTTCTTTTTCTTTTTCTTCTTCTTTTTCTTCTTTTTCTTCTTCTTCTTTTTCTTCTCCTTTTTCTTCTTCTTCTTCTTTTTCTTATTCTTCTTCTCCTCCATCTTCTCCCTTTTCTCCTCCATCTTCTCCCTTTTCTTCTCCCTCTTCTCCTCCTTCTCCTTCTCCTCCTTTCTCTTTCTTCTCCTTCTCCTCCTTCTCCTCCTTCTCCTCCTTCTTCTCCTCCTTCTCCTCCTCCTCCTTCTCCTCTTTCTTCTCCTTCTTCTCCTGTTTCTTCTCCTTCTTCTCCTTCTTCTCCTCCTTCTTCTCATTCTCCTCCTCTTTCTTCTCATTCTCCTCCTCCTTCTTCTCATTCTCCTCCTCTTTCTTCTCATTCTCCTCCTCTTTCTTCTCATTCTCCTCCTCTTTCTTCTCATTCTCCTCCTCTTTCTTCTCATTCTCCTCCTCTTTCTTCTCATTCTCCTCCTCTTTCTTCTCATTCTCCTCCTCTTTCTTCTCATTCTCCTCCTCTTCCTTCTCATTCTCCTCCTCTTTCTTCTCATTCTCCTCCTCTTCCTTCTCATTCTCCTCCTCTTCCTTCTTCTCATTCTCCTCCTCTTCCTTCTTCTCTTCCTTCTCCTCCTCCTCCTCTTCCTCCTCCTCCTTCTTTTCCTCCTCCTCCACTTCCTCCTCTTGTTCCTCCTTTTCCTCCTCCTTTCCCTCCTCCTCTTTCTCCTCCTCCACTTCCTCCTCTTGCTCCTCCTTTTCCTCCTCTCCCCCCTCCTCTTTCTTCTCATTCTCCTCCTCTTTCTTCTCATTCTCCTCCTCTTCCTTCTCCTCTTCCTCCTCCTCCTTCTCCTTCTCCTCCTCCTCCTCTTCCTCTTCCTCCTCCTCCTCTTCCTCCTCCTCTTCCTCCTCCTCCTTCTCTTCCTCCTCCTCCACTTCCTCCTCTTGTTCCTCCTTTTCCTCCTCCTCTCCCTCCTTTTCCTCCTCCTCTCCCTCCTCCTTTCTCTCCTTTTCCTCATCCTCTCCCTCTTCCTTTCCCTCCTCCTCTTTCTTCTCCTCTACTTCCTCCTCTTGCTCCTCCTCTTTCTCCTCCTCTTTCTCCTCCTCCACTTCCTCCTCTTTCTCCTCCTCCACTTCCTCCTCTTGCTCCTCTTTTTCCTCCTGTCGATCCTACTCTTTCTTCTCATTCTCCTCCTCTTTCTTCTCACTCTCCTCCTCTTCCTTCTCCTCTTCCTTCTCCTCCTCTTCCTCC
>NC_134787.1:47589330-47594330 GCF_046742065.1 Oratosquilla oratoria
ATTGGTAGAACAGAGAGAGAGAGAGAGAGAGAGAGAGAGATAGAGATAGGGAGAGGGAGAGGGAGAGGGAGAGGGAGACGGAGACGGAGAGAGAGGAGGAGAAAAAAGGAGAGAGTGAGAGAGAGAGAGAGAGAGAGAGAGAGAGAGAGAGAGAGACTGAGTTAGAACAGAATGAATGACAGAGAGACAGAGACAGACAGTGAGAGACGGACAGTGAGAGACAGACAGTGACAGACAGGCAGTGAGAAATAGTGGGAGATAGACAGTGAGAGATGGGCAGATTGAAAGATAGCGTGAGAGACACAGTGCGAGGCAGACAGTGAGAAACAGAGCGAGAGATAGAATAAGAGACAGACACAGTGAGAGACAGACAGAATGAGAGACAGAATGAGAGACAGAGTGCGAGACAGAGTGCGAGACAGTGTGGGAGACAGAGTGAGAGGCAGAATGAGAGGCAGACAGTGAGAAACAGACAGTGAGAGGCAGACAGAGTGAGAGGCAGAATGAGAGGGAAACAGAGAGAAAAAGAAATGGAGAGAGAGGATCAGAAGAGAGAGAAAGAGTAAGAAACAAAGAGAGAAAAGAGACAGAGAGAGATTTGAAAGGACAGACAGACAGACAGACAGCTACAGAAAAAGATCGAGAGAGGAAACAGTGAGACTGATAGCGGCAGCGAGCTAGTGTGGCTAGCCACAGTAAGATCGAGTAGAATTGGAAACCCGATCCAATGCCATATTCGGCGGCTTCGATAGCCTTGTCTCCCTTGTCTTTTTCCTTGGTGGTTCTTTCCGCATATATATATATATATATATATATATATATATATATATATATATATATATATATATATATATATATATATATATATATATATATATAAACCCTTTCCACAGCAACCATCACCTGTACATTGAAGAAGCAAGGGAATCGACTGGTGTTGGTGGAGCAGATATAATAAAAAAAATAATAAATCACTGCTAAATGGCTTTTCGATATTGTTATGAGATCAGCTTTATCCCTTTTGTAGAGGACGGGAGTTTTCTTTTGCTGATTAGAATCGTCTGGCGGCAGCTGGAATAAATGGTTAATGTCGTGCAACGCAGCGAAAGAGGTTGTGACCATAATTCTTCTTTTTTTCTTTTCGTAGTGGTCTCGTGCAGATGAATGAAACAGATTGGTTAGGTTAGGTTAGGTTAGGTTAGGTTAGGCTAGGCTAGGTTAGGTTAGACTAGGCTAGACTAAGCTAGGCTAGGCTAGACTAGGTTACGTTACGTTACTGTAGGATAGGCTAGGTTAGGCTGGGTTGTGTTGTGTTGTGTTGTGTTTTTGTGTTGTGTTGTGTTGTGTTGTGTTGTGTTGTGTTGTGTTGTGTTGTGTTGGGCTGAGTTAGGCTAGGCTAGGGTAGGTTAGGCTATGTTACGTTACGTTAGATTAGATTAGATTAGGCTAGAATAGGCTATATTAGGTTAGATTAGGCTAGAATAGGTTAGATTAGGTTAGAGTAGGCTATATTAGGTTAGATTAGGCTAAACGTGGTTATATTAGGTTAGATTAGGTTAGAGTAGGTTACATTAGGTTACATTAGGTTAGATTAGATTAGATTAAATTAGATTAGGTCGAGTTAGATTAGGCTAGGCTAGGTTAGGTTAAGTTAGGGTGGGTTAGGATAGGTTAGGTTAGGATAGGTAAATGTAACTGTATAAAAGGTTTATCGAGACTGGGTTAACCTAACCACTCCCAATGAGGTCACATGCAACTGAAAAGACTTGGCAACAGCCAGAATGTAAGAAGAAGGTTATGAGCCTTCGCCAGGAGGTGCTGTGCAGCGACGGTCGAATCTATCACCTTTGCCCTATTATGCGCTTTAGGAACTGTTAGAGGACATGTAACGGTCACTGGTTGGAATCAAAGAGGAGTGCAGGAATCGAACCCACAACTAAGCAAATGCGAGACCAGCACGCTTCCGGTGACGCCTCCAACGCACAAAGAATACAAGGATGAATGGAACAGCCAATAGGAGTGAAAGTTATGATGGTATGATAGCGTCTCCGGGGGATGACTGAGGGTTTGCACAAACACACAAGATGGTAATTATCTCCTTTATTATGTAGAGAGTAAAGTACTTGTGTGCGGGGAGGCGCTTCTATCTAACTGACAGGATGGAATACGCTTACTTTGGTGCGTGGGATCGGGACAAGTGAGGCGACCGGCACTTGACCCTCTCATTTGTAGGTTAGGCCACGGCCCATGCCCTAAGTGCCAAATGTCTCCTTTCTTCTTCCTTCTCTCTCCTCCTTTCTCTGTTTCCTCCTTCTACACCTTCCTTCTCACTACATCTTTCTTCTCCAGCTGCGCCTCGTATTTCTTACGAATTCCCTCGCTGCAGCCTTCCTTCCTGATCGACTTCAGTTATAACATTTGGCACTTAGGCCTCTGGCATCACTGGCACTCATGCCCGGCCTATCTGAGCGTTAAGAGAATCGCGTGGCGTGGGTTGCACCTGACGGCTTGGACGCCACGCCAGGATCCCACGCTGGTATTTCCCACTCGGACTGGCCGTTTGACTTGGCTTGATCCCACGTAGGCTCTTTGTCCCACGCAGAAGGCGGCATGCCGGAGGCGGCACCACGACAATGGTACTCATTACATTAGAGACCAAAAAGAGAGGAAAAAAAGAATATCAATGACCTGTACCTGTCAGAATACAACTCAAGATATCAACATTCTTCAGTGGAAGGGTTAATCAAGTTTCTAATCCTTTAGATTTCACCTCAGCTGAAAAATTGCTTTATGGCATCCAGGGTAAATATTATGATTTGCTATCGGTTGTCGAAGTTAAACAACAATACCTTCAGTAACCATGGAGGTGCCAGTGAGATGAATGAAATGGATTGGCGGCAGCAATAGTGAAAATAGAAAGTGACACCCTAGATGGAAGGGGTAGATTGATATTTGATAGAACCTTTGCGCTTCAGAGGGATCGAAATAGAAACGTATGAAATAG
Source organism: Oratosquilla oratoria (assembly GCF_046742065.1). Classification (NCBI taxonomy): domain Eukaryota; kingdom Metazoa; phylum Arthropoda; class Malacostraca; order Stomatopoda; family Squillidae; genus Oratosquilla; species Oratosquilla oratoria. Next base: position 47,592,335 of record NC_134787.1, read on the forward strand.
AATAACGGCAGTGTATAAAAAGAAAGAAATCTATCTCTGACCACAGGTGAAAAAATGAATAAATAAATAAATAGAATAAAATAAAACGGAGGGGGTTAAAAAGCCCTAACACCCACACCTTGCCACAACCTGGACACCTGGATACACCTGCTGCTACTTCAAAAAAAAAAAAAAACACAAACACCGGAAAAATACATAAAGGCTGAGTGTCTGTGTGAAATTTTCATTCAGGCAGGCGCCAAACCGGACCTGTGGGCTTAATTCATGCATGAATTTGACCTAAAACAATTTAACAATCGCGCGACACGGATGTGCAATACTTTAGAACTCGTGCCGATAAGCTTTTCGACAGAAAAAAAAAAAAAGTGGGAATTTGTGTAATCCCGGCTAGCAGGGCAATCTAGCCGCTGCTCTTTGTGTGTTTAGTTTAAAACGCTAAAGCTTGTTCGGCCAGCAGGACTGCGGACACAAGACCACCGCTGTTATGAAATGGGATACAGTCCGCGCATGAGGCGTTCTTTCTATTAGCAGCCTAGCACACGCACACGCAAGCGCAAACATACACACATGCACGCGCAAGCATCCACGCACGCGCGTAGGCACACACACAAACGCATACACACACACACAAACACACACACAAACACAAACACACACACAAACACACATACGCACACAACTACACACGCAGACACACATACACACACACACACAAACACACACACACACACACACAAACCCAACCACATACACAACCACAACTCCAAGTCCAACTCTAACCCCCAACCCTAACCACAACCACAACCACAACCTCACCCCACCCTCCTTAAACCCCCACACCACCCTAATCCCACACGATGCAACACCCCCCATTCCCACTCTGATTATTCCGTCAGGATGCATCCTTTGTGGAGGGAGTAGGAATGAGGGAGTGGGAGGGAGGGAGGGAGGGAGGGAGGAGAATTGTATGAGTGAATGGGAGCAATGCTTCTTTATTTCCATAGACGTGGGATTACGGATTCTTTCGGGACAAATCCCCCGAAGGCGGCTTAGGCTCTCGGAAGACATGTTCCCACCACCACCTCCTCCTCCTCCTCCTCCTCCTCCTCCTCCTCCTCCTCCTCCTCCTCCTCCTCTTCCTCCTCCTCCTCTTCGTCCTCGACCTCCTCCTTTTCTTCCTCCTCTTCATTGTTTTCCTCCGTGTTTTTCTCTGTTTTTCCACCACGTTTTCTTCCTCTTCCCCTTCCTCCTACCCCTCTTCTTCATCCTCCTTTCCCTCCTCCCTTCCCTCTTCCTCCCTTCCTCCTGCTTCCCCTCCTCCCTTCCTCCTGCTTCCCCTCCTCCCTCCCTCCTCCTCCCTCCTCCTCCTCCCCTCCCCTCTTCCTCCTCCCCTCCCCTCTTCCTCCTCCCCTCCTTCCCTTCTTCTTCCCCTCTTCCTCCTCCCCTCCTCCTCCTCCCTTCCTCCTCCTACCTTCCTCTTTCTCCCCTTCCCCCTCCCTTCCTCCTCATCTTCCTCCCACCTTCCTCCTCCTCCCTTCCTCCTCCTACCTTCCTCTTTCTCCCCTTCCCCCTCCCTTCCTCCTCATCTTCCTCCCACCTTCCTCCTCCTCCCTTCCTCCTCCTACCTTCCTCTTTCTCCCCTTCCCCCTCCCCTCCTCCTCATGTTCCTCCCACCCTCCCCTCCTTCCCTCCTCCCCTCCTCTCTTTCTCCCCTCCCCCTCCTCCTCCCTTTCATCCTCCCTTCCACCTCCTCCTCACCTTCATCCTCCCCTCTTCCTCTTCCCCTCCTCCCTTCCTCCTCCTCTTTTCCTCACCGCCTCCTACTCCTCCTTATCCTTCCGCTCCTCTTCCTCTTCTTCCTCCCCCTCCCCTTCTTCCTCCTCGACATCCTTGTACTCTACCTCTACCTCTTTCTCCTCGTTTTCCTCCTCCTCCTCCTCCTCTTAGTTTTCCTCCTCCCTCTTCTTCCTCCTTCTACTCCTCCTAGTCTTCCTCG
>NC_134787.1:47599330-47601830 GCF_046742065.1 Oratosquilla oratoria
GACAGACAAGCACAAACACAGAAGAGAGAGAGAGAGAGAGAGAGAGAGAGAGAGAGAGAGAGAGAGAGAGAGAGAGAGAGAGAGAGAGAGAGAGAGAGAGAGAGAGAAGAAATTGATATTGACTGTCTGACTTGTTGACTTATAACTGACTGACTAATAACTGAAGGACTGACTGAATGATTGCTTGACTAGTTGCCTGGCTGACTGACTGATTCTAATTGCTATTGAGTTGGGCCTCATCTCGCTGCGAATACATTACCGTCCGTTGGATTAAAACATTCAGAATAGCGAAATTATTTAATTGATTTCCTGATTGTTTTTCAGCTCTCTTCCACTTGTCATCGTCGTCGTCGTCAGTTTCTTCTTCTTCTTCTTCTTCTTCTTCTTCTTCTTCTTCTTCTTCTTCTTCTTCTTCTTCTTCTTCTTCGTCTTCTTCTTCTTCTTCTTCTTCTTCTTCTCTCTTTTCTTCCTCCCCCCTCTTTTCTTTCTCTTCCCTCTTTTCTTCCTCTTCCCTCTTTTCTTCCTCTTCCCTCTTTTCTTCCTCTTCCCTCTTTTTTCCCTTCCCTCTTTTCTTCCTCTTCCTTCTTTTCTTCCTCCTCCTTCTTTTCTTTTTCTTCCTTCTTTTTTCTTTTTTCTATTTTTCTTTTTTCTTCTTTCTTTTTTTTTCTTTCTTTTTTTTCTTCTTTATTTTTTCTTTTTCTTTCTTTTTTCTTCTTTCTTTTCTTCTTGTTACTTTCTTTTGTCTTCTTTCTTTATTCTTCTTTTCTTTCTTTTTTTTCTTTCTTTTTTCTTTAATTTTTCTTTTCTTTTTTCTTCTTTCTTTTTCTTTTTTCTCCTTTTTTTCCCTTTTTTTTTCTTTCTTCTCCCTTTTTCTTTCTTCTTTTTCTTCTGTTTTCTTCTTTCTTCTTTCTTCTTTTTTCTTTTTTCTTCTTTCTTTTTTCTTCTTTTTTCTCTCTTCTTTTTCTTCTTTTTCTTCAATTTCTTCTTTTTCTTTCTTTTTCTTTCTATTTGTTCTTCCCCTTCTTTTTCTTTCTTCTTTTATTCTTCCTTATTCTTTTTCTTCTTTTTCCTTCTTCTTTTTCTTCTTCTTTTTCTTTCTTCTTCTTTCTACTTTTTTTTTTTTTTCCCTTCGGACTTGGTTTTAAAAATCAGACAAGACGTTTGAAGTAAAACCAAGGGGCCTCGCTTACTTCACCACTACCCTCTCACCTGCGTTCCCCTTCTTCCCCTTCTGAGTAGCGGCGTAACTAAGGGGGAACACCGAGGGTCACAAATTTAAAAGTTACCCCAGGCCCCCCATTGGTGAGGGGCCATAAAGAAGTGTCTCATTCTTTTTTTCACATGACAAAAATAGTCAATAAAACGGTTAGACATAGGGAATCCCTTGAATTTTCTTTCCCTTGTGTTTCTCGAGCTAATAGGTCTTTTTACGTCACCGGCTAGCTAGGCCTATCATGACAACCCTCCTCTTTTATCCGGGCTTGGGACCGGCATGGGATTTAGATATCATTCCCCCATGTCATAAAGCTAAAAACAGAAATATCATATACGTTTAAAGCAGCGACGTTGATTACGGTTATATTAGCTTCTTTTATGTGGGGTTGTCTTATGATTTACAAAATTTATATATTCTTGAACAGATTTTCTAGATTTTTCTCTATTCTACTTGGCAACGCTGCTCTCAGATCCCTGTGTATACACTTGTGCTGTTATAGGCCTAATGCTAGAACCCTAATTTCCTGATTAATCCTGAATCTGTATGTAACCTGTTGCCTAGGTTCAAGGCAGTTCATAGTACATAACAGGTCTTCATATCATGCCCCCTAGCAATATACAAGGGGGACGGCCGCCCCAAAAATACAGCTACGTCCCTCTTTCTGAGCCTCCTCCCTCTTCCCCCCCCCACACACACCTACCTCCTCTTATCTCACCCCTCTCCCCCTTCTGTTACGCATCTCTCACTTGTTTATCTCTTCCAGTCTGTTTATCTCTCCTCTTATCTGTTCCAGGAAAGTTATCAGTAGAAAGCGAGACGCACAACTAAAAAAGTACTTTCCAAGAACCACACTCATAAACGCACACGAAAGAGACCCTTACGATCTCTAGGCAGAAGGTCCGTTATCGCTCGCCCTCCTTTTTTCGAGAATGATTGAAATTAATTTATATTTTCATTACGACTTGATTACATGTATTTGCATTGTGGCGTGGACTGGCGGGGATGAAAAGGTTAGTCGAATTTTCTTTGAAATTACGTTTTGGTGACGCCGAGCTTCGCGCGAGTTTATCCATAGCGATGAGTCGTAGTCAAAGTATGGGGAGAGGTGGACGCGGGGTGGACACGGCGGTGGGGGGTGGGGGAGAAAGTTTGGGGGAGAGGAATATAAATAGGGAAGGGAAGGGAAGGGGAGGAGTGTGGAGAGGAGTAAAAAGAAAAGAGGAAGGAAGGGAAGAAAGGAGAGAGAGAGAGAGAGAGAGAGAGAGAGAGAGAGAGAGAGAGAGA
>NC_134787.1:47609330-47633303 GCF_046742065.1 Oratosquilla oratoria
TCGATGCAAAATTATATTTTCTATACATTACATGGATTTGCCTATTGCTTGGTGCATTCAAATGAAAGTATATATCAGTATACGTCCATTGAAGTCGGTAGAAAATGACAAATTGCTTGGCTTGATACAATTATAGGCTGTTTTACGAATATCATCTGTAATTATAAATAGAGGCTCAAACAATGCTATATGCCGTCTGCAATCATGAAATTAATTTACTTAAATTTCAGACACAATAATGTACAACGATACACCTAAAACTTGCCCAAAAAAGTATTTATTTTCCGGCAAGAATTACAAAATCTGGCGGTGTCTGGTATCAAATCGCTCACTGCGAAAGGTCCCATTAGAAAAGAAAACAAGACATTACTTATCATCTATTTAACGACTTGCGCTAAAGGCATCATCGAAAGGGTGTTGGTTTCGTATCAACATAGTTGTGGGTTTGAAGCCGGCATTTATCTCCAATTCCAAGCAGTGAATCTTTCCTGCCCTAAGAGTACAAAGATGGCGGCTATGACTGCAGCTTCGTGCCTCCTGGCAGAGGCTCCTCACCTGCTTCATCTACCTAACGCTTATGGATAAGTGGAATAGAAGTAATGACCTCTCACCTTTATAACTTTGGTTCACTAACCCTCGTTCGTCCCTATTCTTTCCCCCTCCTCCTCTTCCTCCTCCTCCTCCTCCTCTTCCTCCTCCTCCTCCTCATCATCATCATCATCATCATCACCATCATCATGACCATCATCATCATCATCATCATCATCATCATCATCATCATCATCATCATCATCATCATCATCATCATCATCATCATCATCATCATCATCATCATCATCATCATCATCATCATCATCACCACCACCACCATCATCATCATGACCATCATCATCATCATCATCATCATCATCATCATCATCATCATCACCATCACCACCACCACTACCACCATCATTGTCATTATCATTATCATTTTCATTATCCTTATCACCTCCGCCGCCGTCGCCACCGCCGCCGCCACCGCCACCACCACTACAGCCGCCGCCGCTGCCTCCACCACCACTCCATCCTCGTGGAACTGTGTGGTGGAAGCAGTCAGGGTCTGTCTCCCACAACAAAGTTCATTGGCTCCTCTCTCACCAATGACTGTGGTCGACGACCCTTTTATATATAATTTTATTTATCATTTTAAAGAGACATAATACAGAAGTTAATTTATCCTACAATCAATTACAGTCTGCTCAAAATCGAGGTTTTATACATGTGTTGATTTGGGCTGTGGGGACCTGGTACCTCTCAGCCATAGTCGGGCTGATCTTAAAAGTGAGAATGACAGTCTACATACATCTCATCCACGAAACATGGTTGTTGTTTCTTTTCTGCCATCACCTTTGCCAGACAAATACCTTCCCCCTAGGACCCACCCCACCTGAATTCGTAAAGGTTATAGGAGTGAATGAGCCCTGGTCCATATTTTGTATACGTTCTTCGTACATCCTGATTTTCTCATTCTCATTCCGGGAGTGGGACACCTCAATAATTAGGTTATTGTAACGGGGGGCCATCGGATCAAATATTCGCATGTCAAAGAAAGCCAATTCTCCCCGTGCCCAGAAACCTCTTACGCTGACATCCACTCGTGTTGGACGTGCGCTGCCTGAAGTTCTCTCCTCCTAGTGGGAGTGATGTCGGTTCGATGGTCACATCTTTGCATACCTCTCGAAGTATTTGGGTAGTGAGATCTCTTACCTCGTCTTGTCTCATGCAGATGAATCCACCCTCCTGGCATATCACTGCATGGTTTAGATTAAACTATGCACCACAGGAACATCTGTTAGGCAGCCTTTCCAATGGCCATCCATACCTCAAGGCAATGACATTCGTAAATTCTCTTTTGTTTAGGTTGAATCCCTTTGCCCTGATTGGTAGTGGTGTCAGCCAATTGAACGCCCCATCTTTCTGTTCCATTGTTATCTTTCTTTTCATACTATTCGATAGCTGAACTAAAAGAACGCGAAGCTCCTCCTCCTGCCTCTCTTCCTTCCCTTTTGATATGTTTCTTCTGATTTCTCTGATTTCCTCCACGTTAATCTCCTGATGATCTTGTGACACGATGTTGTTCGTCAGGGAGGACGTGAGTTTCAGGGAGTTTTGGTGTTCTATGTTGGCAAGGTTTAGCGGATTGCTGATGCCTAACCCTCCCATTCTTGGTGGAAGTTTCACAAATTTTCTTTCCTTATCATTTATTATCCGTCCGTTGGTGATAGCCGGAATTAGCTCGTATCTGATAGTTTCTTCAAGAGGTCTTAGTAGGTTGGTGATGTTTGGTACCGTCTTTAGGATGTAGTTCCACTTATATCTAACACCATATATGAATGCGGCATATGCCGCCTGTGGTTCAGTCTTTGCAAAGTTGGCTAGTAGCCTAACCTCCGCCACCCATCCGTTGACTTTGTTTTTGTACTTCTACCACTATCACTTTCACCATCACTATCACCATCACCATCACCATCACCATCACCATCACCATCACCATCACCATCACCATCACCATCACCATCACCGTCACCGTCACCGTCACCGTCACCGTCACCGTCACCGTCACCGTCACCGTCACCGTCACCGTCACCGACACCGACACCGACACCGACACCGACACCGACACCGACACCGACACCGACACTAGCACTAGCACTAGCACTAGCACTAGCACTAGCACTAACCCTAACAGCAACTGCAACATGTTATTATTGCTATTATTGTTATTATTGTTAATTAATAAAAATGGGTGTTTCCAAGCATCTCCCACTCCCACCACACACTCACCGACTCCTCACACCTATGCTCTCTGAACTGAGCCTTTAATGCTCCACAGTGAGACTGGCCTGTCTCTCAGAGGAACAATACACCTCTGGTGCCTCACCATGGTGACTTATCCTGATTCGATTAGGTCACCCTTTCAATGAAACCATGTTATTTCGTTAACACAGTTTGAGGCTAAGGGCCATAATCTTAGTTACTTGGTTGTGCCTACAATATGATGTGACTAGAAATGGAGTTTTTAATCTTTAGATGCATTGCTAGAACGTAAATATCATTCCTCCCGCTGCATCTTCATGCCTCTTCATGCCTTCTCACATTTTGTCACGACTCATCCTTTCTCTCCATATGGGATATTGGCTGCATGAGTTATATGCAGTCAGTATTTTAGGGTCTTTAGTCACATCCCTATGCACTAGAGTCATCACTCAGTATTCCTATATGATCGGAAACTAATCTCTCAAAAGAGAATAATTTTTCTTTTGATTTCGACCATCCCTTTGTCATTTACCACCTCTGCAATTCCACCTCGTCAGATCGATGTTGTCCTTAAATATAGGAGCACTCACAAAGTACTTCTACACTTCTTGTCTCCTCCTCTCTCCTTCTTCCAACTCATCATGCCTTCCTGCCTCTTTTTGCCTCCTACAGCTTGCTCCTGCTTCTCCCTGACTCTTCCGTTTTCTTCTGTCTTCTATTACCTCCTACCTCCTAGCTCTCCCTCCTTCTCCTGCCTTCTACTGGCTCCTACTACCTCCTATTGCCTTCTCCTACCTCCTGACTCTCCCTCCTTCTCCTGCCTTCTACTGCCTCCTACTGCCTCCTCCTACCTCCTCCTACCTTCTTCTGCTTCCTCCTGCCTCCTCCTACCACCTACTCCTGCCAACTACCTCCTCCTGCTTCTTTCTGTCTCATCCGGCCTCCTCCTGAGGGATTCTGCATCCAGGCCTCTTTTCATATACCCACGTTTCTCTTTCTTTCTTTCTTTTTCAATTAAAAATGTTCCTGCCTCTCCTCGTCCCTCATTGGCCTCTAAGTATCCTTCCTCCTCCTTTTCCTCCTCCTCCTCCTCCTCCCCCCTCCTCCCCCTCCTCCTATTTTTCCTTTTCCTTCTCATTCTCAAGATCACCCTCGGCAGCCTTTCTCAATTTTTGAATCGCGAAGACTTTCTCCATTTCTTCCTTTTGATACTTCCTCTCTCCTTGTTCATCTTACTCCTTCTCTTTTCCTCCTCTCTCTCCTCTTTTAACTTTCCTACTGTGTCCTCCCCTCCTCTCCCTCCTCCTTCTTCTCTTTTTCCTCCTTCCCCTCCTCTTTCTTCTCTCCTTATTGTCTCAGCCCCCTCTTTATCCTCTTCCTCCTCCTTTCCTCCTCCTCCTCCTCCTCCTCCTCCTCCTCTTCCTCCTCTTCCTTTTCCTCCTCTTCCTTTTCCTCCTCCTCCTCCTCCTCCTCCTCTTCTTCCTCCTTTTCTTCTTTTATTTCCTCCTTTTCCTCTTCTTCTTCCTTCTCTTGCTCCTCTTTCTTTTCTTCCACACAATTTTTCGTTTGGCCGCCTGTAGAATATTATCCCTTTTTCGTAATTTCTTCCTTTCGATTTCTTTCGTCCTATTTGGTTTCCTGTTTACCCCCTTTCGACCGTCATTTATTGCCCTGTAGGCACCGCATGACCCCCCACCGAAGTTAATTTGGTCAACCTTTACCCAATTTTCCTCCTCTCTCTCTCTCTCTCTCTCTCTCTCTCTCTCTCTCTCTCTCTCTCTCTCTCTCTCTCTCTCTCTCTCTCCTCTCTCTCTCTCTCTCTCTCTCTCTCTCTCTCTCTCTCTCTCTCTCTCTCTCTCTCTCTCTCTCTCTCTCTCTCTCTCTCTCTCTCTCTCTCTCTCTCTCTCTCTCTCTCTCTCTCTCTCTCTCTCTCTCTCTCTCTCTCTCTCTCTCTATCTCGTTTACTTTTTTCCTCTATTTACTTTTGATTTTTGCACGGTAGGATAACAAACCTGGTATACATAATATTTCTTTTTAATGAACCACTAGGGAATTGTAATGATGAATTCCTCAAGTGATGCTATGATAACTAACATCATCAGGTTCCGGGACCCTTTACTGTTACTCGCTAGAATAAAAAAGTAAAGAAATAAAATAAAATAAAATAAATACACAAACAAACAAACTGATATAATTGTGGTCATAAACCATAGACAGGGTACTAAGATGATGAAAAAAAAGTACAGTCACGAGCAGTTTTTCATGATAAAAAAAATTCTTTGACTGACAACTTTTTATTATTATTTACTTAAAAAATACCTAAATGTAAGCTAAATATTACTTAGTAAAATATATCACGTCCTCCAATATATATATATATATATATATACATATATATTTATATATATTTCACAAGACGAAAATGTAGTAGCACATTTAGTAAAATGTTTTAAATAACCCACTGTCGGAGAAACAAAGCAAAAGAAACAGATGAACTGTATATTTCGACAATTACTGTGGTCTGCTGTAGAGGACCACAGTAGTGGTCGAAATATACAGTTCGTCTGTTTCTTTTTATTTGTTTCTCCGACAGTGGGTTATTTAAAACACACACACACACACACACACACACACATATATATATATATATATATATATATATATATATATATAAATATATATATATATATATATATATATATTGTGTGTGTGTGTGTGTGTGTGTGTGTGTGTGTGTGTGTGTGTGTGTGTGTGTGTGTGTGTGTGTGTGTGTGTGTGTGTGTGTGTGTGTGTGTGTGTGTGTGTGTGTGTGTGTGTGTGTGTGTGTGCAGACTTTGTGATAACTGTAGTATGAATCAAAACTTTAGTTCATGGTTGTATGAATCAAAACTTTAGTTCATGGTTGTATATTACACTTCCAACCACAATAAATTTATGTGCTTAGGCATATTCATATTTACGTACGTGCATATGTACAGTTTCGTAAGTACATTTATGTATTTACGTCCGTCCCCATGTTACATGTGTCCATGACTACATAGAAATATATATCCCGTAATTCTAACAATGATATATGTTTTCAAATTATATTCATTTATATCTATAAGTCCTCCGCCAAGAATCTTCCCAGAATAATTCATAAAAGACTAAATCAATTACGAAATTAACCCAATGATACATAAGATGTTATGAATATAGATTACCCTTACCGATGCTAAGCGGAGACTGCAACCAGTTGGCTAATTACCAACTAATTAAGTCTTGCGGCACGAGATTCTTGCAGACCAAAATTAGTAAAGGGAGCCACCGCAGAACCAGGGTTAAAGTACCTGTAATTGTTTCATTTGAAAAATATATATGTATATGAATTGACGTTAACCATGATGAATTCCATAAAGATTGTAGCAGAGAGGTTAATATTATTTCAAATGATATTTTTGTGGTAGCAGTCTGTCTTCAGTTGTTGTTGTTGTTGTTGTTTTTTGGGGGGGTGAGGGGGAGTCGATAAAATCTGATTCATATACATCTTTTGGGGGTAGTTCACTTAAGAATGAAGTAAATCGTGGGTTATGGTTACATTGGCATGCATAACAATATTTGTTTGTTCATTCTTTTATGATTTTATATGATTTTTATATGATTTTTTTTTGGGGGGGGAAGGGGGAGTCGATAAAATCTGATTAATATACATCTTTTGGGGGTAGTTCACTTAAGAATGAAGTAAATCGTGGGTTATGGTTACATTGTTATGCATAACAATATTTGTTTGTTCATTCTTTTATGATACCACATAAAGAAAACTTATTTAAAACCAACTAGCACACAGGAAAAAAATCATCTAACACTGACCCACACTAACTACATATAACTTTATAGATGAAGATGGCAGTTGGCAAGGGACGTGAACTGCCTTTCTTCAGTTTCCTCAATTCTGATGTTTTTATGTTCTTGGATCTTCTTAGACTTCGAGAGTTTTTAACAAACGTTTGACATGTAGAGATGACGTGATACGTGGCGTGACATGCAGGGGAAATTTGCGTCACTAGATCCTAACCATGCTATTGAATCAAATGACAGATCCCTTGATAACAGTTTCATGTAGATTACCAGAAGATTCTTAAATGATAGATATTTATTTATAATGAATTATAATCGTCACATCGTGAGAGCGTGCGCGCGTGCGTGCGATTCACCACGATCTTGTATCACGTGTTGGACTTAAAGTATGATCGACATCTATTACATTCACGAATGAGGGCTCAGATCTCATTTACTGTATATCCCGATCTATGGACAATGCTAAGACCGGAGTTGGAGTACCGGCTCGTAATGCAGCGAGGCTGATTTTTGTTCAGCCTTGGGCGAGACTCGAACTCGGATCGTTAAATTAGCAGTCGAGAGCGATACCACTGCACCGTCGAGCTGTGTGTGCATGTGCGTGTGTCTGTGTCTATAGTGATATAGTGTTATAGGTGAATAATAGTGTACGGAAGGAAAAACATACGAAGAATATGTACATGATTGGATTAAGCAAACCAACAATCCAAAAACTCGTATTTAACTTCCTACTTCGAGTAGTCTTATTGAAAACCTGCGTTGATCAGGCCAAATGGATTTTGATTAAGTTTCGATAGTTAAGCAAAGTTAATTGGGTCACGTAAAAGAAATTGGTTAAGGTTTCATTTAATTTTGTTAAATCACCTTCAAGTGGAAGTCCAATACGCTGAGAATTAATCTTGGAATATGATTGCCTAATTTCTATTTGATGAAAACGGAGGTTTCGAAACCAGGACCGAATCAAAGTAGATGTGGTTAAAGTTAATGTTGTGAAGTGATATCTAAGTGCACAACGTTGAATGGATTTAATAGAAAAAAAATATGAAAATGCGAGATGGCGTGGAGATATAAAAAAAATGCCATTGTCATCATTCTCATAACTTGCCGAGTATTTTTTTTTTTTTTGAAGGGTTATTAAATCCACTTTACTATAAACCTAAGAGGAGAAGAGAAAAAATAAATGGATTTTATAGCTGCCTTGGTCACCGACATGACGTCACAACATGGAGACAAACGACCCGAGCGATGAGCGACAAGTTTTAAAAATTTCTTAAATCCAGTTAAACGTTTTCATTCAGTGTTTCAGTATTCCAGTTCACGGTCAGGAAGATTGCGAATTTCATTCTTACATCATTAATTATCTGAACTATGAATGGAGAATATTTTATAAAAAAAAAAAAAAATAGACCCTTACTCTCTTTCCCTGAAAATACTTTTTTAATTTTTCAACCAATATCCAATTTTCAATTCGATTCTATGACATAAATCTTATTACAAATTCCATTAGTACCTTCACAGTCACCTTCTCATTTTATTTAATTTCAGAATGCAGAGTGCGGGGTGAACTAATAGAGGTGTTTAAGTGGATCAAAGGCTTTAAAAAGGGTGATGCAAACAAGGTCATCATATTAAAACAACCGGGCAGGACTCGCAGTAATGGTTATAAACTGGAAAATTTTAGATTTAAAAAGGAAATAGGCAAGAATTGGTTTACTAATAGGGTGGTCGACGAATGGAATAAACTTAGTAACCATGTAGTATGCGCTGAAACTATCGATTGTTTTAAGAAACGATTAGACAACTTTACGGATGGGGACGACAGGTGGTGATGGATACGGAGCTGCCTAGTATAGGCCTTATGGTCTCTTGCAGTCTCCTTCATTCTTGTGTTTTTATGTTCTTATTCTCGATTTTCTTTTCCACATATTTAATTGTTAATAGTAGATGTGAAATACCTGTATTCATCTCATTTTTCGTCAAAAGTATTTCTATCATGAAAAAGTATTGCACTTAACAACACATTACCATCTAGAGAAAAGATTTTTGACTCGGGCTATTAAGAGTGTGGCGTGCGTGCGTGCGTGTGTGTGTGTGTGTGTGTGTGTGTGTGTGTGTGTGTGTGTGTGTGTGTGTGTGTGTGTGTGTGTGTGTGTGTGTGTGTGTGTGTGTGTGTGTGTGTGTGTGTGTGTGTGTATTCACCTTGGTCTTTGGATGACGTGTTGGACTCGTGATCGACAGCTATTTCCCTCCCGGAAGAGAGCTCAGAGCTCGTATGACCGATCTATGGGTAATGCTATGACCTTTCACACACACACACACCCAACTCCCTGCCCACGAGAGTCAGAGTAACGACCCGAAGCACAGCGATACCGAAATAATTTCGGCCCTGGGCAGGATTCGAACCAGGTACTGCGAGCACCACCGTACTTCCCAATCCAGCGCTCTACCAACCGCGCCACCGTGTGTGTGTGTGTGTGTGTGTGTGTGTGTGTGTGTGTGTGTGTGTGTGTGTGTGTGTGTGTGTGTGTGTGTGTGTGTGTGTGTGTGTGTGTGTGTGTGTGTGTGTGTGTGTGTGTGTGTGTGTGTGTGTGTGTGTGTGTGTGTGTGTGTGTGTGTGTGTGTGTGTGTGTGTGTGTACTTTATTTCTATTTCAATTTGTAATAAAGGGACAACAACGAAATACGTATTGGTACACTAATTGCAAGGGATCAGAATCTCGGACTTACCGAGCGTGAGTCAGATCATTCACCTTTGCCCTATGTGCAGAGACAGCCGGAAAAATGTAGAGTTAATGGGACGGCAGGCTCTCTTTATGAATTTTCACGTCAAGTATTGGCCTCTCCACGATTAGCTTCGTTACCGACATTGAAATGAACGATGGTTCATTATCGCTGATAACCTAAAGATGTGGAATATAGAAGGAAGCTCACTTAACCTGCTTACAGACAATATTACTCCCTAATCCCACTTCGTCTCTCTCTCTCTCTCTCTCTCTCTCTCTCTCTCTCTCTCTCTCTCTCTCTCTCTCTCTCTCTCTCTCTCTCTCTCTCTCTCTCTCTCTCTCTCTCTCTCTCTCTCTCTCTCTCTCTCTCTCTCTCTCTCTCTCTCTCTCTCTCTCTCTCTCTCTCTCTCTCTCTCTCTCTCTCTCTCTCTCTCTCTCTCTCTCTCTCTCTCTCTCTCTCTCTCGATCCCTCCCTACCTCTCCTTCCTTCTCACTCTTTAATATACGGTCTTTGGAAGCCCCACTTATTTTCAACTTGATTTGGAGTTCATTCAGTAATTAATCTTTTTATTCTCGAAATTAATCGAGATAGGTTGAAGCCCTTTGCTGCCGACCGGGTCATGTAGAGCTTAGTAAGTCTCGCCTGAAGACAACAAGAGTAAGTGGGAAAGAATCAGCAGGAACGGAAGGGCAATTAGAGCAAGATTTCTATCTCTCTCTCTCTCTCTCTCTCTCTCTCTCTCTCTCTCTCTCTCTCTCTCTCTCTCTCTCTCTCTCTCTCTCTCTCTCTCTCTCTCTCTCTCTCTCTTTGTCTGTCTGTCTCTATTTCCTCCTTCTCTTCTCTTCCCTCTCTTATACTCGTTTTCCTCTCTTTTTTCTCATTCCATCCTCTTTCATCCTCTTCTCTCTTTACTCTCTTTTCCTTTTTTTCTCTTTCCATATTCTATTTATTTTCCTCTCTTTCCCCCTCTTCCTCTTTTCCCCAACCTTTCTTCCTCCTTCCTTCCCTCCTCTTTTTTCCCTCCCTTCCTCTCTCCTTATAAACTCTCTCTCTTTTCCTCGTTTTCCTCTCTTCATTTTCAATAGTCTCTTTACTTCTTGCTCTCTTCCTTCTCTCTTTTTTTACGTTTCTCTCTTCCTTCCCTTTTGATCCTCTCTCTTCCCTTCTTTCATCTGTTCCCCACCTTCCCTCCCTTTCCCCTCTTTCCCTCTCTTTTACACTGCCTTCTCCTTCTCTCTTTTCCCCTATCTTCCATACACCACCTCTCTCTTCTCTATTTCCCCACTCTCTTCCCTCTCTGTTTCCCGTTCCTCTCTTCAAATGCTCCCCCTTTCCTCTCAATTACTCTCTTTGCCTTCTCTTCCTCCTCTCTGTTCTACCTCTCTATTTCATTTTTTCTCTTTTCCATCTGTTCCCTTCTTTTGCTTTTTTTCTCTTTCTTCTTTCTCTCTCTTCTTTCCCCTCACTTCCCTCTCTTTCCCTTTCTTCCGCCACGATTGCCGATGTCTTTAGAACCACTTCTTCTTCTTCTTCTTCTTCTTCTTCTTCTTCTTCTTCTTTTTCTTCTTCTTCTTCTTCTTCTTCTTCTTCTTTTTCTTCTTCTTCTTCTTCTTCTTCTTCTTCTTCTTCTTCTTCTTCTTCTTCTTCTTCTTCTTCTTCTTCTTCTTCTTCTTCTTCTTCTTCTTCTTCTTCTTCTTCTTCTTCTTCTTCTTCTTCTTCTTCGCGTTCTCCTTCTTCGCGTTCTTCTTCGCGTTTACCTTCTTCGCGTTCTCCTTCTTCGCGTTCTCCTTCTTCGCGTTCTCCTTCTTCGCGTTCTCTTTCTTCGCGTTCTCCTTCTTCGCGTTCTCCTTCTTCGCGTTCTCCTTCTTCGCGTTCTCCTTCTTCGCGTTCTCCTTCTTCGTGTTCTCCTTCTTCGCGTTCTCCTTCTTCGCATTCTCCTTCTTTGCGTTCTCCTTCTTCGCGTTCTTGATCTTCTTCGCGTTTTTCTTCTTCGTGTTCTTCTTCTTCCCATTATTCTTCGCGTTCATCTTTTTCTTTCCTTTCTATTGTTCCTGTTTTTATTACTTTTGTTGTTATTGCTCTTGCTCTCATCGTTCTTGCTCACATTGTTCTTGCTCTCATCGTTCTTGCTCACATTGTTCTTGTTCCTATCTTTCTTGTTCTTATTGTTTTTGTTATTATTACTCTTGTTCTTATTCTTGTTCTTTTTTTGTTATTCTTGTTTTTATCGTTCCTGTTCATATCATTCCTGTTCTTGTTGTTCTTATTATTGTTCTTGTTCTTATTCTTCTTGTTCTTATTGTTCTTGTTTTTTGTTTATGTTGTTCTTGTTCTTATTGTTCTTATTCTATTGTTCTGTTGTCATTGTTTTTTATTATTCTTATTTTTGTTGTTCTTGTTTTTCATTTCATTGTTCTTGCTCTTCTTGTTCTTGGTCTTTTGTTCTATCTATTCTTGTTGTTATTGTTTTTGTTCTTATTCTTATTGTTCTTGTTCTTATTGTTCTTGGTTTAGTTCGTTTTTTCTTTTTCTTCATTTTTGTTCTTTCTTATTTTCTTGTTTTTGTTACTGTTCTTGTTTTTGTTCATTATGATATTATTTTTGTTATTCTTATTTTTTGTTTTTGTTCCTGCTCGTATTTCTTGTTCTTCTTGTTCTTTTTTGTTTTGTTCTTGTTATTTTTTCTTGCTTTTGTGTTTTTTCTTGCTTGTACCTATTTTTTTTTTTTTCTTGTTCTTCTGGACCTTCCACTTTTCCTTATTTTTTATTGTTCTCTTTGTTTTTCTTTGTATTATTTTTCTTTTTGCTCTATTTGTTCTTTTTTTTCTCACGCATTTTCTCTTGTTCCTCTTCTTGTTTTTTCTTGTTCTTGTTCTTATTTGTTATTGTTCTTATTTGTTATTGTTCATGTTCTTTTTTTTCTTGTTCTTGGTCTGTTTTTTTTTCTTGTTTTTTCTTTTTTATTGTTTTTGTTATTTTTTCTTGTTCTTGTTTTTGTTCTTATTCTTCTGTCTTCTTGTTTGTGTTCTTATTCATCTGTCTTTTGTTCTTCTGTTTTCTTGTTCTGTCTTCTTGCTATGTTTTCTTGTGCTTCTGTCCTCTTGTTCTTCTGTCTTCGTGTTCTTCTGTCTTGTTTTTCTGTCTTCTTGTTATTTTGTCCTCTTGTTCTTCTATCTTCCAGTTATTCTGTTTTCTTGTTCTTCTGTCTTTTAGTTCTTCTGTCTTCTTCTTAATCTGTCTTCTTGTTATTCTGTTTTCTTGTTTCTATCTTCTTGTTCTTCTGTCTTCTTGTTCTTCTCCTCTTCCTCCTCTTACTTTCATGTTTCCTCTTCCTTCTCCTCCTCCTCCTCCTCCTCCTCCCCCTCCTCCTCCTCCTACTCCTCTTCCTCCTCCTCTTCCTCGTTACTCATTCAAGCACCCATTTCGATGCTCTCTCTTTTCCTTTCCTCTATGTCAGTCCTCGTATCGCCTCTTTCCCCATTGTCCCTGTAGCCACTGAGGGGGTGCCACTGAAATTAATAGAATCACCTAGTGACAGCCAGACTAATGAGAGAATGGTCGCCACTCACCAGATACAGACTATAGCCCCTTTCGTCATCGACAGGGTGCCACGGAAATTAATAGAATAGCCAGGCATCAGCCAAAGTAGAAGAAACCGTGCCAGAACGGCATTGAGAGGGTTAACCCCGGGTGCCAGGGTGGTATTAAGGGGGTTAATCCCGGACACCGGGGCCGTATTGAGAGGGTTAATCACGGACACCAAGGTGGTATTGAGAAGGTTAATCCCGGACGCCAGGACGGTTCTATTCCAACGGCTCCAGCATCGACCCGGAAATTATCCTGACCGCGTAATCACAGAGATGAATTTGATTTCATATTTATGGAAAACACATTACTTGTTGTTGGTCGGTCCACCTGTCCGGTATGGGCGCAAAGTCAGGCAGCGTCTGGCTGGGGAAAAGGGAGCGAATCAAGGCAGCACAGGGGGATGGGACAAGGAACAAAGGACGGAAAGAGAGAGAAAAAGAGAAAGAGGGAGGGATAAGGGACACGTAGAGAGACGATGGACAGTGGGGACAGAGGACAAGGAGGAAGGGAAAGGGGAAAAGCCAAAGACCAAAGGGGATGGGAAAAGGAGCATTTGGCGAAACAACAGGGAGTGGGGACAGGGAACAGGGAATGGGAAAAGTAAGAGAAGAAAAGAAATGGAGAGTGGGAAGGTGAAAGGAAATGGTGATAGGGAACAGGAAATGGAAAGAGGAAACAAGAATTTCTGTCCGCCAAACAGGAAGTGGGGACAAAGAATAGTGAATGAGGAGAAGTTAAAGAGAGAAAGGGAAACGAGGATCTTGGAACGCAATGCGGAGTAGGCATTGTATTTCGCCGATGATAGCCAGCGTTCCTATTCTTTGAGACAATATTGCGCCTAAGATATGGATCTAATCAGAGGTGGTACAGTAAACACACAAGAACTGGTTTACGAACAGAGTGGGTAACGATTGGAATAGACTTAATAACCATGTAGTGGACACTGAAACAATTGATTGTTGAGAACATTAGATAAATTTATGGATAGGGATCACAGGTGGTAAAGGACATGGAATTGCCTAGTATATTATAGGCCTTGTGGTCTCTTGTAGTCTCCTGCATTGTTATGTTCTTATGTTCCTAAGAAGTGATTCAACTGTAGAGTACCAACTTGTAGCAAAGTCATGTTTAGAGTCTTGTTCAGAACCGGAGCGCGCTTTGAGCGGATTATCCCTCTGCTAGTATCTCTGGAAGCTGACTGGCTGAGCGGGTTAGGGCGTCGTTACTTGCGGCGAAGGTCGAGGTGAGGGCGGTTCGAATCCTGCCACCGGCGAAGTTGAACCAAGGGCATGGTTCATTAAATTCCACGCTATAATGCCCTCTGTGAGGGGCACCGTCCTAGCCTCCCGATAGGGGGAAGTGTGACTTTAAACCATATCATCATCATCATCACTAGTATCTCTACACTGTACGAGTAATGACCCGAGGCTGATTCTCGCGTTTCTGTCTTTTTTTTTTTTTTTTTTTTTTTTTTTTTTTTTTTTTTTTTTTTTTCTTTTTTTTTTTTTTTTTTTTTTTTTTTTTTATCATATCCTACGCTGATGTTTTTCTTTTGGTACATTGTTGTACACAATTTGGTTGTAACTTTGTAATTGCTGGGGAAATGAGGTTATTCCAGAGACTGTGATAGGAAAACAGAAATTCAGTGTAAGCGGTTTAACAAGACCTTGGAAACGGAGTAGAGTTGTCAATCATTAAGAAGGACATGGTGTTCGAAGGTGCCATAGACCTTGTGGATTGTATTTTGGGATGATTATATGATCAGATACAGAGAGAGGATAAGGTAGTCGTTGTTTTCTACCCAGTTCCCGCAACACCACCACCAAACTCCTCACCCTTCACATCACCCCAAACATCCCAATTCACCCCTCATCACCAACGACCTGGGCTTTACTGTGGGCCTGACTATAAGCTCCCTGATGCTTCACATTTGTCACTTTAAATAAGGAATAAACGAGGAACTACGAGATGGTGCGCTTGTGGCGTAGTAGGAATCATGCTGGTCTCGCATTTATTTAGTTGGGGTTTCGAATCCCGCACTCCTCTCCGATTCCCTAAAGTGACTGTTTGTTACCTGCACCAATTTTTTTAAGCGCAGCTACTCAGCGCCTCCTGGCGTAGGCTCCTCACTTTCCTTTACGAGACGATGCTGCTGTTGCTTCTCTGATACCCTGGCTAGTTATATCACTCTACCGAGATAATAATCAGATGCCCGAAGTGGAGATTATGACTTTATCATTTTGCATACTGTAGTCACACGCACACACACGCAAACGCTGTTCTTTACCACATGTACCTCGCTTCGTACTTCGTGCGAGTGGGATAGTGAGAGTATCTTTATATTTCTTATTCTCAGAAACAGATTGATTTTGACAGCATGCCCCTTCTTCCCCCCCCCCCCACACACACACACGCTCGAGACTCAAGGCCTTGGACCAATGCAAAGTTTTGGGGAAAAGTTTTGTCTTCACACAGGATCTTGCAGTGATCCACCCTGCCTGGGTAGCTTTATTTTCTTTTCTTTTTTTTCGTCATGTTTTAAGAATAAATATTTTGTACTGTCAAAATATAGCACGAAGTATAAAAATGGAAGAAAAAAAATAATGGAAAACCTGGAAAGGGAAAGAACATATTGAATAAAAAGGAATAGAAGAAGGTGAAAGAGGAGTCGAAATGGGTCTTTAAAGAGAAGGAAGAGGAAATAAAAGAACATGAAAGATCATCCTATCAGTCTGTCAATCAATCAGCATGTCGGCCAACTAGATAGACGACGAGTAACTCAGGAAGTGAATCAGCAGGTCAGGCCGCCAGACAGTCTTCCAGATAGGACGACAGAAGAGATCTTATCTGTCGAGATGGTGAATTGTCCATAATCGAAATCAAAGCCGAGGGTGATCGTTGTCTCTTTAAGGGTCGGAGTATTTGTACTTCCTAGTGTAGGCCTTATGGTCTCTTGCAGTCTCCTTTATTCTTATGTTCCACAACAGTCCTTGCCCTAAAAGTTAACATTGGCATGTATTAGTGCTCGCCTGTTAAAACCAGCACAAACAGGTTAAGTTGACCCAAAGGGAGGACTGCAGTCTTAAACGCAATTAAAATCACTTTTTGGATATTCAAGTAGGTGATAACCTATTTTAACCTGTTACAGTGAAGGTTATTGGATACGAGTTAACCTAATTGCCAGAATAAATAAGAGAGTGTGGCCAAGTAAGGAAGGGATTAATATAAGCGGGAATAATGAATATTTTTGGCAGCCATCAGGCGAATTAATTCACCAAAGTGTCGAACTCTTGCCTCGAAAGGAACCCCAATCAATCAAGAGCCAACGGGTCCCACTCCTCAGCTGAATCAAACCGCCTAACGCAAGACTCCAAGTGTCTTATAGGTACAACCTTTGCCCTGTGTATGCGGACAGCTGGGACAAGCCCCAGAAAGTCGGGCAGGGGTAGAGAACGGAAAGTAGAGTCATCACGAAAATAATGAATGAGAAGTTACCTTAAGGGGCACTATCTTCTTCGTTTCCCTCCTCTTCCCTTTCCTTCCCTTTTCTTCTCTTCTCTTACCCTTCTTCCCAATACCATTCTTTTCCTTTCCAATTCTTCATTTTCCTTCCCTTCCCTTCCCATCCCTTCCCACGAGATCTCTTTTCTTCTTTTCTCTTCTCTTCTCTTCTCTTCTCTTCTCTTCTTTTCTCTTCTCCTCTCTTGTCTTCTCTTCCCTTACCCTCCTTCCCTTCCCTCACTTCCCCTCCCCTCCCCTTTCCTCCCCTCCCCTCCCCTTCCCTTCCATTTCCTTTCTTTGCCTCCCCTCCCCCTCCCCTCCTCTTCACTTCCTTCCCTTCCTTCCTTTCCCTTCCTTCCCTTCCCTTCCCTTTCCCTTCCTTCTCCTTCCCTTCCCTTCCTTTCCCTCCCCATCCCTCCCTCTTCCTCCCCTTTCCTTTCGTTCTCTTTCCCACCCCTCCCCTTCCATCCCTTCCCTTTCCTTTCGCGTCGGAATAAAGCCAATTTCAATGAACATTTGCATCGAGCTGTTGGCCCCATTTATTTCCGAAGAGGATTCGCCTCTCGTGCGCGCGGCAAGATGCACTCGCTCGCTCACCGACCCGCTTGCTGACTCGCACACTCACTCAATCACACGTACGCACGGACACAAGCACGCGCACACACACACACACACACACACACACACACACACACACACACGCACACGCACACGCACACACACACACACACGCACACGCACACGCACACACAAAGTAAATGACAGCTTGCCTGTATTCATATACGATTAACTAAAGACATACTTGCGTACGCACTTGGTAGATACGCAAAATAAAATCATGCTTGCGTAGACATTCTGAGGATAGGCATACATTAAGAGGCGTAGAAGTTCAAATATCGATAAATGCCAGACAGGTATTCTAAGTGGTGGACACGCTAGCCTATCCCATGATGTGTCAAGATCTTACAAAAGTATCTTTCGTTGTTGAATGATCCAGGCACTACGGTTCAGGCCAGACCCACAGACCCCTTATGCCTTCAGCAAGATCCCTAGTCCCATCACTCCGTCCTATTTGGTCACCTTTTACGACACGCATGGGGAACGCGGTGGTAGAATTCTTTTCCCCCATTGGGTTCAGGAAGCGCTAGAGGTTCGAGGGATCATCACAAAGGAAGGACAGTTGTAGTGCAAAAGTATCATTCCCCCTCTATGAGTACAGATTTTGAAACTCTAATATCATCAACGAAAGATATATTTGCATTGTTCAGATGTGTCATGATGAGTCAATTCCAGTTGACCGCAGTAGTATATTAATACGCTTAAATGTGCAGACATACGCACACAAATGCAAATGTAAGTGAATCTAGTGTTCAGGTGAGCCTTTACTACTTTATTAACTTTACTGATTACCAGTTTGGGATATATCCGTCAGATGCAGTATTTATCCATTGTATCCAAATACATAGGCTTTGGTACATAAATCAACCTTCTCTTTTCCCTAAAGTAGTATTACTCTTTTTTTCCAATAGTGAAATTGCTAACTTGTAAAAACAATTTACGAAACAAAATGTCCTGATATACAGGACGTGATTGTCAATTTACCAGCTATGATGACTATCATTTGCTTGATTCGTGTGAACTAGTGCCCATATCGATTGTCTTTTGTCCCCACCCCCTCCCTGCCCCCCTCCGCCTCCCAGGTTACCATACAACGTCATGATCACGTGACCCAACAACGCAACAATGTCTATCGTTGTTGAATGTGTAATGTACCTTCACAAATACAGCAGATATTCCATGACAACTGTTTTTTTTTTTAAACAAAATAATGTTATTGGAAAAATGATAGTTGTAGAGTCATGATATTATCATGGTACGTATTTGGACGCATACCCATGAAGGAAAACGTCGTATTAGCCAAGGACCGTGCTTCTCAAAAGGAACTAAAAATCAAAACAACTTACGCTAATGTCGTCGGGACAGCCAAGTCAAATAGCTGTTTGGTATTCAACCCCGAGGTAATGCGTAGGATTTGGTATAATTAGTCTTTATCTGGACTTATCCAAACACTCTCAGAGAAACCCTAAACCTAAGCCAAGGCATTTCGGAGCGATGCGAACACATTTTTCGTTCCTGTTGCACCGCTATCATTTTACTTACAGACAAGTGGTTTCCATTTTGAAGGAGTTAATATTCATTGAATTATACAAATACGCATCTACGGGAGGTATATTAATAAAAATATAGGAACAGGGGAGATTGCAAAAGACCATAAGGCCTACACTAGGCAGCTCCATGTCCCTTACCATCCGTAATCCTTATCCATAAAGTTATCTAAAATTCTAGTTCCCATGGTTACTAAATTTGTACCATGGGTCAGGTTTGGGTGTCCGCAGGGGCACTTTCTCAGGGTTGTCTTGTTTTCGACCAGCTAAGACGATAATTACCGCTTCCACACTTTCCTCACTTTGTACTTGTGACAGCTATAAGGATTCAGTATCAAAGATTTTGAGTAGGTTCATCAATATCAATCATGACAAAAATAATAATGTTATTAATGATGGTGATGGTGAAGGTGGTCATAATGGTTCACGGTGATGATGGTGTTGGTGACGACGACGAAGACGATCACAACGACGACGACAACGGCGATCACGATAACAACGACGATCACGACGACGACGGCGATCACGACGACAACGATGATCACGACGACGACGATGACGATCACGACGATCACGACGACAACGACGACGACGATCATGAACACGACGACGATCCCGACGACGACGATCACGACGACGACGATCACGAACACGACGATCACGACGATCACGACGACGATGACGATTACAACGACGACGACGATTACAACGACGACGACGATTACGACGACGACGATGATGACAACAGTGTTACCTGCCCCGACAGTTCCAGCACATAGGGCAAAGGTGACGGTCGGTACCACCATCTGATTAATTGACACCAATCACAGGAACGACCGGAAGTGAACATCAGCATGGCAGGTTGGGAGACTCGTATATATGCATCGTATCAGGACATTTATATATAATCATCAAAGTATTCATTCGTCATTTCAAAATATAGCCACAAAATTACAGTCCGTGAAAAATGAGATCTCGTCTAAACTTTTCTGCCTTTGACTCATTACGTGACTGAATAAAAGTTAATGCTGGAAAAATTTTGTTATTTCAAAAGTTTGCCTCAATCAGACGATCAAATGCGAAATATTAAGCTCACCCATACGATAACTTGTTGTATTTACACAACAAAAATCAAGCACAAACTCGATTCGCATTCATATCTACCTTGTCCAAAACATTTTTTAAACACGTGTGTGTGTGTGTGTGTGTGTGTGTGTGTGTGTGTGTGTGTGTGTGTGTGTGTGTGTGTGTGTGTGTGTGTGTGTGTGTGTGTGTGTGTGTGTGTGTGTGTGTGTGTGTGTGTGTGTGTGTGTGTGTTTTATTCACATACTGAATAGTTGGTATCGTAGGTAGGATATCTGTCAACAGGACTGTTAGCATGAGTGCTGATTTGAAGTTGCCGGTAACAGCCAGAATAATTACACAAGAGGACCAGATCCCAGTCGACATGTTAGTCGACGTAGACTTAACACATTCCCTTAGAATGGGGGGCCACGCCCCTCCCCCTTGGTGAACAAAATCCCTTGACGACATCATGACCATCATGTCAAGCCGGTGAATGCATCAACTATTCCCTATACTAGAAAAAGAAAACAATTATCTGATTTACCTGTCAAAATTAATCATTCCCGGAGAGACAGTGTCGGGGACTGAAGGAAGGTATACAAGACCGCACTGCCTCCACTCGCTGGCTGCCTAAGGCTCGATGCGCCTCCCTATATCTGCTCACCTTCAGAGGGAAATGCGTCTAAAGCCCGCTCGGCCAATGCGTGCAGAGTTCGGTGTTAATGTCTGGCAATACATGTACTTCTGTATGTATAGTAATGAACAGAAAGAAAAAGAGGGGACAGAAAAAGAGTGATGAGAGGGGGAGCTACAGACAAGCAGGCAGTCAGGCAGGTACACAGACAGACAGAGAGACAGACACACAAACAGAAAGACAGACAGAAAGACAGGATATATATATATATATATATATATATATATATATATGTATATATATATATATATATATATATATATATATATACATATACATATATATATATATATATATATATATAGAGAGAGAGAGAGAGAGAGAGAGAGAGAGAGAGAGAGAGAGAGAGAGAGAGAGAGAGAGAGAGAGAGAGAGAGAGAGAGAGAGAGAGAGAGAAAGAGAGAAGGCGAAAGAGAGAGACAGAAGGCAAAAGAGAGAGATAGAGGTAGATAGAAAGAGAGAGGACGAAAGAGAGAGAGAGCGAAAAAAGAGAGGGAAAGAGTGAAAAAGAGAGAGGGATAACGCAAAAGAGAGAGAGAGAGAGAGAGAGAGAGGGAGAGGGCGAAAGAGAGGGAGAAGGCGAGAGATAGAGAGGGGGAGGGAGAGAGCGAAAGAGAGAGAGAGGGCGAAAGAGAGAAAGGGGGAGAAAAGGAGAGAGAGGGGGGGATATGAAAGAGGGAGAGGCATAAACAGAGAGAGGGGGGAGGGAAGAGAGACAGAGAGGGACACAGTTGGGTTGAAAGGGGAGAGAGGGAGGAGAGAGACAAAGAGAGGTGGAGAAAGAGAGAATGGGGGAAAAGAGAGGGAGAACTGGAGAGAGGGAAAGAGGGAAGTAAGATAGAAATGAGAGAAAATAAGTGTGGGAAATCATGGAAAAAGAGAAAGAGAGAGAAAGAGCAGAAGGGGCAAAGAGAAGTGTGGGCGAAAAAGAGAAAGGGTGGGTGAGTTTAAGTAGGTAGCATCTAAATCGTAGCTTTTTTCAGTTCACGCCGATAAAAGCATTTGTAAAAATTGGAGATAGTGCGTATGAATCCTATGCAGCTACAAAAATGTATGTGTGAATATCAGTGTGCATACAAAACACGCGGCTCGCTGGATGCATGGCCGTGCATGATTTATGATTTCATAAACTTGCTATGATGACAGAGAGAACCCATCTATTAATTTTCGGGGGAAGGGATATGTTCACAGATATAACCCTGTTTAGTCAATCTTTTTCATTCTCCTTTCCGGAACCTGATAGGGCAGTAAACATACACAATAACCAGGTCGACGGTGTGGCTTGTGCGACCAACATTCTGCAGTGTAATTGGCGGCGCGAGGCAACAGGGCCGTTCTGCGTATGGCGTAACGATGCGTGGAAAACCCCTCGAAAGGCGATACAGTCAAAAGGATATTGTTTGGAGAGTGAACCTAATATGCAGATTTGGGTGTACAGATCGTTAATCAATTCATACTTCATAACTGTTGGGGCGTGTTTTTTTTTCGTGTTTTTTTTTTTTTTTTTTTTTTTTGAGTGAATGTAGGAGAGATTTACAGTATATGTAGGGTACGCGTGTGCAAACGTACACCCACGCACGCATACATGTACACATCATGGACACATGCACAAGGATACATACACATGCACGTTCCCATACAGGCATACACGTGAAACCACGTGAACACATACAGGGATACAAGCACGCGCGCGTGCGTGTGTAAAGATGTGAATATACAAGGATTCAGTCGCTTTTAGTTGGTCTGGTCGTCTGGAATCTGCAGAGTAAAATGAAACTCGGAAAAGGGACGGGTTTGGTACGAAATAGGTTGAAGGTGAGGAGCTTACGCCAGGAGGCGCGCAGCTACGGCCGAAGCCGTCACCTTTGCCCTACCATGCGCTTTGGGGACTGTTTGGGACCAGGTAACAGTAGTCACCGCTGTGAATCGGAGAGAAATGTGGAATTCGAACACACAACTAAGAGAATGCGACACCATCACGATTCCAATGACGCTACCAGTGCACAAAAGAAAAATAGGTAGAGGCAAGTATAAAAAGGAACGTGCTGCTATTTATGACGCGTCGTTATTTCAAGCGTTAGAAAATGTAAAAAAGGTGAAATATACAAACGGAGTAGCAGGGAGATTTACCATCCTTCCCCTCTCCCACCCGCCCCAGAATTATTCGTTTCACGAAAATGTGGCACCGATATTGGAGGTGGCGAACAAAGGAAACTGTCCAAACCAAAAGACTCCGAGGTACGACAGAGTCCGTTACCTATCCTTCAAGTTTTTCCCAGAGCACAAGGGAAGGGAAAAATTCTCACATCGGGAGGTCTTCAGTCGAGGTTGTCACCTTTGCCCAAAGTGTTTAGTCTCCTAGAGTAAGTATAAGTCGCCTGGAGACAGCAGGATTCCAAGGCTGTTCCCTTGTCGTAACCTTCAACATCAAATACTCTATTCGACACAGTTCGGGAGTCTAGGCAGAAGAAGGCACGATGGACTGATGGAGACAGAGACGAGATGCTTACGAACGCAAATCGTTTTCTGTGCATTACACCTAGATAAACGAGAAGAAATTAGGTACATATTCCTTAAATGTGCTTGATTATTAGTTTTGATTATTCCGTCGAATAATTTCAGGAATTAGTTGTTCAGTCATGGCAACCCAGTCGACATGAATGTGACTGTGAGAGATCAAGTACCAAAACAAAGCGAAATGATCTTAGATCACATGTTGGACTCGTGATCGATAGCTATTACTCTCCCGAAAGAGAGTTTAGAACTCATACATAACCCGATGTTTATTAATCTATTATATTTTGTTTATTTGTTCGCACGTTTTGTTTGCTTGTTTGTTTGTTCGTTTCCTTATTGGATGTTATTTCACTTCACCGATGAGCTGGTGACGTCATTGGAAGCGTGTTGGCCTTGCATTCGCTTAATTGTGGGTTCGAATCCCGCACTTCTTCCCGATTCTCAGCAATGACTGTTGGTTACTTGTCCCAACAGTATAATCACACAGGGCAAAGGTGACGGCTTCGGCTGCAGCTACTCAGCGCCTCTTGGCGTAGGTACCTCGCCTTCTTCTAGTCCCGTCATGGACTGAAAAGCCTCTTGTCGGCGACTGTAACTCAACGTGAAAATAAATCCTCGTGCAAGGTATTGAAAAACTTTTGAGCGTTTTGAGGTAAGAATCGGAGGAGCGAGGAAGTAGAGTCATTAATCCGATTTAGATGTCGAATGATGGCACATGTTCCACAGAGAGAAAACGTTGTCGTTGTGCACATTGAGTCCTTGAGTAATATTTAATGGACCAAATAGATATTCAGAGATAACATGGAGTTCAGAGATAACGTTGAGGATTATAAACACGATACAGAAGCCGAAATCATCAAAGGACTACGTATCTACATAATAAATTTCAGAAAAATTATATGAACTCAAACACATATTAGCTTAGTCTTTGACTTAAAGAAAGTTTGCTTTGGTGTACAAAGGAGTGAGTAATAAAACAGATTAAAAACTTAGAGACCAATAATAGATGTCTGCTAGTGGTGGGTCTGCAAGAAGGACGTCGGATATCGTCATCTCCCTGTTGCTAATCTTCAGAACCCACCAA
>NC_134787.1:47633803-47641303 GCF_046742065.1 Oratosquilla oratoria
GCAGCTTCGTGCCTCCTGGCAGAGGCTCCTCACCTGCTTCATCTACTAAACGCTTATGGATAAGTGGAATAGAAGTAATGACCTCGCACCTTTATAACTTTGGTTCACTAACCCTCGTTCGTCCCCTATTCTTTCCCCCTCCTCCTCTTCCTCCTCCTCCTCCTCCTCTTCCTGCCTCCTCCCTCCTCCTCATCATCATCATGACCATCATCATGACCATCATCATCATGATCACATCATCATCATCGATCATCATCATCCATCAACATCATCATCATCATCATCATCATCAACATCATCATCATCATCATCATCCATCATCATGCATCATCATCACCACCATCATCATCATGACCATACCATCATCATCATCATTACCATCATCATCATCATCATCCACACCATCACCACCAAACCACTACCACCATCATTGTCATTATCATTATCATTGTCATTATCCTTATCACCTCCGCCGCCGTCGCCACCGCCGCCGCCACCGCCACCACCACTACAGCCGCCACCATCACCGCCGCCGCCGCTGTCGCCTTCGCCTTCGCCGCCTTCGCCGCTGCCTCCACCACCACTCCATCATCGTGGAACTGTGTGGTGGAAGCAGTCAGGGTCTGTCTCCCACAGACAAAGTTCATTGGCTCCTCTCTCACCAATGACTGTGGTCGACGACCCTTTTATATATAATTTTATTTATCATTTTAAAGAGACATAATACAGAAGTTATTTATATCCTACAATCAATTACAGTCTGCTCAAAATCGAGGTTTTTATATACATGTGATGAATTGGGCTGTGGGAACCTGGTACCTCTCAGCCATAGTCGGGCTGATCTTAAAAGTGAGAATGACAGTCCTACATACATCTCATCCACGAAACATGGTGGTGTTTTCTTTTCTGCCATCACCTTTGACAGACCAGGCTAAAATACCCTTCCCCCCTAGGACCCCATCCCACCTGAATTCGTAAAGGTTATAGGAGTGGAATGAGCCCTGGTCCATATTTTGTATACGTTCTATCGTACATCCCTGATTTTTCCTCATTCTCATCTCCGGGAGTGGGACACCTCAATAGTTAGGTTATTGAAACGGGGGGGGGCCATCGGATCAAATATTCGCATGTCAAAGAAAGCCAATTCTCCCCGTGCCCTGAAACCTCTTACGCTGACATCCACTTCGTGTTGGACGTGCGCTGCCTGAAGTTCCTCCTCCTCCTATTGGGAGTGATGTTCGGTTCGATGGTCACATCTTTTGCAATACCTCACGAAGTATTTGGGTAGTGAGATCTCTTACCTCGTCTTGTCATCATGCAGATGAATCCACCCTCCTGGCATATCACCTGCATGGTTTAGATTAAACTATGCACCACAGGAACATCTGTTAGGCAGCCTTTCCAATGGCCATCCACTGACATCAAGGCAATGAACATTCGTAATTTCTCTTTTGTTTAGGTTGAATCCCTTTTGCCCTGATTGGTAGTGGTGTCAGCCAATTGAACGCCCCATCTTTCGTTTCCATTGTTATCTTTCTTTTCATACTATTCGATAGCTGAAGCTAATAGAACGCGAAGCTCCTCCTCCTGCCTCTCTTCCCTTCCCTTTTTGATATGTTTCTTCTGAGTTCTCTTGATTTCCTCCACGTTAATCTCCTGATAAACTTGTGACCCGATGTTGTTCGTCAGGGAGGACGTGGAGTTTCCAGGGGCGTATTGGTGTTCTATGTTGGCAAGGGTTTAGCGGATTGCTGATGCCTAAACCCTCCCATTCTTGGTGGAAGTTTCACCAAATTTTTCTTTCCTTATCAATTATTATCCGTCCGTTGGTGATAGCCGGAATTAGCTTGTATCTGATAGTTTCTTCCAAGAGGTCTTAGTAGGTTGGTGATGTTTGGTACCGTCTTTAGGATGTAGTTCCCACATATATTTAACACCATATATGAATCGCGGCAATATGCCGCCTGTGTTCAGTCTTTGCAAAGTTGGCTAGTAGCCTAACCTCCGCCACCCATTCCCGTTTGAACTTTGTTTTTGTACTTCTTACCACTAGCACTATCACTTTCACTATCACCATCACCATCACCATCACCATCACCATCACCCATCACCATCCACCATCACCATCCACCATCACCGTCACCGTCACCGTCACCGACACCGTCACCGTCCACCGTCACCGTCCACCGTCATCCGTCATCGTCATCCGTCATCGTCATCCGTCATCGTCACCGTCCACCGACACCGACAACCGACACCGACTAACCGACACCGACACCGACACCGACACCGACACAGAACCCAGACACCGACACAGACACAGACACAGACACAGACACGCAGACATATGCCGACACCGACCACCACCGACACCGACACCGACACCAACACCGACACCGACACCGCCACCGCCACCGACAACCGACACGACGAAACCACACCGACATCCCGACAACACGACACCCCAGACACACCGACAATACCGACACCGACCAACCGACAACCGACAACCAGACACCTGACACCGACAACCGACACCGACACCGACACCGACACCGACACAACACAGACACAGACACAGACACAGACACAGACACAGACACAGACTCCGACACCGACACCGACACCGACAACCACACCGACCCCGACACCGACACCGACACCGACACCGACACCGACCAACGCACCCGACACGACAGGACAGACACCCGACACAGAAAACCGACAGACCGACAGCCGACGACCGACAACCGACACCGACACCGACACCGACACCGCCCCCAGCACTAGCACTAGCACTAGCACTAAGCACTAGCACTAGCACTCACAACTAACCCTAACAGCAACTGCAACATGTTTATTCAGTCTATTATTGCTATTATTACGTATTAATGTTATTTATTGGTTTAATTTAATAAATAATAATGGTGTGTTTCCAAGCCATCCTCCCACCTCCCCTACCACACAATCACCCGACTCCTCACACCTGTGGCTCTCCTGAACTGAGGCCTTTAATGGCCTCCAACAGTGAGACTGGCCTGTCTCTCAGAGGAACAATATACACCTCTGGAGCCTCACCATGGGTGACTTATCCTGATTCGATTAGGTCACCCTTTCAATGAAGACCATGTTATTTTTCGTTAACACAGTTTGAGGCTAATATGGCCATAATCTTAGTTACTTGGTTGTGCCTCACAATATAATGTGACTAGAAATGGGAGTTTTTAATCTTTAGCTGCACTTGCTAGAAACGTAAATATCATTGTCCTACCCTCCTCCCGCTGCAATCCATCATGCCTCTATCATGCCTTCTCACATTTTGTCACGACTCAATCCTTTCTCTCCATATGGGATAATTGCCTTGCATCGAGGTCATATGCAGTCCAGTATTTTAGGGTCTTTAGTCACATCCCTATGCACTAGAGTCATCACTCAGCATTCCTTTATGATCGGAAACTAATCTCTCAAAAGAGAAATAATTTTTCTTTTGATTTCGGACCATCCCTTTGTCATTTATCCACCTCTGCAATTCGCACCTCGTCAGATCGATGTTGTCCTTAAATCTAGGAGCACTCACAAAGTACTTTCTACAACTTCTTGTCTCCTCCTCTCTCCTTCTTCCCAACTCATCATGCCTTCCTGCCTCTTTTTGCCTCCTATCAGCTTGCTCCTAGACCTTTCTCTGACTCTTCCTTTCCGTTTTTCTTCTGTCTTCTATTACCTCCCGTACCTCCTAGCTCTCCCTCCTTCTGCCCTGCCTTCTACTTGGCTCCTACTGACCTCCATATTGGCCTTTCTCCTACCCTCGCTGACTCTCACCCTCCTTTCTCCTGCCTTCTACTGTCTCCCCCCCCCCCTCCCCCACCCCCCCCCCCCCCCCCCGTCCCCCCCCCCCCCCCCCCTCCACTACTGCCTTCATCCTACCTCCTCCTACCTCTTCTTCCTGCTTCCCTCCTGCCTCCTCCTACCACCATACCTCCTTCCAACTACCCTCCCTCCCATGCTTCTTTCTGTCCCTCATCCGGCCTCCTCCTGAGGGATTCTGCATCCAGGCCTCGTTTTTCATATACCCACGTGTCTCTTTCTTTCTTTCTTTCTTTCTGCCTCTCCTCGTCCCTCATCTGGCCTCTAAGAATCCTTCCTCCTCTCCTTTTCCTCCTCCTCCTCCTCCCCCCCTCATCCTCCCCCTCCTCCTATTTTTTTTCCTTTTCCTTCTCATTCTCCAAGATCACTCACCCACGGCAGCCTTTCTCAATTTTTTGAATCGCGAAGACTTTTCTCCATTTTCTCCCTCTTGATACTTTCCTCTCCTCCTTGTTTTCATCTTAACTCCCTTCTCTTTTTCCTCCTCTCCATCTCCTCTTTTAACTTTCCTACTGTGTCCCTCAACCTCTCCTCTCCCTCCTCCTTCTTCTCTCTTTTCCTCCTTCCCTCCTCTTTCTTCTCTCCTTAATTGTCTCAGCCCCCTCTTTATCCTCTTCCTCCTCCTTTCCCTCCTCCTCCTCCTCCTCCTCCTCCTCCACTTCTCTTTTCCTTCCTCCTCCTCTTCCCTTTTCCTCCCGCCACCTCCTCCTCCTCCTCCTCCTCCTCCTCCTCCTCCTCCTCCTCTTCTTCCTCCTTTTCTTCTTTTATTTCCTCCTTTTCCTCTTCTTCTTCTTCCTTCTTCCTTCTCTTGCTCCTCTTTCTTTTCTTCCACACAATTTTTCGTTTGGCCGCCTGTAGAATATTATCCCTTTTTCGTAATTTCTTACTTTCGATTTCTTTCGTCCTATTTGGTTTCCTGTTTACCCCCTTTCGACCGTCATTTATTGCCCTGTAGGCACCGCATGACCCCCCACCGAAGTTAATTTGGTCAACCTTTACCCAATTTTCCTCCTCTCTCTCTCTCTCTCTCTCTCTCTCTCTCTCTCTCTCTCTCTCTCTCTCTCTCTCTCTCTCTCTCTCTCCTCTCTCTCTCTCTCTCTCTCTCTCTCTCTCTCTCTCTCTCTCTCTCTCTCTCCTCTCTCTCTCTCTCTCTCTATCTCTCTCATCTCTCTCTTTCTCTTCTCCTATCTCTCTCTCTTCTCTCTCTCTCTCTCTCTCTCTCTCTCTCTCTCTCTCTCTCTCTCTCTCTATCTCGTTTACTTTTTCCCTCTATTTACTTTTGATTTTTGCACGGTAGGATAACAAACCTAGTATACATAATAATAGTTTTTTTTTATGAACCACTTGGGAATTGTAATGATGAATTCCTCGAGTGATGCTATGATAACTAACATCATCAGGTTCCGGGACCCTTACTGTTACTCGCTAGAATAAAAAAGTAAAGAAATAAAATAAAATAAAATAAATACACAAACAAACAAACTGATATAATTGTGGTCATAAACCATAGACAGGGTACTAAGATGATGAAAAAAAAAGTAGTCACGAGCAGTTTTTCATGATAAAAAAAATTCTTTGACTGACAACTTTTTATTATTATTTACTTAAAAAATACCTAAATGTAAGCTAAATATTACTTAGTAAAATATATCACGTCCTCCAATATATATATATATATATATATACATATATATTTATATATATTTCACAAGACGAAAATGTAGTAGCACATTTAGTAAAATGTTTTAAATAACCCACTGTCGGAGAAACAAAGCAAAAGAAACAGATGAACTGTATATTTCGACCACTACTGTGGTCCTCTTCAGCAGATGTTCTGCTGAAGAGGACCACAGTAGTGGTCGAAATATACAGTTCGTCTGTTTCTTTTGTTTTGTTTCTCCGATAGTGGGTTATTTAGAACACACACACACACACACACACACACACACATATATATATATATATATATTATATATATATATATATATATATATTTTATATATATATATAATGTATATATTATATATTGTGTGTGTGTGTGTGTGTGTGTGTGTGTGTGTGTGTGTGTGTGTGTGTGTGTGTGTGTGTGTGTGTGTGTGTGTGTGTGTGTGTGTGTGTGTGTGTGTGTGTGTGCAGACTTTGTGATAACTGTAGTATGAATCAAAACTTTAGTTCATGGTTGTATGAATCAAAACTTTAGTTCATGGTTGTATATTACAGTTCCAACCACAATAAATGTATGTGCTTAGGCATATTCATATTTACGTACGTGCATATGTACAGTTTCGTAAGTACATTTATGTATTTACGTCCGTCCCCATGTTATATGTGTCCATGACTACATAGAAATATATATCCCGTAATTCTAACAATGATATATGTTTTCAAATTATATTCATTTATATCTATAAGTCCTCCGCCAAGAATCTTCCCAGAATAATTCATAAAAGACTAAATCAATTACGAAATTAACCCAATGATACATAAGATGTTATGAATATAGATTACCCTTAGCGATGCTAAGCGGAGACTGCAAGCAGTTGGCTAATTACCAACTAATTAAGTCTTGCGGCACGAGATTCTTGCAGACCAAAATTAGTAAAGGGAGCCACCGCAGAACCAGGGTTAAAGTACCTGTAATTGTTTCATTTGAAAAAAATATATATGAATTGACGTTAACCATAATGAATTCCATAAAGATTGTAGCAGAGAGGTTAATATTATTTCAAATGTTATTTTTGTGGTAGCATAGGACGGCCAAGATTAGAGAGCTCAGTCTGTCTTCAGATTTTTTTTTTTTTTTTTTTTTTGGGGGGGGGGAGGGGGAGTCGATAAAATCTGATTCATATACATCTTTTGGGGGTAGTTCACTTAAGAATGAAGTAAATCGTGGGTTATGGTTACATTGTCATGCATAACAATATTTGTTTGTTCATTCTTTTATGATACCACATAAAGAAAACTTATTTAAAAGCAACTAGCACACAGAGGAAAAAAAATCATCTAACACTGACCCACACTAACTATATATAACTTTATAGATGAAGATGGCAGTTGGCAAGGGACGTGAACTGCCTTCCTTCAGTCTCCTCAATTCTGATGTTTTTATGTTCTTGGTTCTTCTTAGACTTGGAGAGTTTTCAACAAACGTTTGACACGTAGAGATGACGTGATACGTGGCGTGACATGCAGGGGAAATTTGCGTAACTTGATCCTAACCATGCTATTGAATCAAATGACAGATCCCTTGATAACAGTTTCATGTAGATTACCAGAAGATTCTTAAATGATAGATATTTATTTATAATGAATTATAATCGTCACATCGTGAGAGCGTGCGCGCGTGCGTGCGATTCACCACGATCTTGTATCACGTGTTGGACTTAAAGTATGATCGACATCTATTACATTCACGAATGAGAGCTCAGATCTCATTTACTGTATATCCCGATCTATGGACAATGCTAAGACCGGAGTTGGAGTACCGGCTCGTAATGCAGCGAGGCTGATTTTTGTTCAGCCTTGGGCGAGACTCGAACTCGGATCGTTAAATTAGCAGTCGAGAGCGATACCACTGCACCGTCGAGCTGTGCGTGCATGTGCGTGCGTCTGTGTCTATAGTGATATAGTGTTATA
>NC_134787.1:47646303-47658803 GCF_046742065.1 Oratosquilla oratoria
TTTTTTATTGTTTTTGTTATTTTTTCTTGTTCTTGTTTTT
Organism: Oratosquilla oratoria; assembly: GCF_046742065.1. NCBI lineage: Eukaryota > Metazoa > Arthropoda > Malacostraca > Stomatopoda > Squillidae > Oratosquilla > Oratosquilla oratoria. Next base: position 47,646,344 of record NC_134787.1, read on the forward strand.
GTTAAAGAGAGAAAGGGAAACGAGGATCTTGGAACGCAATACGGAGTAGGCATTGTATTTCGCCGATGATAGCCAGCGTTCCTATTCTTTGAGACAATATTGCGCCTAAGATATGGATCTAATCAGAGGTGGTACAGTAAACAGACAAGAACTGGTTTACAAACAGAGTGGGTAACGATTGGAATAGACTTAATAACCATGTAGTGGACACTGAAACAATTGATTGTTTTAAGAAAACATTAGATAAATTTATGGATAGGGATCACAGGTGGTAAAGGACATGGAATTGCCTAGTATATTATAGGCCTTGTGGTCTCTTGTAGTCTCCTGCATTGTTATGTTCTTATGTTCAACTGTAGAGTACCAACTTGTAGCAAAGTCATGTTTAGAGTCTTGTTCAGAACCGGAGCGCGCTTTGAGCGGATTATCCCTCTCTGCTAGTATCTCTGGAAGCTGGCTGGCTGAGCAGGTTAGGGCGTCGTTACTTGCGGCGAAGGTCGAGGTGAGGGCGGTTTGAATCCTGCCACCGGCGAAGTTGAACCAAGGGCATGGTTCATTAAATTCCACGCTATAATGCCCTCTGTGAGGGGCACCGTCCTAGCCTCCCGATAGGGGGAAGAGTGTGATGTTAAACCATATCATCATCATCACTAGTATCTCTACACTGTACGAGTAATGACCAGAGGCTGATTCTCGCGTTTCTGTCGTCTTTTTTTTTTTTTTTTTTTTTTTTTTAATATATCATATCCTACGCTGGTGTTTTTCTTTTGGTACATTGTTGTATACAATCTGGTTGTAACTTTGTAATTGCTGGGGAAATGAGGTTATTCCAGAGACTGTGATAGGAAAACAGAAATTCAGTGTAAGCGGTTTAACAAGACCTTGGAAACGGAGTAGAGTTGTCAATCATTAAGAAGGACATGGTGTTCGAAGGTGCCATAGACCTTGTGGATTGTATTTTCGGATGATTATATGATCAGATACAGAGAGAAGATAAGGTAGTCCTTGTTTTTTATCCAGTTCCCGCAACACCGCTATCAAACTCCTCACCCTTCACATCATCCCAAACATCCCAATTCACCCCTCATCACCACCGACCTGGGCTTTACTGTGGGCCTGACTATAAGCTCCCTGATGCTTCACATTTGTCACTTTAAATAAGGAATAAACGAGGAACTACGAGATGGTGCGCTTGTGGCGTAGTAGGAATCATGCTGGTCTCGCATTTACTTAGTTGGGGTTTCGAATCCCGCACTCCTCTCCGATTCCCTAAAGTGACTGTTTGTTACCTGCACCAATTTTTTTTAAGCGCATCATAGGGCAAAAGTGACTGACCGTTTCGGCCGCAGCTACTCAGCGCCTCCTGGCGTAGGCTCCTCACTTTCCTTTACGAGACGATGCTGCTGTTGCTTCTCTGATACCCTGGCTAGTTATATCACTCTACCGAGATAATATATAATCAGATGCCCGAAGTGGAGATTGTGACTTTATCATTTTGCATAATGTAGTCACACGCACACACACGCAAACGCTGTTCTTTACCACATGTACCTCGCTTCGTACTTCGTGCGAGTGGGATAGTGAGAGTATCTTTATATTTCTTATTCTCAGAAATAGATTGATTTTGACAGCATGCCCCCTTCTTCCCCCCCCCCCCACACACACACACGCTCGAGACTCAAGGCCTTGGACCAATGCAAAGTTTTGGGGAAAAGTTTTGTCTTCACACAGGATCTTGCAGTGATCCACCCTGCCTGGGTAGCTTTATTTTATTTTCTTTCTTTTTTTCGTCATGTTTTAAGAATAAATATTTTGTAGTGTCAAAATATAGCACGAAGTATAAAAATGGAAGAAAAAAGGAATGGAAAACCTGGAAAGGGAGAGAACATATTGAATAAAAAGGAATAGAAGAAGGTGAAAGAGGAGTCGAAATGTGTCTTTAAAGAGAAGGAAGAGGAAATAAAAGAACATGAAAGATCATCCTATCAGTCTGTCAATCAATCAGGTCGGCCAACTAGATAGACGACGAGTAACTCAGGAAGTGAATCAGCAGGTCAGGCCGCCAGGCAGTCTTCCAGATAGGACGACAGAAGAGATCTTATCTGTCGAGATGGTGAATTGCCCATAATCGAAATCAAAGCCGAGGGTGATCGTTGTCTCTTTAAGGGTCGGAGTATTTGTACTTCCTAGTGTAGGCCTTATGGTCTCTTGCAGTCTCCTTTATTCTTATGTTCCACAACAGTCCTTGCCCCAAAAGTTAACATTGGCATGTATTAGTGCTCGCCTGTTAAAACCAGCACAACCAGGTTAAGTTGACCCAAAGGGAGGACTGCAGTCTTAAACGGGATTAAAATCACTTTTTGGATATTCAAGAAGGTGATAACCTATTTTAACCTGTTACAGTGAAGGTTATTTGATACGAGTTAACCTAATTGCCAGAATAAATAAGAGAGTGTAGCCAAGTAAGGAAGGGATTAATATAAGAGGGAATAATGAATATTTTTGACAGCCATTAGGCGAATTTATTCACCAAAGTGTCGAACTCTTGCCTCGAAAGGAACCCCAATCAATCGAGAGCCAACGGGTCCCACTCCTCAGCTGAATCAAACCGCCTAACGCAAGACTCCAAGTGTCGTATAGGTACAACCTTTGCCCTGTGTATGCAGACAGCTAGGACAAGCCCCAGAAAGTCCTGCAGGGGAAGAGAACTGAAAGTTGAGTCATCATGGAAATAATGAATGAGAAGTTACCTTAAGGGGCCTATCTTCTTTGTTTCCCTCCTCTTCCCTTTCCTTCCCTTTTCTTCTCTTCCCTTACCCTTCTTCCCAATACCATTCTTTTCCTTTCCAATTCTTCATTTTCCTTCCCTTCCCTTCCCATCCCTTCCCACGAGATCTCTTTTCTTCTTTTCTCTTCTCTTCTCTTTTCTTCTCTTCTTTTCTCTTCTCCTCTCTTGTCTTCTCTTCTCTTCTTTTCTCTTCTCCTCTCTTGTCTTCTCTTCCCTTACCCTCCTTCCCTCTCCTCCCCTTCCCTTCCCTCCCCTTCCCTTCCCTCCCCTTCCCTTCCCTCCCCTTCCCTCCCCTTCCCTTCCCTTCCCTTCCCTTTCTTAGCCTCCCCTCCCCCTCCCTTCCTCTTCACTTCCTTCCCTTCCCTTCCCTTCCCTTCCCTTCCCTTCCCTTCCCTTCCCTTTCCTCCTCTTCCCTTCCTTTCCCTCCCCTTTCCTTTCGTTCTCTTCCCACCCCTCCCCTTCCATCCCTTCCCTTTCCTTTCGCGTCGGAATAAAGCCAATTTCAATGAACATTTGCATCGAGCTGTTGGCCCCATTTATTTCCGAAGAGGATTCGCCTCTCGTGCGCGCGGCAAGATGCACTCGCTCGCTCGCCGACCCGCTTGCTGACTCGCACACTCACTCAATCACACGTACGCACGGACACAAGCACGCGCGCGGACACACACACACACACACACACACACACACACACACACACACACACACACACACACACGCACACACACACACAAAGTAAATGATAGCTTGCTTGTATTCATATACGATTAACTAAAGACATACTTGCGTACGCACTTGGTAGATACGCAAAATAAAATCATGCTTGCGTAGACATTCTGCAGATAGGCATACATTAAGAGGCGTAGAAGTTCAAATATCGATAAATGCCAGACAGGTGGACACGCTAGCCTATCCCATGATGTGTCAAGATCTTACAAAAGTATCTTTCGTTGTTAAACGATCCAGGCACTAGGGTTCAGGCCAGACCCACAGACCCCTTGTGCCTTCAGCAAGATCCCTAGTCCCATCACTCCGTCCTATTTGGTCGCCTTTTACGACACTCATGGGGAACGCGGTGATAGAATTCTTTTCCCCCATTGGGTTCAGGAAGCGCTAGAGGTTCGAGGGATCATCACAAAGGAAGGACAGTTGTAGTGTAAAAGTATCATTGCCCCTCTATGAGTACAGATTTTGAAACTCTAATATCATCAACGAAAGATATATTTGCATTGTTCAGATGTGTCATGATGAGTCAATTCCAGTTGACCGCAGTAGTATATTAATACGCTTAAATGTGCAGACATACGCACACAAATGCAAATGTAAGTGAATCTAGTGTTCAGGTGAGCCTTTACTACTTTATTAACTTTACTGATTACCAGTTTGGGATATATCCGTCAGATGCAGTATTTATCCATTGTATCCAAATACATAGGCTTTGGTACATAAATCAACCTTCTCTTTTCCCTAAAGTAGTATTACTCTTTTTTTCCAATAGTGAAATTGCTAACTTGTAAAAACAATTTACGAAACAAAATGTCCTGATATACAGGACGTGATTGTCAATTTACCAGCTATGATGACTATCATTTGCTTGATTCGTGTGAACTAGTGCCCATATCGATTGTCTTTTGTCCCCACCCCCTCCCTGCCCACCTCCGCCTCCCAGCCCACCTCCGCCTCCCAGGTTACCATACAACGTCATGATCACGTGACCCAACAACGCAACAATGTCTATCGATGTTGCATGTGTAATGTACATCCACAAATACAGCCGATATTCCATGACAACTGTTTTTTTTTTTTTTTTAACAAAATAATATTATTACATACATACATACATATACCAAAGGTTTTTTTCCCCCTTCCAAGGGAGGTAGCCACAAAGGGAAAGGCATAAAAACACTCCCACCCATTTCATCCCTAAATACACTCCACACCCCTCCCACCCTCCCCCCCATCTGAGCACCTCCTGGATGACGGGTCATCCCTGAACCCTGCCCACCGCCCTGGGTCAGAAGCAGTGTCGCAAGACACAGTACATCCACAGCAAGGCCGCTTCATGTAATCGGCGAACCCTCTCTCTCCGTCCCCCTTTGCATATAAGGAGAGGACGGGGAGAAATCCCTTCGGGCTGCGTCAAAATTTACTCACACATACTACCCCACCCCCCACCCCCCCGCCCATTCCTCCTCATGCAGTCACAACATCATCCATATACAACCATTCTCCACTCACCTCTGTCTTCCGTCCTCTCCCTTCCTTCCTCAACAGACATTCCCCTCTTCCCCAAAGCCCCCTTCACCCCCACCATCCACCTCATCCTAGGACGTCCCCTCATGTTCACTCCCTCCACATCTGCCTTCCATACCTCTTTTACTAGTCTTTCTTCACTCATTCTTTCCATGTGTCCAAACCATCCTAATATTCTTTCATCAACCCTCTCTCCCAAATCCTTTTTCACCCCTGTTCTCCTCCTCACCTCCTCATTTCTCACTCTATCTAGCCTAGTAACCCCCACCATACTTCTCAGACACCTCATCTCAAACACATTCAAACTCCTTCTCTCTTCTTCTCTTATGTTCCATGTTTCTGCCCCATACAGTGCTGTTGGCACAATCACTCCTTCATACAGTCTCCTCTTCGCATCCATTCCCAAATGTCTATTTCTCATTACACTCTTTAAACCACCAAGGCATTTACTCGCTTCTCTCAATCTACATTCTACCTCCACCTTCACTCCACCTTTTCCTGCTACACTTGCACCCAAGTATCTAAAAACTATCCACTTCCTCCAGTCGCTCTCCCTTAATGTTCACTTCCAGTCTACTGCCACTTTCACCCCTTGTACATCTCATCACCTTACTTTTACCCACATTTATCTTTAGCTTTCTTCTATCACATACTCTCCCAAACTCTGCCACCAGCTTCCTCAATCCCTCCTCTGACCCTGCCACAAGCGCAGTGTCGTCCGCAAACAACAGCTGGCTCACCTCCCACTTTTCTCCATTTTCTTTAACCATCTCCAATCCCTGACTCACTACCCTAGCATTCACCTCTCGCACCACCCCATCCATGTATAAGTTGAACAGCCAGGGCGACATAACGCATCCTTGACGAAGTCCCACCTTTACTTCAAACCACTCACTCTCTCCATTTCCAATCCTAACACATGCTCTACTACTCACATAAAAACTCTTGACAGCTCCCAAAAGCTTTCCTCCTATCCCATAAATCTGCATAACCTCCCACAGTGCCTTTCTGTCTACCCTATCATAAGCCTTTTCCAGATCCATAAAAGCCCAAAAAACATCCTTCCCCTTTCCTATAGCTTTCTCACATATCTGTCTTACCACAAAGATCTGATCTACACAACCTCTACCCGTCCTAAATCCACACTGTTCCTCACCAATTACTCCTTCTGTTCCTCTCCTAATCCTCTCAATTAAGATTCTCCCATAAGCCTTCCCTACTACACTCAACAGGCTAATCCCTCTGAAATTACTACATTCACACTTGTCCCCTTTTCCCTTGTAAAGAGGAACTATACAGGCACTACTCCAGTCCTCCGGTACTCTACCCTCTCTCCAGCAAACATTAAATAATCTCACCAACCAGTCCACCATCACTGAACCTCCCTTTTTCAGACATTCTGCATGACATCCATCCAGACCAGGTGCCTTACCTGCTTTCATCATCTTAACAACTGCCTTCACCTCATCCTTCCTTATTTCTCCTCCATTCTCCTCACTCATCACTCTCATTTTCTTCGTATTTCCCACTGCAGCTATCTTTCCTTCCCTATCCTCCTTCACATTCAGCAACTCCCTAAAATATTCTGCCCATCTTCCCCTCACTGCCATCTCTTCCATTATCAACTCTCCATCTGTACCTTTTACCTTTTCTTCCCTACTTGATTCGCCTCCTCTTCCTCTCTTAATTTCTTTCCAAAACATCTTTTTATTACTTTCAAAATTTTCTGTCATACTCCTACCCCATTTCACATCTGCTCTCCTCTTTGCCTCCTTTACCTTTTGCTTTACTTCTCTTTTCTTTTCTTTGTACGTCTCATATGACTCCCCTGTCCTCTTTTGTAACCAATCTGTGAATGCTCGCTTCTTCTCTTCTACAACCTTCTTTGTTTCCTCATCCCACCATTCACTACCCTTTCTTCCATTTCCCCCTGTCCTTCTTGTTCCACACACCATCCTTGCACACTTTAAGACTCCCTCCTTGAACCATCCCCATTCCTCCTCCACACCCATCTCTGCTCTATCCTTTACTCCCTCCCACTCCTCCTTCAGCTTCTTCTCGTACTCCTTCTCCTTTTCCTTTTCATTCAAGGAGTTCACTCTAAGAACCTCCCTACCTTTTGTCCCTTTCCTCCTTCTCCATCTATCCTCCACTCTCAACTTACCTTCCACCAAAAAATGATCTGATATTCCCCCACCCTCTCCCCTTAGCACATGTACATCCTTAACTCTTCCTATCATAATCCTATTTACCACTACATAATCCATTAGCGCTCTATCTACCACCCTTCCCTCCACCACCCTCTCCCATGTGTACTTATGCTTGACTTTCTTCCGAAACACTGTATTTGCTATCATCAACTCTCTTTCTAGACACATTTCCACCATCAACTCTCCACTACGATTCTTTCCTGGAACTCCACACTTCCCAACCACTCCATCGATTGGACCATTTCCCACTCTAGCATTAAGGTCTCCCAGTACTATTACATTGACATTTCTTCCTAAACCCTCTATGCACTCATTTAAATCTATCCAAAAGGCCTCCCCTTTCTTCCATGCTCTTCTCACTGCCCGGCCCATATGCACTTACAAAGACCCACATCTCCTTTCCCAGTTTCACCTTCATCCACATTATCCTTGAGGAAACCTCCTTCCACTCCACTACCCCTTTACCTATCTCCTCACTTACTAGAATAGCCACCCCTTCCCTCCCTCGCCCTCTCTTCACTCCTGATAACCTCCCACTTACACTCCCAAACATACACTCACCCTTCCCTTTCAACTTAGTTTCACTCAAAGCCAACACATCCAACTTTCTTCTCACAAACATACTACCTATCTCTTCCCTTTTACTCTCATCTGTACCACATCCACGCACATTAAAAGACCCAAACCTTAGGGTGCTGGCCCGAGGCCCGCCAGCACCCCTTATGCCTTCACTTTTGTCTTTAGGATGTGTGCCCCGTGGGGCTACAGGGAGAAGGATGCCTAGTCCCTCTCCCCGTCCCTTTCTTCTCGCCTCTTACGATCCAAGTGGGAAAACTTGGTGGCAGTATTCTTTTCCCCCACCACAGGGAATTCCCCCAATCAGAAAGAGAATACTCAGAGAAATGGTACAGGACAGCAGCAACAAGTGGTTGGGGGACAGCATAACGGAGGGACAGTCGTAGTATAAAAGTGTCATCATTTCTCTATGAACAGAATTTCTTCTATCATAGACAAAATGATGTGTGTCTCTGGTCCGTAGGGGCGCCCCATATAGACCCTAAAGTATCGACTGCATGCTACTTTGCCACAATAACAAGCAGCCAATACCCCAGACGGGGTTGATGATAGAAAAATGATAGTTGTAGAGTCATGATATTATCATGGTACGTATTTGGACGCATACCCATGAAGGAAAACGTCGTATTAGCCAAGGACCGTGCTTCTCAAAAGGAACTAAAAATCAAAACAACTTACGCTAATGTCGTCGGGACAGCCAAGTCAAATAGCTGTTTGGTATTCAACCCCGAGGTAATGCGTAGGATTTGGTATAATTAGTCTTTATCTGGACTTATCCAAACACTCTCAGAGAAACCCTAAACCTAAGCCAAGGCATTTCGGAGCGATGCGAACACATTTTTCGTTCCTGTTGCACCGCTATCATTTTACTTACAGACAAGTGGTTTCCATTTTGAAGGAGTTAATATTCATTGAATTATACAAATACGCATCTACGGGAGGTATATTAATAAGAATATAGGAATAGGGGAGATTGCAAAAGACCATAAGGACTACACTAGGCAGCTCCATGTCCCTTACCATCCGTAATCCTTATCCATAAAGTTATCTAAAATTCTAGTTCCCATGGTTACTAAATTTGTACCATGGGTCAGGTTTGGGTGTCCGCAGGGGCACTTTCTCAAGGTTGTCTTGTTTTCGACCAGCTAAGACGATAATTACCGCTTCCACACTTTCCTCACTTTGTACTTGTGACAGCTATAATGATTCAGTATCAAAGATTTTAAGTAGGTTCATCAATATCAATCATGACAAAAATAATAATGTTATTAATGATGGTGATGGTGATCGTGGTCATAATGGTTCACGGTGATGATGGTGTTGGTGACGACGACGAAGACGATCACAACGACGACGACAACGGCGATCACGATGACAACGACGATCACGACGACGACGGCGATCACGACGACAACGATGATCACGACGACGACGATGACGATCACGACGATCACGACGACAACGACGACGACGATCATGAACACGACGACGATCCCGACGACGACGATCACGACGACGACGATCACGAACACGACGATCACGACGACGATCACGACGACGATGACGATTACAACGACGACGACGACTACAACGACGACGACGATTACGACGACGACGATGATGACAACAGTGTTACCTGCCCCGACAGTTCCAGCACATAGGGCAAAGGTGACGGTCGGTACCACCATCTGATTAATTGACACCAATCACAGGAACGACCGGAAGTGAACATCAGCATGGCAGGTTGGGAGACTCGTATATATGCATCGTATCAGGACATTTATATATAATCATCAAAGTATTCATTCGTCATTTCAAAATATAGTCACAAAATTACAGTCCGTGAAAAATGAGATCTCGTCTAAACTTTTCTGCCTTTGACTCATTACGTGACTGAATAAAAGTTAATGCTGGAAAAATTTTGTTATTTCAAAAGTTTGCCTCAATCAGACGATCAAATGCGAAATATTAAGCTCACCCATACGATAACTTGTTGTATTTACACAACAAAAATCAAGCACAAACTCGATTCGCATTCATATCTACCTTGTCCAAAACATTTTTTAAACACGTGTGTGTGTGTGTGTGTGTGTGTGTGTGTGTGTGTGTGTGTGTATGTGTGTGTGTGTGTGTGTGTGTGTGTGTGTGTGTGTGTGTGTGTGTGTGTGTGTGTGTTTTATTCACATACTGAATAGTTGGTATCGTAGGTAGGATATCTGTCAACAGGACTGTTAGCATGAGTGCTGATTTGAAGTTGCCGGTAACAGCCAGAATAATTACACAAGAGGACCAGATCCCAGTCGACATGTTAGTCGACGTAGACTTAACACATTCCCTTAGAATGGGGAGCCACGCCCCTCCCCCTTGGTGAACAAAATCCCTTGACGACATCATGACCATCATGTCAAGCCGGTGAATGCATCAACTATTCCCTATACTAGAAAAAGAAAACAATTATCTGATTTACCTGTCAAAATTAATCATTCCCGGAGAGACAGTGTCGGGGACTGAAGGAAGGTATACAAGACCGCACTGCCTCCACTCGCTGGCTGCCTAAGGTTCGAACCGCCTCCCTACAGTTGCTCACCTTCAGAGGGAAATGCGTCTAAAGCCCGCTCGGCCAATGCGTGCAGAGTTCGGTGTTAATGTCTGGCAATACATGTACTTCTGTATGTATAGTAATGAACAGAAAGAAAAAGAGGGGACAGACAAAGAGTGATGAGAGGGGGAGCTACAGACAAGCAGGCAGGCAGGCAGGAAGGCAGGCAGACAGGCAAACAAAGAGACAGACACAAACAGAAAGACAGAAAGACAGGATATATATATATATACATATATATATATATATATATAATATATATATTATATATATATACATATACATATATATATATATATATATATAGAGAGAGAGAGAGAGAGAGAGAGAGAGAGAGAGAGAGAGAGAGAGAGAGAGAGAGAAAGAGGGAGAAAGAGAGAGAGAGAAACAAAAGAGAGAAAGAGAGAGGGCGAAAGAGAGAGACAGAATGCAAAAGAGAGAGATAGAGGCAGATAGAAAGAGAGAGGACGAAAAAGAGAAAGAGCGAAAAAAGAGAGGGAAAGGGTGAAAAAGAGAGAGAGGGATAACGCAAAAGAGAGAGATAGAGGGAGAGGGCGAAAGAGAGGGAGAAGGCGAGAGATAGAGAGGGGGAGGGAGAGAGCGAAAGAGAGAGAGAGGACGAAAGAGAGAAAGGGGGAGAAAAGGAGAGAGAGGGGGAGAAGAAGAGGGAGAGGGATAAAGAGAGAGTGGGGGAGGGAAGAGAGACAGAGAGGGACACAGTTGGGCTGAAAGAGGAGAGAGGGAGGAGAGAGACAAAGAGAGGTGGAGAAAGAGAGAATGGGAGGAAAGAGAGAGGGAGAACTGGAGAGAGGGAAAGAGGGAAGTAAGATAGAAATGAGAGAAAATGAGTGGGAAATCATGGAAAAAGAGAAAGAGAGAGAAAGAGAGAGAAAGAGCAGAAGGGGCAAAGAGAAGTGTGGGCGAAAAAGAGAGAGGGTGAGTGAGTTTAAGTAGGTAGCATCTAAATCGTAGCTTTTTTCAGTTCACGCCGATAAAAGCATTTGTAAAAATTGGAGATAGTGCGTATGAATCCTATGCAGCTACAAAAATGTATGTGTGAATATCAGTGTGCATACAAAACACGCGGCTCGCTGGATGCATGGCCGTGCATGATTTATGATTTCATAAACTTGCTATGATGACAGAGAGAACCCATCTATTAATTTTCGGGGGAAGGGATATGTTCACAGATATAACCCTGTTTAGTCAATCTTTTTCATTCTCCTTTCCGGAACCTGATAGGGCAGTAAACATACACAATAACCAGGTCGACGGTGTGGCTTGTGCGACCAACATTCTGCAGTGTAATTGGCGGCGCGAGGCAACAGGGCCGTTCTGCGTATGGCGTAACGATGCGTGGAAAACCCCTCGAAAGGCGATACAGTCAAAAGGATATTGTTTGGAGAGCGAACCTAATATGCAGATTTGGGTGTACAGATCGTTAATCAATTCATACTTCATAACTGTTGGGGCGTGTTTTTTTTCGTGTTTTTTTTTTCTTTTTCTTTTTTTTTTTAGTGAATGTGGGAGAGATTTACAGTATACGTAGGGTACGCGTGTGTAAACGTACACCCACGCACGCACACATGTACACATCATGGACACATGCACAAGGATACATACACATGCACGTTCCCATACACGTGAAACCACGTGAACACATACAGGGATACAAGCACGCGTGCGTGCGTTGTGTAAAGATACAAGGATTCAGTCGCTTTTAGTTGGTCTGGTCGTCTGGAATCTGCAGAGTAAAATGAAACTCGGAAAAGGGACGGGTTTGGTACGAAATAGGTTGAAGGTGAGGAGCTTACGCCAGGAGGCGCGTGACTGCGGCCGAAGCCGTCACCTTTGCCCTACCATGCGCTTTGGGGACTGTTTGGGACCAGGTAACAGTAGTCACCGCTGTGAATCGGAGAGAAATGTGGAATTCGAACACACAACTAAGAGAATGCGAGACCATCACGATTCCAATGACGCTACCAGTGCACAAAAGAAAAATAGGTAGAGGCAAGTATAAAAAGGAACGTGCTG
>NC_134787.1:47666303-47673803 GCF_046742065.1 Oratosquilla oratoria
CCAGGACGATGATCATCTTCTAGCTGCAATTTTCCGGCTGCGAAAGCTCGAATCCAGCGGGAAACAGTTTCCAGTGATGGAGTAGACTCGGGAAAAACTTGCAACAATTCCTCTCTGATCTCCGTTGCTTTTTTCCCGAGTTTCCACCTTGTGAAGGTGTAGAATCTGCAGCCTTCTTTCGAAAAATCCATGTTTCCGGTTAGAGAGGCAAACCAACAATGACGCAATCGCACAGCGCAACGATAAAATGTAAGCTAGACAAACAGCGACAAGCTCAAACATGTAACAACAGGCAACACTTGCTGCCCCTTGCTCCCCGCCCCCCCCCAACACTTATAGTCTCTCAGCTACGAGTCCGACTGTCATTACTTTCTGATCACCCCTAGTAAATAGCGGGATGGCAGAAATCATATTACATTGAATGTTAATAATTGGAGCTCTCTCCCTTATGTGGATGGCTTCAAGCATTTTTAGTTCCTTAATTTTGGCACAGTGTGCAACTATGCTAGTATAGTTTACAATTATATCACAATTACGCAAATGCATTCATACATGGTATGTGTCAGTGTACAAGTTCCTGTCCTCTTTTGATCTAAAACTGATATAAGTATAGGTTCCTCTTCTAACAAATCGCATTTGAATATTGTTCAAATAATCATGTATTGTTGTAGAGAAACAAGCGGCTCACAGATTATGTGTATTGAATATTACGTGTGGAATTTTATACTCAAAAACAACTAAAAAGAACTCTTTTTTTTTTGTACATGATAAAATATATTCCTTACTGTACTAAAACAATTATCGTCATCGTCATCATCGTCATGATTCTCGTTGATTCTATTTTTTGTATCTATTCACATATTATTTCTATTAATTTATCTGCCCGTTATTTTATCTGTTCGCTCATTCATTTCTTCCTCCATTTATTTATTTAGTCACAATTGTTCGCCTGGTTTCCTGGACTAATAACACAATGTATTACTGCTTCAATGGACGAAGAACAAAGTATCTATTGTAGACTTCATCTTCACAATGGCATTTATTTTGTGCATCAGGGACTGTTCAGCCAAGCGGCCTATTTGCAGGTCATCATCAATATTCATTTGATCGTATTGGAAAATCGTTAAGCCCACCGATCCCTTCTGCTTCCATTTCCTTCATCCGTCGTCAGAACGAACAATGAATATTTTTTGTCAATTGAAATGAAATGCCGATACACCTATTAAATCCTGTTCTCTCTTTCTCTGCATATACATATATGTATATGTATATATATATATATATATATATATATATATATAATATATATACATATGTATATGTATATACATATAATGTATATATATATATATAATATATATAAATATATATATACATAATATAAATATATATGTATATATATATATATATATATATATATATATGTATGTATGTATGTATGTATGTATGTGTGTGTGTGTGTGTGTGTGTGTGTGTGTGTGTGTGTGTGTGTGTGTGTGTGTGTGTGTGTGTGTGTGTGTGTGTGTGTGTGTGTACAACACTGAATGGGTCCCAGTGATTAGAGAAACATTTTAACAACCACAGTGCACTTAATTCTAAGCTATCAACATCGGGAGACCCAATGGGGCCCACATGCAGAAATTGAAATGCGGTACTGCCGAGGACTCGAACTCAGCGATCACATGACAAGTGCCGTAGTAACTAACCACTTACGCTATCATCTCTCTTGATAGCGTAGTTGGTTAGTTACTACGGCACTTGTCATGTGATCGCTGAGTTCGAGTCCTCGGTAGTACCGCATTTCAATTTCTGCATGTGACCCCATTGGGTCTCCCGATGTTGATGGCTTAATTTTAAAGTGCATAGTGGTTGTTAATATATATGTATGTATATATATATATATATATATATATATATATATGTATATATATGTATATATATGTATATATATATATGCATATATATATATATGCATATATATATATGTATATATATACATGTATATATGTATATATATACATATGTATATATATATATATATACAATATATACAATATTTATATATACAATATTTATATACAATATATATACATATATATATATATATATGTGTGTGTGTGTGTGTGTGTGTGTGTGTGTGTGTGTGTGTGTGTGTGTGTGTGTGTGTGTGTGTGTGTGTGTGTGTGTGTGTGTGTGAGTGTGTGTATCTAAATCTAAATAAAAATATTCTTCTAAAAAACGCTGTGGAAGTCGGGGACAGGTGGTATTACGGTGACACATTGTCCTAAAAATATTCTTGAAAAAGCGCTTGGGTAAGTCGGGGTCAGGTGGTATTCTTCTTCTTCTTCTTCTTCTTCTTCTTCTTCTTCTTCTTCTTCTTCTTCTTCTTCTTCTTCTTCTTCTTCTTCTTCTTCTTCTTCGCGTTCTTCTTCTTCGCGTTCTTCGCGTTCTTCTTCGCGTTCTTCTTCGCGTTCTTCTTCGCGTTCTTCTTCTTCGCGTTCTTCTTCTTCGCGTTCTTCTTCGCGTTCTTCTTCTTCGCGTTCTTCTTCTTCTTCTTCGCGTTCTTCTTCGCGTTCTTCTTCGCGTTCTTCTTCGCGTTCTTCTTCTTCTTCGCGTTCTTCTTCGCGTTCTTCTTCTTCTTCTTCTTTTTCTTCTTTTTCTTCTTCTTCTTTTTCGCGTTCCTCTTCTTCTACTTCGCGTTCCTCTTCTTCTTCTTCTTCTTCTTCTTCTTCTTCTTCTTCTTCTTCTTTGCGTTCTTCTTCTTCGCGTTCTCCTTCTTCTTCTTCTTCTTCTTCTTCTTCTTCTTCTTCTTCTTCTTCTTCTTCTTCTTCTTCTTCTTCTTCTTCTTCTTCTTCTTCTTCTTCTTCTTCTTCTTCTTCTTCTTCTTCGCGTTCTTCTTCTTCTTCTTCTTCTTCTTCTTCTTCTTCTTCTTCTTCTTCGCGTTCTTCTTCGCGTTCTTCTTCGCGTTTTTCTTCGCGTTCTTCTTCTTCGCGTTCTTCTTCGCGTTCTTCTTCGCGTTCTTCTTCGCATTCTACTTCGCGTTCTTCTTCGCGTTCTTCTTCGCGTTCTTCTTCCTCGCGTTCTTCTTCGCGTTCTTCGTGCTGGGGATCCCGTGTTGGGGTTCCGCCCCGAGGCCGAGGCCGAAGGTGGAATAAGAGGGATTAGAGCGCGGAAAGCTGCGGCCGTAGGCCGCTGTTTGCGCAGCCAAGCTCCGGCGAAGCCGGGTAGGGCGAAGCCCGCGGCTTGTATATATATATATATATATATAGAGAGAGAGAGAGAGAGAGAGAGAGAGAGAGAGAGAGAGAGAGAGAGAGAGAGAGAGAGAGGAAAAGTGTGTGTGTGTGTGTGCGTGTGCGTGAGTGCATGCACGATTACGCGTGCGTGCATGCGTCTGCATGCGTTCCTATGTGTGTGAGCGTGTGTAGGCGTGCGTGTGTGTGCGTGTGTAGGCGTGCGTGTGTGTGCGTGCGTGTGTGTATGTGTATGCGCCCGTGTGCGTGTTTGTGTACCGTGTGTATGATGGTTCCTTTGACGTCAGAAGGAATTAGTTTCCGCTCAGTGGAAGATAGATAAGCTGCAGCCAGAATAGACGCAGGAGTCAAACACAGACGCCACGGAGTTGACGGAGACAGATTCAACTGACCTTTATAGGATTTTTCCTCAACTGAATAAAATCATCTGGCAGAACTAGAAACAATTTATGGGATTTATTGGGATTCATACTGATGCCAAAGGACTTAAGTTCATCTTGATTCGTTCAAAAATTGTCCGGAGAATTTACACATACCGTCTGTTGTCCGGTGATATCATTTAGGTAAAGTTAACCTTACACTAAACGCTAAGGAAACTATTAAGGGTATTCTGTATAAACGCTCTTTTTTCAGCTTTGTGCCTACTTAAGAACTAAATGATCTCTTGCCGATATATCATTCCATAGTGAATATGTATTTCTAGTGTATGTATATGTTCACCATGGTCTTTGGATCTTTGGAACACGTGTTAGACTCGTGATCGACAGCTATTTCCCTCCTGTAAAAGAGCTCAGAGCTCGTATGACCGATCTATGGGTAATGCTGTGACCTTACACGCACACACACACCCAACTCCCCGCCCAAGAGAGTTGGAGAAATGACTCGAAGCGCAGCAATACTGAAATTATTTCAGCCCTGGGCAGGATTCGAACCCGGACCACCGTAGTGACAGTCGGAGACTCTGCCAACCGCGCCACCGTGTGTGTGTGTGTGTGTGTGTGTGTGTGTGTGTGTGTGTGTGTGTGTGTGTGTGTGTGTGTGTGTGTGTGTGTGTGTGTGTGTGTGTGTGTGTGTATTCACTTGGTCTTTTGGATCACGTGTTCGACTCGTGATCGACAGCTATTTCCCTCCTGGAAGAGAGCTCAGAGCTCGTAGGTCCGATCTATGGGTAATGCTATGACCTTTCACACACACACACCCCCAACTCCCCGCCCACGAGAGTCAGAGTAACGACCCGAAGCGCAGCTGTACCGAAATTAATTTCGGCCCTGGGCAGGATTCGAACCAATCACTACGCGCACCACCATGCTAGTAGTTCATCGTTCTACCAACTGCGCCACCGAGTGTGTGTGTGTGTGTGTGTGTGTGTGTGTGTGTGTGTGTGTGTGTGTGTGTGTGTGTGTGTGTGTGTGTGTGTGTGTGTGTGTGTGTGTGTGTGTGTGTGCGAGCGCACGTGATCCTGATATCTCCATTCGTACATTGAAATATCATACAACCAATCAATCTGGAAAAATTCATAAACATTTTCCTTTGACTGTGAGAGAAATTCCTTCAGGTTATGGAAGATCCTCATTTCTTAAAGACGCGTGACCGAAAAATGGAGGCTTTTCTTCCTCGGCATCAGAAAGGAGTCATAATTTTATGGAGATGGCTGTCGAAAGGTGAGATGAAGGAATGTACAGTTTCACACACTGCTTCAACCGAAAATGTATGCTTCGATTGATTCACTTCGAGCATAAGCGTTCCATTCTAAACTGAATGAAATCGTCTGGCGTCAACTGATATGAGAGTTCGCTGTCAAATACACTTCATTAAGTGAAACTTTGTACATTTAATAAAGGTTCAATCACATGATGTTCAATCTGGCCATGTTGTAGGCAATTGACATTTAAAATCATAAGACTTCGTCGTAGTTGTACGTCAAGGGTTTACTCTTCAAGGACAAAGTCCACAGACTATGCTCTAGCTAACGCTAAATCACTAAAGAACTATTTAGTTACGTCACCAAAGCGGTCCATCACACTGGTTCCGAAATAAAATTCACTGAAAAAAAAAGTGTTATACGTAAGTCCAAAAGCTTTGGTAAATTAAAGTTTACATTTCATTTGTTATCTAAAAGAAATCATTACATCGACTTTTCTGATTTAGCATGCCACAGCTTCTAACGCAAAAAAGAAAAGAAAAAAAAAAAAAATCCTTATTGTTTTCTACGGATTTTTATTATCATTATTATTATTATTATTATTATTATTATTATTATTATTATTATTATTATTATTATTATTATTATTATTATTATTATTATTATTATTATTATTATTATTATTATTGTTATTGTTATTGTTATTGTTATTGTCGTCGTCGTCGTCGTCATCGTCATCGTCATCGTCATCGTCATCATCATCATCAATATTGTTGTTTTTATTGTTGTTTTTATCGTTGTTTTATTGTTTTATTGTTATTTTATTGTTGTTTTTGATGTTTTTATTGTTTTATTGTTTTCATTGTTGTTTTTAGTTTTTATTGTTATCATCATCATCATCATCATCCTCACCATCACCATCACCATCACCACTATCACCACCATCACCATCAATATTTTTTACTTTTCTCAGCAACGTTTCTTTTGTATATTGGCTTCCATCTACCCATCATCCCCTTAGCCCTGGGAAGTGTGCCACGGAATTGAAAGGAATCTCCTGGCGGCAACCAGATTTAAAGGAAAAAGTGACAACCGGCACATGTGGGTTTGGTCGAGGACAACTGCAACCCAATCTCTGCTGAGGGGGAAGGGTGTGTGGACGGATAAAGTGCCCCGGCGGACGGCAGGGCGTAACCAAAGATGGCACCCGGAGAGGGTGTCCAATAGGGGCGTGAAGTCGTCTGCTCAAAAACCTTTGTTTGATAAGAATAATGAAATAATTCCAGGGGAAAGTATCTGCCGTTATATACGTACAAAGTATAATTCTGTAAGTCATCCTAACAAATTTGGTTTCCGACCTAAACAGTACATATAGATAGAAAAAACGTACAATTTCATATTAATGCAAAACAGGATGGAGGGCGGGTCTGCTGGAAGCAAAAAGATGGCGTCATATAAGATAATTTGGGAACCACTAGTTCAGACGTTGCCACGTCCTCCCAAATCATTTTTAGCTAAAGTTTCTAATCCCTCGTCCCGGCAGAAACCTCGCTCGTTCCAACGACCCAGACATTATCTCGAGGTACTTCTCATGCAGTGACAATACCTCTCATTCACCAAGTCTATCCACTTTCTCTAAGCATCCCTACACTGTCCCCCTTCCCTTCCATTCTCTCTCTCTCTCTCTCTCTCTCTCTCTCTCTCTCTCTCTCTCTCTCTCTCTCTCTCTCTCTCTCTCTCTCTCTCTCTCTCTCTCTCTCTCTCTCTCTCTCTCTCTCTCTCTCTCTCTCTCTCTCTCTCTCTCTCTTATATGTATGTGTATTCACTTGGTCTTTGGATCACGTGTTGGACTCGTGATCGACAGCTATTTCCCTCCTGGAAGAGAGCTCAGAGCTCGTAGGTCCGATCTATGGGTAATGCTATGACCTTGCGTGTGTGTGTGTGTGTGTGTGTGTGTGTGTGTGTGTGTGTGTGTGTGTGTGTGTGTGTGTGTGTGTGTGTGTGTGTGTGTGTGTGTGTGTGTGTGTGTGTGTGTGTGTGTGTGTGATCGCGCACATATGAGTGCTAGAGTATGTGTCTTTATGTACATGTGAGTGAACGTGTTCGTGTGCGTATGTTTACCTATATTGGAGAGTATGACTGACATTTGGAGCAAAAGAGGTACAAGTGTTCTTGAAGCAAGATTACTTCATTCCTTGGCCCCATTTTCTTTTTTCGGATCCCTGTTTTCCCAGATGGCACCATTGTGGTGCCCCATTGTGGCACCTATCGGTGCCAGGCGCTAGGCAGCACGTCACTGGCGTCAGGGCAAATAGTGCCAGCTTCGGAGTGCCAAGACCAACACCTTTGAGTGCCAACACAAAGACAACGAGAGGTTTCCTTCGTCGAAGTGTTTGTTCTGCAGCTCGTGGAGCCACTACCAGTGCCACACACTCTCGCGTCTCCGTGTGTACTTTTCCCCGTTCGTCTTCTTTGTGTATTGGAGATGTTTGCCAAAATATTTTGTTTTTGTTTTTTCTTCTCCTCTTATTCGGCTTTTTGACTGACTCTAGCATTGTGCGATTCCCTCGGTGCAACACAAAAATCAGCTTTTTCCTTCCTAGC
>NC_134787.1:47681303-47691303 GCF_046742065.1 Oratosquilla oratoria
GTTCCTTGTCTAACCGACCTCAACTGCTCAACTGAGGAACTTTTTACCACGTTGTTGTTGTTGTTTTTTGTAGTCTGCTCCAAGTGTTGCAGATTTTATAGGTAAAAAAAGTCACAGGGGTAACGAGGGCGATTGAGCTTCCACCCATGATTGCGAGTGGCATTTACATTCAAGCTAAAGAGATATCGATAGTCAATGTTATCAAATCCTTGAGGTATTTTGAAAACCTCTATTAACTATCCTAGTAATCTCCTGCCTGGTTTATAGGGAAAAGACACCCCCAAAGCCTTGAAATGCCTTTGGTAACCCATGTGTCTAATGGAGGGAATAAGTTTTGTTGCTCGCGCCTGAACTCGTTCTAGCCTCTCCACGTCCATCCTCAAGTTCGGCGACCAGAACTGGACGGCGTATTCAAGATGGGGACGAACTAGAGAATTGTGAATTGACTAAACTATTTCGTGGTTCCGGTAACGAAACTGTCTTCTGATGTAGCCTAATAGTCTTTGTGCCTTCTTTTCTACTTCAATGCACGGTTTTGAGGACTTGAGGTCGCTGCTAATCAAGACACCCAATTCTTTTTCCAATTCTGTTTTTGATATTTTATGACCCAGAAGATAATAGTCTGCCCTCGGGTTTACATGCCCGATATGCATAATCTTGCATTTATCCAGATTAAATAGCATCATCCACTTCTCAGAACCCATTCCCACTTTCTCTGAGTCTGACCTAAGAATTTCTACACTTTCAGGTGTTGCGACATTTGCTCCCAATTTAGCTATGTGGCTCGCAATGCCAACATCTATATCACTGATATAGATGATGAAGAGGAGCGGACCTAATACAGATCCTTGGGGTACCCCACTGATACCCCACGATGTCCCATTAATCTACACGCTGTCTTCTATCTTTCAACCAGGCTTCAATCCAATTTAATACCCATGGCTCGAACTTTTGACATTAACCTCTTATAAGACACTTTATAAAAAAAAATTCTGTAAGTCGAGATAGATTATTTCGATTGCTCTGTTCCTATCATATTCTTGAAGCATCACATGGGAGAAATCTATCAGGTTGGTTAAGCGTGATCTGTGAAGCCAAAAAACATGCTGCAATTCTAATAACAGATTATTTCTCTCCGGAAACTCGACTATTATATCCCCAAATGACACATTCCGGTAACTTTCATACGATGAAAGTAAGGCTGATAGGTTGATAATTCCCCGGATTTGCGCGATCCCCTTTCTTAAAGACGGGAGTCACGTTTGCCTCCCGCCAGTCCCTAGGCAATTCTCCTGTCCGCAGAGACTCGTTGAAGATCTTCACTAGGTGGAGAACCACCTTCTCGCGAACTTCCCGCAGTAGCTTTGGCAGGAACCCATACGGACCAGGAGATTTGTTTACGCAAAGTTTGTCTAGTCTGGCTAAGATTTCGATGTTCGCACACTGAACATTCTCCATGAACTCTCCCTCGTGTACCGGAATTGGTTCATAGATTACTGAAGAGAAATGTGCGTTGAGAATATCAGCCATCTCGAGGTCTCTGTTCTGAAGCTTTCCATTACAGTCACGCAAAGAGAACCAATTTTGTTTTAATTGGTCTTTGCTGTTAACGCAGCTAAAGAACTCATTTGGATTATCCTTGCAAGATGCGGCCACCCTCTACTCTTCATCAGGTCTTGCAGCTTCTATCATTCTTTCAATTCGCCTGTGCAAGCGAATATGTTTTTGATGGGCAGAACCACTTCGGTTTACCTTATAGCGGCGATAAGAAATTTTCCTGTCCTTTATTTATGTATTTCATATTTATTTATGTATCTTATTTATTTATCTATGTATTTTATTTGTTATTTACATTGTTATAGTTTTTATTTATTAATTTATTATTATTATGATTTTTTTCGCATCCGACCTAGATATGGACCAAAAGGTCTCCTGTCGGCATGCTCCGCCTTTGTAATCGCTCTTCCTATCTCTCGTGTCAACTATTTAGGTTGCCGACGTTCTTTTTTGACTATTTTATTCGGAACAAACTCTGCCTTTTGTTCAATAGAGCGATCATGGAATGAGTCCCAAGACTCATGAACACCTACATCAGTTACCAGTGAACCAATTCATCACAGCTCAGCAAGATTAGCTCTTTTCAAATCAAGAGTAATGAGTTGAGTTCAGGCACACATAATATCAATCTAACGACATTGTGATCATTTCCACCTAAGGCCTCATCCACAGATACATTGTGTACAATGTTATCCTCAGTGATGAACACAAGATCTAGTGCATTTCCTCACTCATTGGGCAAAAAAAGGATTCATTTGCAAAGTGAAGAAACCTTCTACTTTCACTGTCCCCTGTTCTGTCTTCCCAGTTTACATGACAGTTGAAATCCCATAAAATAACAGCTGTATTCTCGCTTATCAAATAAGTAATTTCTGTGTATAACTCATCGTCCTCGTCGAGACGCTGATGTGGTGGGCTTTATACTAAAATAAATCCGTACAATACTTCTCTTAGCTGAAGGTCCATACTAAGTAGTTCTTTCTCTGTGTTTAATGTACGCTCGATAGGAGACAAGGAACCTCTGCTGTACATCACTAGTCCTACCCCTTCCTGATTCATCCTATTTTGTGAAACAGTGTTTACCCTGAAATTTCAAATTTGCTGATAAAGTCGCGTCCATTTGTGTGTATCCAGGATTCTGTAATGGCTACGATGTCAAAAAATTTTGCTGCTAGAAATACTTTGAACTCTAGCATTTTTTTCTAATGGACCTTGCATTAGATAATACGACATCGAAGGAGTCACGTGATATTAGGCGCTCCCTCTGCTTTACTCGTTTCCTAACTAACTTAAGGAGGGTCCTACAGGTGACCCCTCATCCAAATCGGGGCCGGGGGAGGAGGAGGTGTCTTTTTGTGTGTGTGTGTGTGTGTGTGTGTGTGTGTGTGTGTGTGTGTGTGTGTGTGTGTGTGTGTGTGTGTGTGTGTGTGTGTGTGTGTCTGTGTGTGTCTGTCTGTCTGTCTGTCTGTCTGTCTGTCTGTCTGTCTGTCTGTCTGTCTGTCTGTCTGTCTGTCTGTCTGTCTGTCTGTCTGTCTGTCTGTCTGTCTGTCTGTCTGTCTGTCTGTCTGTCTGTCTGTCTGTCTGTCTGTCTGTCTGTCTGTCTGTCTGTCTGTCTGTCTGTCTGTCTGTCTGTCTGTCTCCTGGCGCCTCTGGTGAGGTAGGTACCACATCCCTGTACGAGAAAGCAGGTTCTTCACCAGAAGAGCTTTCAACTGAGGGTAAAACCTGAGGAATAGGCTTCTCCCTTAGAGCAGGAGTCCTTCTCGGATCTGAGGGGATGACACGGTAAAGAACAAGGTTCACCGTGTGATCGGTTGATAAGATCCACGCAAGCTTTTGCGAACAAATCGCTTCGTCCATAAAAGATGTCACATGGATCCACAAACCGTATGCCATCATATAGCCTCTCGCCAGTGCCTATTGCCTTGCTAGCTAGGTGAAAATACTCCCAATCGAGGTAGAATTTCTATAATAATCCTTTTATCTGTCTTATGCTTGAGTCCATCATTGATCAACCAAACATCAAGGAGAATCTCTTCTGTATTACTTGTCCCTTTAGTCTTGAGAAACAGGTCGTTGCCACTAACATTAGCAATGACAGCTTTTTATCTGCAACTAGGCTTTATCTTCTCTATCTCATTTACTAGTCGTTTATTCTTTGTATCAAGGAAGCACTGTATTATCCATTTCGATTCACAAACAGCGACAAAGTACTTTTCCTGGTCTTTTCAAGACGTGAGAGGGACAGAGAGAGCGGGAGAGAAAAGGTAGAGATAGGGAGAGAGAGGGAGAAAAAGAGGGAGTGAGAGAGAGGGGGAGAGAGAGGGGGAGAGAAAGGGTGAGAGAGAGAGGGAGAGAGAGAGGGAGTGAGAGGGGGAGAGAGAGGGGGAGAGAGAGGGGGAGAGAGAGGGGGAGAGAAAGGGTGAGAGACAGAGGGAGAGAGACAGAGGGAGAGAGAGAGAGGGAGTGAGAGAGAGGGTGAGAGAGAGAGGGCGAGAGAGAGAGAGAGAGAGAGAGAGAGAGAGAGAGAGAGGGAGAGATAGAACAAGAGAGGGGGAGACAAAACGACAGAGGAAGAGACAGAGGGAGAGAGAGGGGGTGTGAGAGAGTGTGAGAGAGGGAGAAAGAGGGGGTGTGAGAGAGTGTGAGAGAGGGAGAAAGAGGGGGTGTGAGAGGGTGTGAGAGTAAGAGATAGTGTGTAAGAGATGGTGTGAGAGAGTGTGAGAGAAATAGTGTGTGAGAGTGTGAGAGCGAGTGAGAAAGAGAGAGTGTGTGAGAGACTGTGAGAGAGAGAGAGAGTGTGAGAGAGAGAGTATGAGAGAGAGTGTGTGAGAGTTTGTGAGAGAGAGTGAGAGAGTGTTAGAGAGAGAAAGAGTATGAGAGGGAGTTGAGAGAGAGTGTGTGAGAGAGAGTGAGAGAGAGAGTGAGAGAGACAGAGTGTGAGAGAGGGAGTGAAGGAGAGAGAATATAAAAGAGGGTGAAAAAGAGAGGGAGATAGGGAGAGAGAGAGGGAGGGAGGGAGAGAGGTAGGGAGGGAGAGAGGGAAGGAGGGAGAAAGAGAAAGAGGGGGACAACAAAGAAGAAACATACAAACGAAAAAGACAAAAAAAAACTAAACGCCGCCCCTCTGTAATAAAGGCAAAGCGAAAACAAGATTTTTTGGGGGGATCATGGTCATAGAAAACAAAGCGGGGAGAGTGTGCCATGACTTGAACCCCGTGGCGCCGCCAAGAGTAAGGAAACCCGACAAGTGGGTCACTCAACAAACAAAAGAATGACGTCAATGAAACTCGTAAAGCCAGAAGTTTCCCGGAACAACACGAGGACAAGAGAATCGATTTTCTAGTCAAACTAGGCCTCTAAATGACAAAGGAAGAGGACAAAGGAAAACGAGAATGGGAAATAATTGTAGCACGTTCTAACTAAACCTCAAAGTAACAAACAGACAAGCAAGTCAATTGAGAATTCAAAAGGATCAAAGCACGTTCTACATTATAAAATGACAAAGGCACAGCAAAGAAATAAGAGCGAGAGAAAGAGCAAAGTGTTTAATGGCTAGATCTCGCGATGGCATAGACAGATCAAGAGAAACAGGGGTTTGGAAAGAATAGAAAAAAAATACTAAACTTTCAAATGCCAAAGGAATGCAAAAGTAAAGGAAATGGAGAATTGGATCACACAAAGTATAAATATATAGAAAATGACACAGTAAAACGCATTGATATGTAATAAACTGCGGCAAAACGTGTGTGTGTGTGTGTGTGTGTGTGTGTGTGTGTGTGTGTGTGTGTGTGTGTGTGTGTGTGTGTGTGTGTGTGTGTGTGTGTGTGTGTGTGTGTGTGTGTGTGTGTGTGTGTGTGTGTGTGTGTGTGTGTGTGTGTGTGTGTGCGCGCGTGGGTGTGTGTGTGTGTGTGTGAGTGAGTGATTCAATATTGCCTTAGATCACTTGTTGGACTCGTGATCGACAGCTATTTCCTTCCCGGAAGAGAAGTCGGAACTCATATATGACCGAGTCTATAGGTAATCCATTGACCTTACACCCACACCCACACACACTCAACTCCCTGCCCATAAGAGTTAAAGTAACGACTCCCAGCGTAGCGATAGTAATTTTTTTCAGCCCAGGGCGGGATTAGAACTCGGACCGCCGTAGTGGCAGCTAGGAACTCTAAA
Organism: Oratosquilla oratoria; assembly: GCF_046742065.1. NCBI lineage: Eukaryota > Metazoa > Arthropoda > Malacostraca > Stomatopoda > Squillidae > Oratosquilla > Oratosquilla oratoria. The sequence goes on from NC_134787.1 coordinate 47,687,034, forward strand.
CACCACATGCGCGCGCGCTCGTACACACACACACAAGCATACACATAAACTCGCACTCGCACGCACAAATACACACAAACACGCACGCACACAAACACACACACACACACACACTCACACACACACACACACACACACACACACACACACACACACACACACTCACACACACACACACACACACACACACACACACACAGAAACACACACACACACACACACACACACACACACACACACACACACACACACACACACACACACACACACACACACACACTCACACACATAGCGAAGTTCGAACCCGGACCGCCGAAGTGGCGGCCGCGAAACCTACCACTACGCCACGTGTGTGTATGTGTGTGTGTGTGTGTGTGTGTGTGTGTGTGTGTGTGTGTGTGTGTGTGTGTGTGTGTGTGTGTGTGTGTGTGTGTGTGTGTGTGACCGCGTGTGTGTATGTATGTATGCATGTATTTATGTATGTATGTATGTATGTATGTATGTATATATGTATGTATGTATGTAATAGACACCATAAACGCTGTATTTAACACCCGGTTTTCAGTTTTATAATTACTTTCACGTGTAACATTGACTATTCTTGTTTATCAGTTATGCAACACTATGATAATGAAATGTTCCTATGTAGAAACAAGGCAGGGTTTGCACGTCAAAATCTAGCTTCTTTGTTCTGTAACTCAACTTTTAAGGATGTGTTAGTTCTAAATACAAGTGATTGTTGTGGGCCCAAAGGACTCGTTATCATTTGTGAATGCTGATGTCGCATGTGAAAGTGTTTCCCTAAGAAGAATAACCAATGGGGGGGGGGGGCGTCTACGCCATGAGGCGCTGACCAGCTGTAGCCGAAGCCGTCACCTGTGCTTCTTGTCCAACAGTCACTGACAGGAATCGAGAGAGAAGTTCGGGATTCGAACCCACGACTAAATGAATGTGAAACCAGCACGTTTCTGAATATGCTACTAGTTGTACAAGTCGGATAAAAATCAACAAGCGGCAGAGTGAAAGAAAAAGGAGTGCAAAGGGGGTTGCATCATCAGAAACCGTAAGACGTCTGGATAAACAATTCCTGGAACAAGAAGAACGACGGGACACAGAGCGATGATGCGACCTACGAGAGCCCAGTCAAGCGGAAAATGAACGACATCGAATACCTCGGCCGTTGTCTTTGTCGGCGGCGATATTGGGAGAGTCTCCGGAAACTTATCTGAAGGATTTGTATCCCTAACATAGCCTCACATATCCAAGTTTTTCTCATTTAGTCTACGAATTAATCTCTGACTAAATTTATGGAGCAAAAATATCTGGTTTACGGATCTTCATGTAAATTGATGTGCGTATTTAGAACACTATACAATGTGCTATAAAAAAAAAGTTTGGTATTTTCAATCCGTCTAATAACAATAGTATGATAATGTCAACCAAAAAACTTGCAATTCGCTCTGCCAAAGGTACCAATACACTCAACTGATACAGTGGTGTGTGGAGTTCTTCCATGAGTAGTTTCGGCATGTTTTTTTAACAAAATACGCTCTCTTCCTCTACTCTCACCTCGTCTCTCTTTTCATATATATACATATATATATATATATATTATAGATATATATATATAAGAGATATATATGATATAAATATACATAAATATAAAATAATATATACATTATAATATAATATATATAATATATCCAATCTAACTATCTAACTCCGATTCATCTATTTATTTTAATTTATCTAATTATTTGGTCTATCTATCCATCTATTTCATCCAAATCTAAACTATCCATCAAGTCCATACTATTCCATCTATCTATCTATCTTCTATCTATCTAATCTATCTATCTATCTATCTATCTAACTCTCATCTCTCTTCTCTCTCAATCTCTCTATCTCTCATCTCTCTCCTCATCACTCTCTCTCACTCTCTCTCTCTCACTTCCCTTCCCCAACTCTCTCTCTCTTACTCTCCCTCCCTCTCCCCTCCACACCCCACTCCCTCCCTAGCTCTCTCCCTCTCGCTTTTCCTCTTTCCTCTCCCTGTTCCCTTTCCCTTTCCACTCACCACTCTCCCTCTCCCTTATTCCCTCACCACCTCCTCCCTCTTCATCTCTCTCTCCTCCTCATCTCTCAGAATACCTCGTCTCATCTACTCAATCTCCCTCAACACGCATCTGCCTCTCTCTCTCCTCCTCACAACACACACACACACACACAACGACACAGACACACACACACACACAAACACACACACACACACACACACACACACACACTAGCACACACACACCCTCTCTCTAACTCTCTCTTCTTCCTCACCCTTTTCCTCTCCTTTCTTTCCTTCACCTTGTCCTCGACCACTCTCACCTCTTACTCTCCCTCTCACTCACTTCACCACTCCGCCTCTCCCCTCATCTCTCTCTCTCACTCTTCTCTATCGGTCTCCCTCATCTCCACTCTCCAATACCTCTCATCACTCTCAGAATCAACTCTCTCTCCTCTCTCTCTCTATCTCTCTCTCTCTCTGCTCCTCCTCTCATCATCTCTCACTCCTTTTCTTCTCTCTCTCCTCATCTCCTCTCCTACCTTATTCTCTCTCTATTCTTCATCCTGCCTCCAGTCTCTACTCTCTCTATTCTCTTCCCTAGCTCTCCTTCTCTCACATCCCTCTAACTCTCCATTATTCTCACTCTCTCTATCTCCTCTCTCTCTATCTCTCTCCTCTCTCTAGCTCTCCTTCTATCATCCCTCTCTACTCATATCTCTCCATTCTCTCTATCCCTACTCTTTCTAATTTCTCCTCTCTTATTCACTCTCAATCTCTCTCCTCTTATTCTCTCTCTTATATCTCTCTCAATCTCTCTCTCTCTCTCTATCCTCTATCTCCCTACATCTCTCTCTCTTCCTGTCCCGCTCCCTCTCCGCTCCCCTCTCCTCTCTCATCTCATCTCCTCTCTCCTCCACTCTCTCTCTCTCATTCCACTGCTCGTCTCTCTCCCTTCTTCATCCGATCTGTCCTCCCTTCTCCTCTCTCACATCCGTCTCTCTCTTCCCTCTCTCGTCTCAGCTCTCTCTCTCTCTCCTCTACTCTCTAGCTCGCTCACTCTCTTATTTACTCTCTCTATCTCTCCTTCTCTCTCCCTCCTCTTTATCTCTCTTCTATCACTCCATCGCTCCTCGCTCTCTCTCTCTTATTCCTCTCTCATCGCATCTCTCCTTCTCTCTTCCCTCTCCTCTCTTATTCTCTCTCGATCTCTCATTCTCTCTCCCTCTCTCTTATTATCTCTCTCTCAATCTCTACCTCTCTCTCTCTAATTCTCTCAACTCTCCTCTCTCTCAGCTCTCTCACATACCTTCTCTCCCTCTCCCCTCTCCTCCTCCCTGCTCCACCCCCCACCCCTCGTCTCTCTCTCTCTCTCTCCAGACTCTCTCTCTCTCTGTCTTCTCATTTCTCTTACTCTCCGGTCTCTCTCTCCCTCTCTCTCCCTTCTCTCCTCTCTTCATCTCCCTCCCTCCTTCTCTCGTCATGTCTTCTCTCCCTCTCGTCTCACCCTCTTCATTGCACGTCTCTCTCTTATTCTCTCTCTTCCCTCTTTCACTCTCTCTCTTAATTTCTCTCTTCTCTCCTCTTTTCCGATCTCTCTTCATCGTCTATCTCCCTCTCTATATATATTTATATATATATTAATAAATGATAATATTAAATAAATATATATATCCTTCCCTACTCTCCCGCTCCCTCTCCCCACATCCTCCACCTCCCTCCCCGCCCTCTCTCTCTCTCTCTCGACATCTCTCTCATGGAGACCCCACTCTTTCACTCTAACGCGCTTCACCTATAATCATCTCTCCCTCTCCCATCCCCCTCTCTCCTCTGCATTCTCATAGTCTCATTCACTCTCTCTCTCTCATTCACTCTCTCTCTTATCTCTCTCTCTCGTCTCATTCCACTCTCTGCTCATGCTCTATCTCTCTATATATATAATATATTATTTATAATATATCTATATAATAGACCTTCACCTCTCCCTCTCCCTCTCCCCTCTCCCCCACGCCTCCCTCCTCCCTCTCTCCTCCCTCTCTCTCTCGACCACAAATCAAATCGTCTCTCTTCACCCTCCGCTATAGCTACACGCCTCTCACTCACTACTCTCATCTCTCTCTCCTATCTCCCTCACTCCTCTCCTCTCACAATCCGACTCGTCTCTACTCTCTCTCTCTCCTCTACATTCACTCTCTCTCTCTATTCTCTCTCTCG
>NC_134787.1:47698803-47708803 GCF_046742065.1 Oratosquilla oratoria
TGTGTGCGCGTGTGCGTGTGTTCGTGTGTGTGTGCGTGTATGTAAACACAGACACACACACACACACACACACACACACACAAATATATATATATATATATATATATATATATATATATACACGTACATATATATATATATATATATATATATATACATATGTACATATATATATATAATATATATGTACATATATATATATATATATGTATATATATATATATATATATATATATATATATATATATATATATATATATACAAGTAGTATTCAAATCTGCAGCATTCTGGCAATTGATAACCTTTTTAGTGTTTTCTAGATTTCTAACAAGGATACGGTCATTTGGGGGAGTGGCCAAAGACGTTTGTTCGTGGGTCTCATACTTAAGTAAATCTATGTTGAAGTCACCACAGAGATATAGGTTTTTATTTCTAAATGGAGTTATGATTTCTTCAAGCATATTTGTGAACTCATTGATGTTTGTGCCTGGCTTTCTGTAAATACTTGTTATGACGGTATTTTTTGTATTTTTGTTTTACTGAAAATCTCAACAGCTACGCAATCAAATAGGTTTTCATGCGAATTAGTGGATTGATTTATTAGTTTGCATGAAATTGATATTTTTGTGAAGATAGAGACTCCGCCGCCTTTTTGGATCTGTCTATTAATACTAGACATCCTGGGTCAATCCATGTTTCGCATATCACTATAACGTCAAAGCTTTTATTGAGTAACTTGAGATAACAGTCAATTTTCTGATAATATGCGTTTAGGCTCCTTGCATTAATGTGAATTAGTGTGAAACCATCAATATCACGAAATACTGTGTCAAATTGTGTAAAATTTTAGTAATCGCTGTCTTTTGTTAGTTTTGAGCAGAAATTTAATTCGGGATCAATTTGGGTATTATTGTGATTAAATATCGAAAATTCCTTTTCTGATTTTTGTCTATTTCTTTATACTTCTTAATGGCGGTATCTACATCCAGGTTTTTTGATGCGAGATTTGGCGCGGAAAACAAAATATTAATTTCTGTGTTTGAGATGGCATGATAGGGAAATGTTTTTGAGCAGTCTGTGCAGAAACAATTTTTGAAAATGTTGGGGTTATTTTTGGCAGTATTTACGGGTATATTTGCACACATGAAATGATGTACATGTTTACATAATGTACATTTGAGGTGATTGGTAGGGACAAGGGTATGGCATGAAGAACAGTTTTTTTGTAATGTTTGTTTTTGTTTTTGTGTTAGTTGTAGTGTTCATGGTTATGTTTGTGTTAGAAGATTAAGGAATGTGAACTATCAAAATTCAACTAATTGTTCAAGATTACTTACCTGACGTACTTTTTCGTCCTTGCACTTGATATACAAATTGCAGTCTCTTGTCCATGGCGAGATGACCTTCCCTTGTTCTTTAAGTGTATTAAAGTTTACATTGAAAATATAAGTTTGATATAGAATTACATTTGCTCCTCCTTTTCTATAATATTTGAAATGACCTCCAAATCAGTAATATAAAAAGTCACCAGAAGTCTCTACCATGTTGTCACTTTACGAGTGATTGGTTCTGTATGAGACGGAAGTATTACAAAATGACGTACTGATACTTGAAACAAATTGTAATTACACACGTGTCAAATTCGAATAAAAGGTTAGTAAGGCATCAACTGATATTGATTATTTACTGTCATAAAAGATTAATGCTCTTGGAGGGGACGTTATTCAGCACCCGAATTGTTAAATCCGAGATCTTGAGTCTTCGATCACTTTCTGAATTCAAAGTATCCCTTGAGAAGACCTCTTAGTGGAGAAGAAATGGCAGACAAAAGGAGCATTTGGAATGAGGACCAAATTGTTCCTTTGATGAATGGACTACGTTTAGCTAAAGGAACTATGGAACATTTGAAATTCTCCAAAGCATCGACATCAACACCATCACAAGATCATTGTGCCCTTGGACTCCCACTCTTTAATCAAAGTTTGCCAACATCAGCTGCTTCCATCAAATGTTCTTATTGCAACCTCACCTTTGCATCACGCCAACAACAAGTGAACCACTATGGCCAAGACCTTCATCGAGCCAATCTGAAACGCTCTATGGAGGGAAAAAAAAGTCTTACAGAGGAGCAGTTTATAAATAATATCAGTACTTCTTCAGAGTCACAATCTGATGAAGAGGATACACAAGAAGATCAGAGGACTGCAGTTCTTCAAAGACAACCTCAGATCTACTTTGTCAACTCTGATGGAATAGTATTTTCCCTCTTTCGTTGTCTTCTCACTGGTAAAAAGAGAGAGTTGTCAAGTGAAGAGGAAGTGATTCAACAGGCAATGGCAGTGCCTTATAAGCGTTATTGGTCCATCTTGATGATTGGAGGGGGACATTTTGCAGGAGCTGTCATCAAAGGTGAAGAGATTTTAGCACATAAAACTTTCCATAGCTATACTGTTAGATCTAAACAAGGAGGATCACAAAGCACCAAAGATAACAAGAATGCTAATACTCATTTTAATTCTGCTGGGTCATCTCTTAGGAGACATAATGAGCAGTCCTTCATGCACCATGTACAAGAAGTACTTCAATCATGGCAAGGACATTTGAACCAGAGCCACATCATTATGCTTCGAGCAACAAACAGAAATAGAAAGGTGATTTTTGGTGGACCAGACCCTCCACTTAAGGCTGATGATTTACGAATTAGAACCATACCACTCAGCACAAACAAACCAACATTTAACGAGGTGCGGAGAGTGCATAAAGTATTATCAGAGATCACAGTTCATGGTACACAAGATGACCTCCAGTTAGAAATAGCAAGTACAGAGAAAAGCCTCCCTGGAAAAAAGGTCTTGAAACCATCATCTCCAAAAAAGAAAATAAACAAAGTTAAGGAAAAGAAAGCTATCAGACATCAAGAATCTTGTACCTTAAATGGAAGTGATGATTCGTCTCGTAGTCAAGACTCTGAGCATGGACTCTGTGTGAGCACAAACGAGGTCAGCACCTTCCAATTGAAAGAAATGGATTGTTATATTCCCAAAAACAAATCCAAAAGAAGTCCTCATAAGAACAAAAGACAATTACCTAAGGAGAATTCTAAAGCTCAGAAGTCCCTGCCAGAAGTGAGGAATTTAGTTTACACAGCATGCAGATCAGGAGATATAAATACTTTGAAGGCTATCATCACATATGCACATGATTCAGAAGGTGACCAATTTGAAGGTCTTTTGAGTAATGAAGTGAGAGAGTCAATCAAGGCATGTCAAGAAGCTGTCATTCCCCAATCTTTTACTTTTGGTAAAGATGAACTTTCTCTTCTTCATATTGCTGCCACAGCCTGTCATAAAGACGTAATCTGGTATCTAATGGAAAATGATTGTGACCCAAGTATTAAAAGCAACAAGGGAGAGCTGCCATACAAGACAACAGCAAATAAGCAAATACGCAACACCTTCAGACGTTTTAGGAGTACATACCCAAGTAAATATGACTACAAGGAGGCAGGGATATTGAGTCCTCTGTCTGAGGAACAAGAGAAGGAACAAGCAGCTCGCAAGGCAGAAAAGAAACGTGTACACAAAAAGGCTAAGCGGGAAAAGGAAAAGGAAAAAAAGAAAATTGAGGAAGAAAGAAAAACTGAATTAGCAGAAAGAAATACTTTCTTATCAATGACTGATAGAGAGAAGAGGGCACTTGCAGCAGAACGACGACTTGCAGCACAGCAAGAGAGAAGAGAGCCAGGAAAAAGCAGCAGACAGGAGTGAATGCATTTCCCAACAGAGGTCTTTCCAGTGTACAGCAAGAGTCAGAGGTGGTGATGAATTCCTCTACCTAGATTACATTTTTTTGCTCAGTGTCCTGTGTGAAAGAGCTTAAAAGCATAAATAAGTCAAACTGAAGGAAGTTAATTATTGTGTCTGTATGACCTCAAGCTAGCAGAAAACTCAGGAATTACCTCATTTGTTTGAATTCCTACTGACTAGGGCAGGGGTTCTCAAATTTTTTCTCGTTGAGTACTTACCCCCTGAGTTATAATACCATCTTCCCGAGCCCCCAATAATCTGACAATCAAGAGAATGGTCATTTATTGACTAACTCATAAAAGTACAATTATTCTGCAAAGGATATTATCAAATTATTCAAATTTTAATGACTTTATTCACAAGAAACATCACACACACACACACACACACCAGATTCAACTATTGGTAATCAACACTGTTAATTTAGAAACCAGCGTAGAACAGTGAGATTAAAGGAACACACACTGCTAGCACGGAATTTCATAATCCACAACTACCACTATTTAATATACGTTTTTCGTCAGCCATCTAAGTACCCCTAGAAATCTTCTTGTGAACCCCTGGGGGTTCGCGAACCCCAGTTTGAGTAAACCTGGACTAAGGGATGCCCATCAACAATCTTATCCCTTTGGCCCACTCACCTGATGCGGAGTTATTGCTACTTTGTCATGGAAACAATATGAATTAAATATTTGCACCAGTCATTTCTTTTATCTTTATCTAATGTGTCATATACTGCAATAAACATAAAAAAAAAGAAAAAAAGTGTTGTGTTTTTGTAATTGTATACGTATAGCGCTATACAGTTACAGATATAAGATAAAGTGTAGTGTTCTATTTAGATTGAAAACAGTTTTCTGTTACTGTACTCCAAAGGTAGGAGAAATAGTATAAGGTAAGCAGATTAAGCTTCGCGTATTTAGTTTATTAGAGACCGCTTTGATTTTGTTGTTGTTGTTAATTTGTATTTTCTCTTTGCCGTTTTTATTGCTAAAGGAGAAGCGAAATGGCTTGTGAGGGTTCCGTGAACCTAGAGGTTCGTCTCAGGATGTGTGAGGAGGAAATTTGTCTTCACAGGAGTGCGCTCCGTGAGAAGAGTGAACCCTCCCCACAACCCAAAGAGCGTTCCACTTCTTCCCCTACTGTCACTGCCGTCAGCGAGTGGCACTCCGTGGGGTCCCGTTTGTCGAGCCCGCGTTCGGTAGACGTGTGCCCTGTGGAGCATCCGCTGGCTCTAGCCAATCGTTTTGATAAATGATAGCCAGCAGGATTTCAGACGGAAACGTTCATGCATGACTAACTTACTCGAATTCTAAAACACAGTTATCTCCAATTATGACAAAAGATTTAATATATCTAGACTTTGCAAAAGCTTTTGATACCTTCCCACACGAAAGACTAATTACTAAATTAGCTTTACACGGAATAAGTGGTAGCCTATTAGGTTGGACTAGTAATTGCTTGAATGGTCGAAAACAGAGAGTTGTTTTAAATAAAAAACTTCCAGATGGGAAAATGTTACAAGTGGAGTTCCTCAGGGTTCCGTTCTTGGACCATTTCTATTCATAGTATATATAAATGATATAGACCATGGACTAAAATCTACTATTTCCAAATTGGCTGATGATACAAAACTGTGCGGAGTGGCAAATGATCACTCAAACCAATTAGATATTCAAGAAGATTTAGATCAATTACAGCAATGTCTATGTCTATGATTGATGTTTTGCTTATTGTCTCGAAATCTTGTTCTGCATCTCCAGTGAAAGTTTCTCAGTTTGCTTTTTCTTTTGTAATTAATGCATGTATTTCTGTGGCCAACTGGGATATATCGTTTTTTAGTGGTGATAATGATTGTAAGGTGGTCGAATCCAAGGATTCTGACCACTTTCCAAGATGAGGGGATTAAACATGGGAACAGGTGATGTCAGGAGAGGAAGAGGTGTAGAGGACTTGATGGTCATATGTATGTGATTATGGATTTTGTTCATGGTGGTTAGTTAGTGTGTCAAGATGTGCCTGCAGATCAAATTCTATCTTCGTGTCGGAGTTGTTGACATACCAGGCCGACAACTTGGCTTTGATGCCACCACCCGTGGGGATGATGGTGAGTTGGTCGAGGTTAGGCCTCAAGTTGCTGGGAACTGTTGGGGATGATTGCGGGGAGATGTAAATGTCAACTATTGTCATTGTGGGTTTGTTACCTGTACAGATTTGGATTAATTGGATTTCGGCTGTGTTGTCGGTGCGAGGGAGGAGGGATTTAATAGTGGTACTTGTTTTTACAAAACAGGTGGATTGGTGGACCAGAGTGACGAGGTGATGGCTTTGAAGCATGGCGGACACGTGTAATTTGTGTCGTCCAGGGTTGCTCTCTACTTCTCCAGCTAATAGGAGAAGAAGAAGAATGATCGCCGGAGAATCACCTCTTGGTAAAAAAAAATAAATAAATAAATAAAATAATAATAATAATAAAAAAAAAAAAAAGTCTACCTTTGGGTAAGGTTTGTGGTACTTGCCCCCGGGTAACCAAAGCTGCTCCAAGGGATTCGTGCCATCTGAAAGGGTGGCAAGGCCTTCTTGTGACGGTTTACCGGTCACAAAAATAAGATCATCTTCACAGAGTCGGTCCTGTTCTCAACTGATTGCTGTCGCGTGGCTCTCGGCGGGAGAATATTGATTGAGTATGACACCATACAGCGAAGGGTTTTATACGGCCTCGACCCACTCAGCATCATTTCTTGGAAGAGGCGACTGCAAATCCTTCACTCTTGTCCTGCCCTCAGTTGGGAATATATTTCTTGTCTGTGTTTTATGTGTCTTGAAGGTGTGCACAGTAGTGTCTATGTCTGTGATTGATGCTCTGTTCAGTGTCTCGAAGTCTGGGCGTTAGCTACAACGAAATCTGTAGAAAATTGTCTTCGGATCGAAGTGGTTAATTCCTGCACACAAAAAAGTCGAGAAGCGTTAACCATAACAAAATCAATAAGGGGTACCAAAGTAGTGAAGGGGTTTCGACCCGTTCAGAAAGGGATTATATCCTCAACATAGAAATAATACAGAAGTAAATCAATATCAAAAGAAAAAAATACCCTTACATTGACTGGAAGAAACTGTAAGAACTGTCATTATAGCGAAGTAGTCAAAAATATATAAGACGTCTCATTTATAAGATTAAGTACAAATAAATTTCATCAAACCGAATAAGATTGTCTGGTGGAAGACGGAACATCATAAGAGTAGACCTTGAGACTTCAAGGATTAATTGCATGAGTTGCATAATGGATAACAATTCGTCATTTCAGACTCCGCCCTCTTCTGACGACCGAGTCACAAAGGCCTTCTATTCACCATTCAATGTCTTACGGGAAAAGATATTGCCACTGTCCTTGGATTTTGTTTACATATACATGCCTACATACATGCATGCATACATATACATACATACATATACCAAGGCTTTTTCCCCCTTCCAAGGGAGGTAGCCAAAAAGGGAAAGGCATAAAAACACTCCCACCCATTTCATCCCTAAATACACTCCACACCCCTCCCACCCTCCCTCTCATCTGAGCACCTCCTGGATGACGGGTCATCCCTGCACCCTGCCCACCGCCCTGGGTCAGAAGCAGTGTCGCAAGACACAGCACATCCACAGCAAGGCCGCTTCATTTAATCGGCGACCCCCCCTCTCCGTCCCCCCTTGCATATAAGGAGAGGACGGGGAGAAATCCCTTCGGGCTGCGTCAAAATTTACTCACACATACTACCCCCCCCACCCCCCACCCCGCCCATTCCTCCTCATGCAATCACAACATCATCCATATACAACCATTCTCCATTCACCTCTGTCTTCCGTCCTCTCCCTTCCTTCCTCAACAGACATTCCCCTCTTCCTCAAAGCCCCCTTCACCCCATCCATCCACCTCATCCTAGGACGTCCCCTCATGTTCACTCCCTCCACATCTGCCTTCCATACCTCTTTTACTAGTCTTTCTTCACTCATTCTTTCCATGTGTCCAAACCATCCTAATATTCTTTCATCAACCCTATCTCCCAAATCCTTTTTCACCCCTGTTCTCCTCCTCACCTCCTCATTTCTCACTCTATCCAGCCTAGTAACCCCCACCATACTTCTCAGACACCTCATCTCAAACACATTCAAACTCCTTCTCTCTTCTTCTCTTATGTTCCACGTTTCTGCCCCATACAGTGCTGTTGGCACAATCACTCCTTCATACAGTCTCCTCTTCGCATCCATTCCCAAATGTCTATTCCTCATTACACTCTTTAATCCACCAAGGCATTTACTCGCTTCTCTCAATCTACATTCTACCTCCACCTTCACTCCATCTTTTCCTGCTACACTTGCACCCAAGTATCTAAAACTATCCACTTCCTCCAGTCGCTCTCCCTTAATGTTCACTTCCAGTCTACTGCCACTTTCACCCCTTGTACATCTCATCACCTTACTTTTACCCACATTTATCTTTAGCTTTCTTCTATCACATACTCTCCCAAACTCTGCCACCAGCTTCCTCAATCCCTCCTCTGACCCTGCCACAAGCGCAGTGTCGTCCGCAAACAACAGCTGGCTCACCTCCCACTTTTCTCCATTTTCTTTAACCATCTCCAATCCCTGACCCACTACCCTAGCATTCACCTCTCGCACCACCCCATCCATGTATAAGTTGAACAGCCAGGGCGACATAACGCATCCTTGACGAAGTCCCACCTTTACTTCAAACCACTCACTCTCTCCATTTCTAATCCTGACACAAGCTCTACTACTCTCATAAAAACTCATAAGCCTTTTCCAGATCCATAAAAGCCCAAAAAACATCCTTCCCCTTTCCTATAGCTTTCTCACATATCTGTCTTACCACAAAGATCTGATCTACACAACCTCTACCTGTCCTAAATCCACACTGTTCCTCACCAATTACTCCTTCTGTTCCTCTCCTAATCCCCTCAATTAAGATCCTCCCATAAGCCTTCCCTACTACACTTAACAGGCTAATCCCTCTGAAACTACTACATTCACACTTGTCCCCTTTTCCCTTGTAAAGAGGAACTATACAGGCACTTCTCCAGTCCTCCGGTACTCTACCCTCTCTCCAGCAAACATTAAATAACCTCACCAACCAGTCCACCATCACTGAACCTCCCTTTTTCAGACATTCTGCATGGCATCCATCCAGACCAGGTGCCTTACCTGCTTTCATCATCTTTACAACTGCCTTCACCTCATCCTTCCTTATTTCTCCTCCATTCTCCTCACTCCTCACTCTCATTTTCTTCGCATTTCCCACTGCAGCTATCTTTCCTTCCCTATCCTCCTTCACATTTAGCAACTCCCTAAAATATTCTGCCCATCTTCCCCTTACTGCCATCTCTTCCATTATCATCACTCCATCTGTACCTTTTACCTTTTCTTCCCTACTTGATTCGCCTCCTCTTCCTCTCTTAATTTCTTTCCAAAACATCTTTTTATTACTTTCAAAATTTTCTGTCATACTCCTACCCCATTTCACATCTGCTCTCCTCTTTGCCTCCTTTACCTTTTGCTTTACTTCTCTTTTCTTTTCTTTGTACGTCTCATATGACTCCCCCGTCTTCTTTTGTAACCAATATGTGAATGCTCGCTTCTTCTCTTCTACAACCTTCTTTGTTTCCTCATCCCACCATTCACTACCCTTTCTTTTATTTCCCCCTGTCCTTCTTGTTCCACACACCATCCTTGCACACTTTAAGACTCCCTCCTTGAACCATCCCCATTCCTCCTCCACACCCATCTCTGCTCCATCCTTTACTCCCTCCCACTCCTCCTTCAGCTTCTTTTCGTACTCCTTCTCCTTTTCCTTTTCATTCAAGGAGTTCACTCTAAGAACCTCCCTACCTTTTGTCCCTTTCCTCTTTCTCCATCTATTCTCCACTCTCAGCTTACCTTCCACCAAAAAATGATCTGATATTCCCCCACCCTCTCCCCTTAGCACATGTACATCCTTAACTCTTCCTATCATAATCCTATTTACCACTACATAATCCATTAGCGCTCTATCTACCACCCTTCCCTCCACCACCCTCTCCCATGTGTACTTATGCTTGACTTTCTTCCGAAACACTGTATTTGCTATCATCAACTCTCTTTCTAGACACATTTCCACCATCAACTCTCCACTACGATTCTTACCTGG
>NC_134787.1:47716303-47748803 GCF_046742065.1 Oratosquilla oratoria
TTACATTGAAAATATAAGTTTGATATAGAATTACATTTGCTCCTCCTTTTCTATAATATTTGAAATGACCTCCAAATCAGTAATATAAAAAGTCACCAGAAGTCTCTACCATGTTGTCACTTTACGAGTGATTGGTTCTGTATGAGACGGAAGTATTACAAAATGACGTACTGATACTTGAAACAAATTGTAATTACACACGTGTCAAATTCGAATAAAAGGTTAGTAAGGCATCAACTGATATTGATTATTTACTGTCATAAAAGATTAATGCTCTTGGAGGGGACGTTATTCAGCACCCGAATTGTTAAATCCGAGATCTTGAGTCTTCGATCACTTTCTGAATTCAAAGTATCCCTTGAGAAGACCTGTTGGTGGAGAAGAAATGGCAGACAAAAGGAGCATTTGGAATGAGGACCAAATTGTTCCTTTGATGAATGGACTACGTTTAGCTAAAGGAACTATGGAACATTTGAAATTCTCCAAAGCATCGACATCAACACCATCACAAGATCATTGTGCCCTTGGACTCCCACTCTTTAATCAAAGTTTGCCAACATCAGCTGCTTCCATCAAATGTTCTTATTGCAACCTCACCTTTGCATCACGCCAAGAACAAGTGAACCACTATGGCCAAGACCTTCATCGAGCCAATCTGAAACGCTCTATGGAGGGAAAAAAAAGTCTTACAGAAAAGCAGTTTATAAATGATATCAGTACTTCTTCAGAGTCAGAATCTGATGAAGAGGATACACAAGAAGATCAGAGGACTGCAGTTCTTCAAAGACAACCTCAGATCTACTTTGTCAACTCTGATGGAATAGTATTTTCCCTCTTTCGTTGTCTTCTCACTGGTAAAAAGAGAGAGTTGTCAAGTGAAGAGGAAGTCATTCAACAGGCAATGGCAGTGCCTTATAAGCGTTATTGGTCCATCTTGATGATTGGAGGGGGACATTTTGCAGGAGCTGTCATCAAAGGTGAAGAGATTTTAGCACATAAAACTTTCCATAGCTATACTGTTAGATCTAAACAAGGAGGATCACAAAGCACCAAAGATAACAAGAATGCTAATACTCATTTTAATTCTGCTGGGTCATCTCTTAGAAGACATAATGAGCAGTCCTTCATGCACCATGTACAAGAAGTACTTCAATCATGGCAAGGACATTTGAACCAGAGCCACATCATTATGCTTCGAGCAACAAACAGAAATAGAAAGGTGATTTTTGGTGGACCAGACCCTCCACTTAAGGCTGATGATTTACGGATTAGAACCATACCACTCAGCACAAACAAACCAACATTTAACGAGGTGCGGAGAGTGCATAAAGTATTATCAGAGATCACAGTTCATGGTACACAAGATGACCTCCAGTTAGAAACAGCAAGTACACAGAAAAGCCTCCCTGGAAAAAAGGTCTTGAAACCATCATCTCCAAAAAAGAAAATAAACAAAGTTAAGGAAAAGAAAGCTATCAGACATCAAGAATCTTGTACCTTAAATGGAAGTGATGATTCGTCTCGTAGTCAAGACTCTGAGCATGGACTCTGTGTGAGCACAAACGAGGTCAGCACCTTCCAATTGAAAGAAATGGATTGTTATATTCCCAAAAACAAATCCAAAAGAAGTCCTCATAAAAACAAAAGACAATTACCTAAGGAGAATTCTAAAGCTCAGAAGTCCCTGCCAGAAGTGAGGAATTTAGTTTACACAGCATGCAGATCAGGAGATATAAATACTTTGAAGGCTATCATCACATATGCACATGATTCAGAAGGTGACCAATTTGAAGGTCTTTTGAGTAATGAAGTGAGAGAGTCAATCAAGGCATGTCAAGAAGCTGTCATTCCCCAATCTTTTACTTTTGGTAAAGATGAACTTTCTCTTCTTCATATTGCTGCCACAGCCTGTCATAAAGACGTAATCTGGTATCTAATGGAAAAAGATTGTGACCCAAGTATCAAAAGCAACAAGGGAGAGCTGCCATACAAGACAACAGCAAATAAGCAAATACGCAACACCTTCAGACGTTTTATGAGTACATACCCAAGTAAATATGACTACAAGGAGGCAGGGATATTGAGCCCTCTGTCTGAGGAACAAGAGAAGGAACAAGCAGCTCGCAAGGCAGAAAAGAAACGTGTACAGAGAAAGGCTAAGCGGGAAAAGGAAAAGGAAAAAAAGAAAATTGAGGAAGAAAGAAAAACTGAATAAGCAGAAAGAAATAATTTCTTATCAATGACTGATAGAGAGAAGAGGGCACTTGCAGCAGAACGACGACTTGCAGTACAGCAAGAGAGAAGAGAGCCAGGAAAAAGCAGCAGACAGGAGTGAATGCATTTCCCAACAGAGGTCTTTCCAGTGTACAGCAAGAGTCAGAGGTGGTGATGAATTCCTCTACCTAGATTACATTTTTTTGCTCAGTGTCCTGTGTGAAAGAGCTTAAAAGCATAAATAAGTCAAACTGAAGGAAGTCAATGATTGTGTCTGTATGACCTCAAGCTAGCAGAAAACTCAGGAATTACCTCATTTGTTTCAATTCCTACTGACTAGGGCAGGGGTTCTCAAATTTTTTTCTCGTTGAGTACTTACCCCCTGAGTTATAAGACCATCTTCCCGAGCCCCCAATAATCTGACAATGAAGAGAATGGTCATTTATTGACTAACTCATAAAAGTACAATTATTCTGCAAAGGATATTATCAAATTATTCAAATTTTAATGACTTTATTCACAAGAAACATCACACACACACACACACCAGATTCAACTATTGGTAATCAACACTGTTAATTTAGAAACCAGCGTAGAACAGTGAGATTAAAGGAACACACACTGCTAGCACGGAATTTCATAATCCACAATTACCACTATTTAAAATACGTTTTTCGTCAGCCATCTAAGTACCCCTAGAAATCTTCTTGTGAACCCCTGGGGGTTCGCGAACCCCAGTTTGAGTAAACCTGGACTAAGGGATGCCCATCAACAATCTTATCCCTTTGGCCCACTCACCTGATGCGGAGTTATTGCTACTTTGTCATGGAAACAATATGAATTAAATATTTGCACCAGTCATTTCTTTTGTCTTTATCTAATGTGTCATATACTGCAATAAACATAAAAAAAAGTGTTGTGTTTTTGTAATTGTATACGTATAGCGCTATACAGTTACAGATATAAGATAAAGTGTAGTGTTCTATTTAAATTCAAAACAGTTTTCTGTTACTGTACTCCAAAGGTAGGAGAAATAGTATAAGGTAAGCAGATTAAGCTTCGCGTATTTAGTTTATTAGAGACCGCTTTGATTTTGTTGTTGTTGTTAATTTGTATTTTCTCTTTGCCGTTTTTATTGCTAAAGGAGAAGCGAAATGGCTTGTGAAGGTTCCGTGAACCTAGAGGTTCGTCTTAGGATGTGTGAGGAGGAAATTTGTCTTCACAGGAGTGCGCTCCGTGAGAAGAGTGAACCCTCCCCACAACCCAAAGAGCGTTCCACTTCTTCCCCTACTGTCACTGCCGTCAGCGAGTGGCACTCAGTGGGGTCCCGTTTGTCGAGCCCGCGTTCGGTACACGTGTGCCCTGTGGAGCATCCGCTGGCTCTAGCCAATCGTTTGATAAATGATAGCCAGCAGGATTTCAGACGGAAACGTTCTTGCATGACTAACTTACTCGAATTCTAAAACACAGTTATCTCCAATTATCACAAAAGTAACAATATAGCTTTAATATATCTAGACTTTGCAAAAGCTTTTGATACCTTCCCACACGAAAGACTAATTACTAAATTAGCTTTACACGGAATAAGTGGTAGCCTATTAGGTTGGACTAGTAATTGCTTGAATGGTCGAAAACAGAGAGTTGTTTTAAATAAAAAACTTCCAGATGGGAAAATGTTACAAGTGGAGTTCCTCAGGGTTCCGTTCTTGGACCATTTCTATTCATAGTATATATAAATGATATAGACCATGGACTAAAATCTACTATTTCCAAATTGGCTGATGATACAAAACTGTGCGGAGTGGCAAATGATCACTCAAACCAATTAGATATTCAAGAAGATTTAGATCAATTACAGCAATGTCTATGTCTATGATTGATGTTTTGCTTATTGTCTCGAAATCTTGTTCTGCATCTCCAGTGAAAGTTTCTCAGTTTGCTTTTTCTTTTGTAATTAATGCATGTATTTCTGTGGCCAACTGGGATATATCGTTTTTTAGTGGTGATAATGATTGTAAGGTGGTCGAATCCAAGGATTCTGACCACTTTCCAAGATGAGGGGATTAAACATGGGAACAGGTGATGTCAGGAGAGGAAGAGGTGTAGAGGACTTGATGGTCATATGTATGTGATTATGGATTTTGTTCATGGTGGTTAGTTAGTGTGTCAAGATGTGCCTGCAGATCAAATTCTATCTTCGTGTCGGAGTTGTTGACATACCAGGCCGACAACTTGGCTTTGATGCCACCACCCGTGGGGATGATGGTGAGTTGGTCGAGGTTAGGCCTCAAGTTGCTGGGAACTGTTGGGGATGATTGCGGGGAGATGTAAATGTCAACTATTGTCATTGTGGGTTTGTTACCTGTACGGATTTGGATTGATTGGATTTCGGCTGTGTTGTCGGTGCGAGGGAGGAGGGATTTAATAGTGGTACTTGTGTTTACAAAACAGGTGGATTGGTGGACCAGAGTGACGAGGTGATGGCTTTGAAGCATGGCGGACACGTGTAATTTGTGTCGTCCAGGGTTGCTCTCTACTTCTCCAGCTAATAGGAGAAGAAGAAGAATGATCGCCGGAGAATCACCTCTTGGTAAAAAAAAAATAAAATAAAATAAAATAATAATAATAATAAAAAAAAAAAAAAAGTCTACCTTTGGATAAGGTTTGTGGTACTTGCCCCCGGGTAACCAAAGCTGCTCCAAGGGATTCGTGCCATCTGAAAGGGTGGCAAGGCCTTCTTGTGACGGTTTACCGGTCACAAAAATAAGATCATCTTCACACAGTCGGTCCTGTTCTCAACTGATTGCTGTCGCGTGGCTCTCGGCGGGAGAATATTGATTGAGTATGACACCATACAGCGAAGGGTTTTATACGGCCTCGACCCACTCAGCATCATTTCTTGGAAGAGGCGACTGCAAATCTTGTCCTGCCCTCAGTTGGGAATATATTTCTTGTCTGTGTTTTATGTGTCTTGAAGGTGTGCACAGTAGTGTCTATGTCTGTGATTGATGCTCTGTTCAGTGTCTCGAAGTCTGGGCGTTAGCTACAACGAAATCTGTAGAAAATTGTCTTCGGATCGAAGTGGTTAATTCCTGCACACAAAAAAGTCGAGAAGCGTTAACCATAACAAAATCAATAAGGGGTACCAAAGTAGTGAAGGGGTTTCTTAAGAAAATCCTGACCCCTTCAGAAAGGGATTATATCCTCAACATAGAAATAATACAGAAGTAAATCAATATCAAAAGAAAAAAATACCCTTACATTGACTGGAAGAAACTGTAAGAACTGTCATTATAGCGAAGTAGTCAAAAATATATAAGACGTCTCATTTATAAGATTAAGTACAAATAAATTTCATCAAACCGAATAAGATTGTCTGGTGGAAGACGGAACATCATAAGAGTAGACGTTGAGACTTCAAGGATTAATTGCATGAGTTGCATAATGGATAACAATTCGTCATTTCAGACTCCGCCCTCTTCTGACGACCGAGTCACAAAGGCCTTCTATTCACCATTCAATGTCTTACGGGAAAAGATATTGCCACTGTCCTTGGATTTTGTTTACATATACATGCCTACATACATGTATGCATACATACATACATAAATACATACAAGCATATATACATACATACATACATTTATACATACATGCATACATGCATACATACAACATACATACATGTATACATGCATACATACATACATACACACACATGCATACAAACATACATACATACATACATACATACATACACACATACATACATACATACATACATACATACAAACATACATACATACATGCGTACACACAAACGCGGAGGCTAGGGCAGTGGAAGGGCGGGAGGACTCAAGGCGTTGAGAAAGACTTTGGTAGGTTTGAGGCTAATTGTGATGAGTAGCACAAGTACTATTGTTCCCTTAACCAAAAGAAGCAACGTCCAATTATCAGTCAAACCCCGACCCTGACCTTCAAACAACACAATACAGTGATCAAACCATACATTCATCCCAACGACCTTTAGCCTCTAATTTATCAAAGATTTCTTTGGTGTCCTTGAGCCTTCCCTCCCTCCCCCTTCCGGTGTTGTAGCCTAGCTGGACGTCGAATCCTTATTTCTAAATGTATCAACTGATGAACCCATGAATCTTATCTGTCTAAAGGTTTACCATTCCCCTGGAGATCCAGCACTTACCATTCTTAAGGACATTTTGTGTAAACTTCTGCAGATCTGAACTAAAGAAGCCCAATTTCACGGGCCCTACTACAAAATGCGAGTGCAGGTCGATGGTGTAGGGATAGGGTCCACACTTAGACCACTTTTCGCTTATCATTATATGGGTTCGTTGTAGTGGAAAATCGTTAAGGAATCCACACTGAGCTGCAGCCGCCAACCTATGCACGGTACATAGATAACGTATTCTTTAATGTCAAAATCTGAACCTATTACCCCAACTTGTCCAGCTTTTCCAAGCCAATTCCTCTTTTAACTTTATATTTCAAGCAGAGAATAATCACATATTCCCCTCCCTAGATCTTTACGTCAGTGTCCTCATTTTTCATTAATGCCCTTCCATTAATATCCAACTAATGCTTACTACAACGCTGCCAACAAACAGAATGCCTCACCCCAAAACGAAGACAAAAAACAACACAAGACCAACTTCACATGACCATCCAAACCTACCATAACACGCTTTACCATACCACACCATGACTCACAATCTTACAGTCCCCACTGTGTACCAAGTCATCTTAAGTGCCCTATCCCATTGTATAATTCATGTGTATGTACCCAGTTGTCTCCCATTTTTGTAATTGAGGGGCTGACCTGAGGAGTACACTTGTCGAAGGCCTGGTAGCCAGCGTATGGCTCCTGAAACCGGACTGGAAGTCTTCTGTCGGAGAGGTAGTCTGGTACCAGACTAGAAACTTGCCTCATAGACCTACCTTGACAGTAGAGTCGATGATGGCCAACACCAAGACCTTCTCTAGGTCCAGGAATACATCAGTGACTACAGTCATCATGCAAGTCTGAGCCAAGACCACCAGACAAAGCTTCCTCAACCTCATGACTTATGCCTTCTGTGACCAGGACATCTAATGTCAACCTTTACATGACCTTACGGATTGTCTCACAAATAACACACTTCGGCAGCGAGTTCTCGAGCATCTCCCGCCATGTCGCAAACAGCTGACTCCTGGCAGTCAACGTCCTCAAGTCCCTGACCTTCAGGCGGTAATGAGAACTCCGAGACTTCCGGCCCTGTTCATGCTCTTCATGATAACATGGAGGCAGCGTTCTCCTGACGAGTCTCCTCCTACACCCACCCCTTGTGTCAACACACTTGTGGCCACCTAGGAGAAAATTTTGGCAATGCCTTAGCCCTTAAAAAAAATGTAAATCCCCACCCGTGAACATGACCATTTATGGTCAAAAGATATCTCGCAAGATGAAAACTAGGTTTTTGTATTTGCACTCAAGATGTAATTATACGAAAACGCTCTGTTTCGTTAGTTAACTTTTCCTAGTGGTTACTTACGCGCACAAACACACACACACACACACACACACACACACACACACACACACACACACACCACACACACACACACACACACACACACATATATATATATATATATATATGCATATATTTATATATATATATATATATATATATATATATATCACCGAGAACCGTTGAAGTTTTATGATGAGATAAAGGAGAATAAGGAAGGTGGCTTCATTGTAGTTCCCAACTCCAAGCACACAGAAGAGTTAGGACATTTGCTCCGCAGAGCAGGGCTGAGGATCGCCAGTACATCTAGTACGAAGATAGGTCAAGTAGTGAGAAGTAAGAATACAAATGAACATAATAACAACAGCATGGTTTACAGAATCCCATGTGGTGGCTGTGATCTAAACTACTTTGGGGAGACAGGAAGAGGCATACACAAGCGGACATATCAGCACAAGAGCGACCTGAGGGCCCACCGAACATCAAACGCCCTGGTGGTTCATGCGGAGGAATACGGACATTTACCTAACTGGGACGGAGTGGAAATATTAAAACAAGGGTTACAAAAGAAAAAAAGAAAAATAGTAGAGGCAGCTTTTATAGCATCCCAGCCCTGCTGTAACCATCGTGATGGTTTTATTAAGCTGTCCAAAACGTCCGGCTGGATGATCTTACAGGAGCTGAAGGGTACGAGAGGGAGGGAGGGGGTGGGTTAAGGAAGGAACACGGAATGATGTAAGATATATAACTGTTGATTTCCCGATCATGTTTGTACACTCTGAAGAAGCTCTGTTAAGAGCGAAACGTCAGTTAATAAAACTTCAACGGTTCTCGGTGTTTATCTCGCCACCCTGCCACTCATATATATATATATATATAATATATATATATATATATATATATATATTATATATATATATATATATATATATATATACATATATATATTTATGTCTATATACCTATATATATACAGTATATACATATATATATATATATATATATATATATATACAGTATATGTGTGTGTGTGTGTGTGTGTGTGTGTGTGTGTGTGTGTGTGTGTGTGTGTGTGTGTGTGTGTGTGTGTGTGTGTGTGTGTGTGTGTGTGTGTGTGTGCGTGTTTGTATGTATGTGTCTGATTCACTATGGTCTTGGATCACGTGTTGGACTCGTGATCGACAGATATTTCCCTCCCGGAAGAGAGCTCAGAGCTTATATATGACCGATGTATGTGTAATGCTGTGACCTTTAGACGCGCACACATACACACACACACACAAAATAAGTGTTGGAGTAACGACTCGCAGCGCAGTGATACTGAAATTATTTCAGTGTGTGTGTGTGTGTGTGTGTGTGTGTGTGTGTGTGTGTGTGTGTGTGTGTGTGTGTGTGTGTGTGTGTGTGTGTGTGTGTGTGTGTGTGTCTGTGTGTGTGCGTGTGCGTATTTGTGTGTAAATGTGTGTATGCGTGTGCACGCGTGTGTGTGCGCGTGCCATGGGTGTGTATGTGCGTGTATGTGTGCGCGCGCGTGTGTGTGCGCGTGTGCGTCTGTTCGTGTGTGTGTTCGTGTATGTAAACACAGACACACACACACACACACACACACACACACACACACACACACATATATATATATATACATTTACACATGTATAAATATATATATATCTATATATATATATATATATATATATATATATATATATATATATATACCAGTAGTATTGAAATCTACAGCATTCTGGCAATTAATAACCTATTTAGTATATTCAATATTTCTAAAAAGGATATGGTCATTTGGGGGAGTGGCCAAAGACTTATGTTCGTGAGTCTCATACAAAAGTAAATCAATCTTGAAGTCACCACAGAGATATAGGTTTTTATTTCTAAATGGAGTTATGATTTCTTCAAGCATATTTGTGAACTCATTGATGTTTGTGCCTGGCTTTCTGTAAATACTTGTTATGACGGTATCTTTTTATTTTTTTTTTTTTTTTTTACTGAAAATCTCAACAGCTACGCAATCAAATAGGTTTTCATGCGAATTAGTGGATTGATTTATAAGTTTGCATGAAATTGATTTTTTTTTATGAAGATAGAGACTCCGCCGCCTTTTTGGATCTGTCTATTAACACTGTAGGGACTATAGTCTTGTAGGAAGTTTACTAGACATCCTGGGTCAATCCATGTTTCGCTTATCACTATAACGTCAAAGCTTTTATTGAGTAACTTGAGATAACAGTCAATCTTCTGATAATTAGCGTTTAGGCTCCTTGCATTAATGTGAATTAGTGTGAAACCATCAATATCACGAAATATTGTGTCAAATTGTGTATCACTATAGTAATCGCTGTCTTTGTTAGTTTTGAGTAGAAATTTAATTCGGGGTCAATTTGGCTATTATTGTGATTAAATATCGAAAATTCCTTTTCTGATATTTTGTCTGTTTCTTTATACTTCTTAATGGCGGTATATACATCCAGGTTTTTTGATGCGAGATTTGGCGCGGAAAACAAAAAATTAATTTCTGTGTTTGAGATGGCATGATAGGGAAATGTTTTTGAGCAGTCTGTGCAGAAACAATTTTTGAAAATATTGGGGTTATTTTTGGCAGTATTTACGGGTATATTTGCACACATGAAATGATGTACATGTTTACATAATGTACATTTGAGGTGATTGGTAGGGACAAGGGTATGGCATGAAGAACAGTTTTTTGTTATGTTTGTTTTTGTTTTTGTGTTAGTTGTAGTGTTCATGGTTATGTTTGTGTTAGAAGATTAAGGAATGTGAACTATCGAAATTCAACTAATTGTTCAAGATTACTTACTTGATGTACTTTTTCGTCCTTGCACTTGATATACAAATTGCAGTCTCTTGCCCACGGCGAGATGATCTTCCCTTGTTCTTTAAGTGTATCAAGGTTTACATTGAAAATATAAGTTTGATATAGAATTACATTTGCTCCTCCTTTTCTATAATATTTGAAATGACCTCCAAATCAGTAATATAAAAAGTCACCAGAAGTCTCTACCATGTTGTCACTTTACGAGTGATTGGTTCTGTATGAGACGGAAGTATTACAAAATGACGTACTGATAGTTGAAACAAATTGTAATTACACACGTGTCAAATTCGAATAAAAGGTTAGTAAGGCATCAACTGATATTGATTATTTACTGTCATAAAAGATTAATGCTCTTGGAGGGGACGTTATTCAGCACCCGAATTGTTAAATCCGAGATCTTGAGTCTTCGATCACTTTCTGAATTCAAAGTATCCCTTGAGAAGACCTGTTGGTGGAGAAGAAATGGCAGACAAAAGGAGCATTTGGAATGAGGACCAAATTGTTCCTTTGATGAATGGACTACGTTTAGCTAAAGGAACTATGGAACATTTGAAATTCTCCAAAGCATCGACATCAACACCATCACAAGATCATTGTGCCCTTGGACTCCCACTCTTTAATCAAAGTTTGCCAACATCAGCTGGTTCCATCAAATGTTCTTATTGCAACCTCACCTTTGCATCACGCCAAGAACAAGTGAACCACTATGGCCAAGACCTTCATCGAGCCAATCTGAAACGCTCTATGGAGGGAAAAAAAAGTCTTACAGAGGAACAGTTCACAAATAATATCAGTAGTTCTTCAGAGTCAGAATCTGATGAAGAGGGTACACAAGAAGATCAGAGGACTGCAGTTCTTCAAAGACAACCTCAGATCTACTTTGTCAACTCTGATGGAATAGTATTTTCCCTCTTTCGTTGTCTTCTCACTGGTAAAAAGAGAGAGTTGTCAAGTGAAGAGGAAGTGATTCAACAGGCAATGGCAGTGCCTTATAAGCGTTATTGGTCCATCTTGATGATTGGAGGGGGACATTTTGCAGGAGCTGTCATCAAAGGTGAAGAGATTTTAGCACATAAAACTTTCCATAGCTATACTGTCAGATCTAAACAAGGAGGATCACAAAGCACCAAAGATAACAAGAATGCTAATACTCATTTTAATTCTGCTGGGTCATCTCTTAGAAGACATAATGAGCAGTCCTTCATGCACCATGTACAAGAAGTACTTCAATCATGGCAAGGACATTTGAACCAGAGCCACATCATTATGCTTCGAGCAACAAACAGAAATAGAAAGGTGATTTTTGGTGGACCAGACCCTCCACTTAAGGCTGATGATTTACGGATTAGAACCATACCACTCAGCACAAACAAACCAACATTTAACGAGGTGCGGAGAGTGCATAAAGTATTATCAGAGATCACAGTTCATGGTACACAACATGACCTCCAGTTAGAAACAGCAAGTACACAGAAAAGCCTCCCTGGAAAAAAGGTCTTGAAACCATCATCTCCAAAAAAGAAAATAAACAAAGTTAAGGAAAAGAAAGCTATCAGACATCAAGAATCTTGTACTTTAAATGGAAGTGATGATTCGTCTCGTAGTCAAGACTCTGAGCATGGACTCTGTGGGAGCACAAACGAGCTCAGCACCTTCCAATTGAAAGAAATGGATTGTTATATTCCCAAAAACAAATCCAAAAGAAGTCCTCATAAGAACAAAAGACAATTACCTAAGGAGAATTCTAAAGCTCAGAAGTCCCTGCCAGAAGTGAGGAATTTAGTTTACACAGCATGCAGATCAGGAGATATAAATACTTTGAAGGCTATCATCACATATGCACATGATTCAGAAGGTGACCAATTTGAAGGTCTTTTGAGTAATGAAGTGAGAGAGTCAATCAAGGCATGTCAAGAAGCTGTTATTCCCCAATCTTTTACTTTTGGCAAAGATGAACTTTCTCTTCTTCATATTGCTGCCACAGCCTGTCATAAAGACGTAATCTGGTATCTAATGGAAAATGATTGTGACCCAAGTATTAAAAGCAACAAGGGAGAGCTGCCATACAAGACAACAGCAAATAAGCAAATACGCAACACCTTCAGACGTTTTATGAGTACATACCCAAGTAAATATGACTACAAGGAGGCAGGGATATTGAGCCCTCTGTCTGAGGAACAAGAGAAGGAACAAGCAGCTCGCAAGGCAGAAAAGAAACGTGTACAGAGAAAGGCTAAGCGGGAAAAGGAAAAGGAAAAAAAGAAAATCGAGGAAGAAAGAAAAACTGAATTAGCAGAAAGAAATACTTTCTTATCAATGACTGATAGAGAGAAGAGGGCACTTGCAGCAGAACGACGACTTGCAGCACAGCAAGAGAGAAGAGAGCCAGGAAAAAGCAGCAGACAGGAGTGAATGCATTTCCCAACAGAGGTCTTTCCAGTGTACAGCAAGAGTCAGAGGTGGTGATGAATTCCTCTACCTAGATTACATTTTTTGGCTCAGTGTCCTGTGTGAAGGAGCTTAAAAGCAAAAATAAGTCAAACTGAAGGAAGTCAATTATTGTGTCTGTATGACCTCAAGCTAGCAGAAAACTCAGGAATTACCTCATTTGTTTCAATTCCTACTGACTAGGGCAGGGGTTCTCAAATTTTTTCTCGTTGAGTACTTACCCCCTGAGTTATAAGACCATCTTCCCGAGCCCCCAATAATCTGACAATGAAGAGAATGGTCATTTATTGACTAACTCATAAAAGTACAATTATTCTGCAAAGGATATTATCAAATTATTCAAATTTTAATGACTTTATTCACAAGAAACATCACACACACACACACACACACACACCAGATTCAACTATTCGTAATCAACACTGTTGATTTAGAAACCAGCGTAGAACAGTGAGATTAAAGGAACACACACTGCTAGCACGGAATTTCATAATCCACAATTACCACTATTTAAAATACGTTTTTCGTCAGCCATCTACGTACCCCTAGAAATCTTCTTGTGAACCCCTGGGGGTTCGCGAACCCATGTTTGAGTAAACATGGACTAAGGGATACCCATCAACAATCTTATCCCTTTGGCCCACTCACCTGATGCAGAGTTATTGCTACTTTGTCATGGAAACAATGTGAATTAAATATTTGCACCAGTCATTTCTTTTATCTTTATCTAATGTGTCATATACTGCAATAAACATAACAAAAAGAAAAAAAGAAAAAAAGTGTTGTATTTTTGTAATTGTATACGTATAGCGCTATACAGTTACAGATATAAGATAAAGTGTAGTGTTCTATTTAGATTGAAAACAGTTTTCTGTTACTATACTCCAAAGGTAGGAGAAATAGTATAAGGTAAGCAGATTAAGCTTAGCGTATTTAGTTTATTAGAGACCGCTTTGATTTTGTTGTTGTTGTTAATTTGTATTTTCTCTTTGCCGTTTTTATTGCTAAAGGAGAAGCAAAATGGCTTGTGAAGGTTCCGTGAACCTAGAGGTTCGCCTCAGGATGTGTGAGGAGGAAATTTGTCTTCACAGGAGTGCGCTCCGTGAGAAGAGTGAACCCTCCCCACAACCCAAAGAGCGTTCCACTTCTTCCCCTACTGTCACTGCCGTCAGCGAGTGGCACTCCGTGGGGTCCCGTTTGTCGAGCCCGCGTTCGGTAGACGTGTGCCCTGATGGAGCATCCGCTGGCTCTAGCCAATCGTTTGATAAATGATAGCCAGCAGGGTTTCAGACGGAAACCTTCTTGCATGACTAACTTACTCGAATTCTAAAACACAGTTATCTCCAATTATGACAAAAGATTTAATATATCTAGACTTTGCAAAAGCTTTTGATACCTTCCCACACGAAAGACTAATTACTAAATTAGCTTTACACGGAATAAGTGGTAGCCTATTAGGTTGGACTAGTAATTGCTTGAATGGTCGAAAACAGAGAGTTCTTTTAAATGAAAAACTTCCAGATGGGAAAATGTTACAAGTGGAGTTCCTCAGGGTTCCGTTCTTGGGCCACTTCTATTCATAGTATATATAAATGATATAGACCATGGACTAAAATCTACTATTTCCAAATTTGCTGATGATACAAAACTGTGCGGAGTGGCAAATGATCACTCAAACCAATTAGATATTCAAGAAGATTTAGATCAATTACAGCAATGTCTATGTCTATGATTGATGTTTTGCTTATTGTCTCGAAATCTTGTTCTGCATCTCCAGTGAAAGTTTCTCAGTTTGCTTTTTCTTTTGTAATTAATGCATGTATTTCTGTGGCCAACTGGGATATATCGTTTTTTAGTGGTGATAATGATTGTAAGGTGGTCGAATCCAAGGATTCTGACCACTTTCCAAGATGAGGGGATTAAACATGGGAACAGGTGATGTCAGGAGAGGAAGAGGTGTAGAGGACTTGATGGTCATATGTATGTGATTATGGATTTTGTTCATGGTGGTTAGTTAGTGTGTCAAGATGTGCCTGCAGATCAAATTCTATCTTCGTGTCGGAGTTGTTGACATACCAGGCCGACAACTTGGCTTTGATGCCACCACCCGTGGGGATGATGGTGAGTTGGTCGAGGTTAGGCCTCAAGTTGCTGGGAACTGTTGGGGATGATTGCGGGGAGATGTAAATGTCAACTATTGTCATTGTGGGTTTGTTACCTGTACAGATTTGGATTGATTGGATTTCGGCTGTGTTGTCGGTGCGAGGGAGGAGGGATTTAATAGTGGTAGTTCTGTTTACAAAACAGGTGGATTGGTGGACCAGAGTGACGAGGTGATGGCTTTGAATCATGGCGGACACGTGTAATTTGTGTCGTCCAGGGTTGCTCTCTACTTCTCCAGCTAATAGGAGAAGAAGAAGAATGATCGCCGGAGAATCACCTCTTGGTAAAAAATAATAATAAAAATAAAATAATAATAATAATAAAAAAAATAAAAAAGTCTACCTTTGGGTAAGGTTTGTGGTACTTGCCCCCGGGTAACCAAAGCTGCTCCAAGGGATTCGTGCCATCTGAAAGGGTGGCAAGGCCTTCTTGTGACGGTTTACCGGTCACAAAAATAAGATCATCTTCACAGAGTCGGTCCTGTTCTCAACTGATTGCTGTCGCGTGGCTCTCGGCGGGAGAATATTGATTGAGTATGACACCATACAGCGAAGGGTTTTATACGGCCTCGACCCACTCAGCATCATTTCTTGGAAGAGGCGACTGCAAATCCTTCACTCTTGTCCTGCCCTCAGTTGGGAATATATTTCTTGTCTGTGTTTTATGTGTCTTGAAGGTGTGCACAGTAGTGTCTATGTCTGTGATTGATGCTCTGTTCAGTGTCTCGAAGTCTGGGCGTTAGCTACAACGAAATCTGTAGAAAATTGTCTTCGGATCGAAGTGGTTAATTCCTGCACACAAAAAAGTCGAGAAGCGTTAACCATAACAAAATCAATAAGGGGTACCAAAGTAGTGAAGGGGTTTCTTAAGAAAATCCTGACCCCTTCAGAAAGGGATTATATCCTCAACATAGAAATAATACAGAAGTAAATCAATATCAAAAGAAAAAAATACCCTTACATTGACTGGAAGAAACTGTAAGAACTGTCATTATAGCGAAGTAGTCAAAAATATATAAGACGTCTCATTTATAAGATTAAGTACAAATAAATTTCATCAAACCGAATAAGATTGTCTGGTGGAAGACGGAACATCATAAGAGTAGACGTTGAGACTTCAAGGATTAATTGCATGAGTTGCATAATGGATAACAATTCGTCATTTCAGACTCCGCCCTCTTCTGACGACCGAGTCACAAAGGCCTTCTATTCACCATTCAATGTCTTACGGGAAAAGATATTGCCACTGTCCTTGGATTTTGTTTACATATACATGCCTACATACATGCATGCATACATACATACATAAATACATACAAGCATATATACATACATACATACATTTATACATACATGCATACATGCATACATACAACATACATACATGTATACATGCATACATACATACATACATACACACATGCATACAAACATACACACATGCATACAAACATACACACATACATACATACATACAAACATACATACATACATGCGTACACACAAACGCGGAGGCTAGGGCAGTGGAAGGGCGGGAGGACTCAAGGCGTTGAGAAAGACTTTGGTAGGTTTGAGGCTAATTGTGATGAGTAGCACAAGTACTATTGTTCCCTTAACCAAAAGAAGCACCGTCCAATTATCAGTCAAACCCCGACCCTGACCTTCAAACAACACAATACAGTGATCAAACCATACATTCATCCCAACGACCTTTAGCCTCTAATTTATCAAAGATTTCTTTGGTGTCCTTGAGCCTTCCCTCCCTCCCCCTTCCGGTGTTGTAGCCTAGCTGGACGTCGAATCCTAATTTTTAAATGTATCAACTGATGAACCCATGAATCTTATCTGTCTAAAGGTTTACCATTCCCCTGGAGATCCAGCACTTACCATTCTTAAGGACATTTTGTGTAAACTTCTGCAGATCTGAACTAAAGAAGCCCAATTTCACGGGCCCTACTACAAAATGCGAGTGCAGGTCGATGGTGTAGGGATAGGGTCCACACTTAGACCACTTTTCGCTTATCATTATATGGGTTCGTTGTAGTGGAAAATCGTTAAGGAATACACTGAGCTGCAGCCGCCAACCTATGCACGGTACATAGATAACGTATTCTTTAATGTCAAAATCTGAACCTATTACCCCAACTTGTCCAGCTTTTCCAAGCCAATTCCTCTTTTAACTTTATATTTCAAGCAGAGAATAATCACATATTCCCCTCCCTAGATCTTTACGTCAGTGTCCTCATTTTTCATGAATGCCCTTCCATTAATATCCAACTAATGCTTACTACAACGCTGCCAACAAACAGAAGGCCTCACCCCAAAACCAAGACAAAAAACAACACAAGACCAACTTCACCTGACCATCCAAACCTACCATAACACGCTTTACCATACCACACCATGACTCACAATCTTACAGTCCCCACTGTGTACCAAGTCATCTTAAGTGCCCTATCCCATTGTATAATTCATGTGTATGTACCCAGTTGTCTCCCATTTTTGTAATTGAGGGGCTGACCTGGGGAGTACACTTGTCGAAGGCCTGGTAGCCAGCGTATGGCTCCTGAAACCGGACTGGAAGTCTTCTGTCGGAGAGGTAGTCTGGTACCAGACTAGAAACTTGCCTCATAGACCTACCTTGACAGTAGAGTCGATGATGGCCAACACCAAGACCTTCTCTAGGTCCAGGAATACATCAGTGACTACAGTCATCATGCAAGTCTGAGCCAAGACCACCAGACAAAGCTTCCTCAACCTCATGACTTATGCCTTCTGTGACCAGGACATCTAATGTCAACGTTTACATGACCTTACGGATTGTCTCACAAATAACACACCTCGGCAGCGAGTTCTCGAGTATCTCCCGCCATGTCGCAAACAGCTCACTCCTGGCAGTCAACGTCCTCAAGTCCCTGACCTTCAGGCGGTAATGAGAACTCCGAGACTTCCGGCCCTGTTCATGCTCTTCATGATAACATGGAGGCAGCGTTCTCCTGACGAGTCTCCTCCTACACCCACCCCTTGTGTCAACACACTTGTGGCCACCTAGGAGAAAAACTTTTGGCAATGCCTTAGCCCTTAAAAAAAATGTAAATCCCCACCCGTGAACATGACCATTTATGGTGAAAAGATATCTCGGAAGATGAAAAATAGGTTTTTGTATTTGCACTCAAGATGTAATAATACGAAAGCGCTCTGTTTCGTTAGTTAACATTTCCTAGTGGTTACTTACGCGCACACACACACACACACACACACACACACACACACACACACACACACACACACACACACACACACACACACACACACACAAATATATATATATATATATATATATATATATATATATATATATCACTAAGACAAAATGTTGTTGCACATTTGTAAATAATAATAACGAAGAACCCACAGTCGGAATAAAAGGAAACTTTAGAAGAATGTGGAACTTCTATATTTCGGCTAATAGCTATAGCCCTCTTCAGGAGGAAGAGGGCTACAGATATTAGCCGAAATATAGAAGTTACACATTCTTCTAAAGTTTCCTTTTATTCCGGAATGGACGACAAAATGAGTGGCAGGGTGGCGAGATAAACACCGAGAACCGTTGAAGTTTTATGATGAGATAAAGGAGAATAAGGAAGGTGGCTTCATTGTAGTTCCCAACTCCAAGCACACAGAAGAGTTAGGACATTTGCTCCGCAGAGCAGGGCTGAGGATCGCCAGTACATCTAGTACGAAGATAGGTCAAGTAGTGAGAAGTAAGAATACAAATGAACATAATAACAACAGCATGGTTTACAGAATCCCATGTGGTGGCTGTGATCTAAACTACTTTGGGGAGACAGGAAGAGGCATACACAAGCGGACATATGAGCACAAGAGCGACCTGAGGGCCCACCGAACATCAAACGCCCTGGTGGTTCATGCGGAGGAATACGGACATTTACCTAACTGGGACGGAGTGGAAATATTAAAACAAGGGTTACAAAATAAAAAAACAAAAATAGTAGAGGCAGCTTTTATAGCATCCCAGCCCTGCTGTAACCATCGTGATGGTTTTATTAAGCTGTCCAAAACGTCCGGCTGGATGATCTTACAGGAGCTGAAGGGTACGAGAAGGAGGGAGGGGGTGGGTTCAGGAAGGAACACGGAATGATGTAAGATATATAACTGTTGATTTCCCGATCATGTTTGTACACTCTGAAGAAGCTCTGTTAAGAGCGAAACGTCAGTTAATAAAACTTCAACGGTTCTCGGTGCTTATCTCGCCACCCTGCCACTCATATATATATATACATATATAAACATATATATATACATCTATATATATATATATATATATATATATATATATATATATATATATGTGAGAGAGAATGTGGGTGGGGAAGGGCAAACGAAGATGTGTTAGGAATAGAGTTTATTGCCCTAACGTTGCGACCAACTTGGTCTTCTTCAGAGGACTACAGCATTACAAACGGATCACAATTCTTATAGTCGTAGTGAGAGGGAACCCGCCAAGGTATGAGCGTCATGTTTTCCCTTTGGCTAACGATTTAATTATTAGGACACTTGCTGCTTTCGAGAGGCATTTAAATCCGTCTCTGTCGTTGTTGTTCTTGTTGGCGGCGATATGTGCAGCTTCCACAGTTTTTCTCATTTTCTTCTCAAATCCCTCGTGTAGAATTTCTGCGTTGTTCCAATCAGGTAGATGTCCACATTTGTCCAGGTGACGAACCAGGGAGTTAGATGTTCTATGAGCCCTGAGATCGTTTTTGTGCTCATTCAAGTGTTTATTGAACCCTCGACCTGACTCACCGAAATAAGATGATGGACAACCGTTGCATGGAATACGGTAAATGACACTGAGATTATTACGCATATTATTATGTTTCTTAAATATTTTTCCTATTTTATTGGAAGATATTTTTGCTATATTTATTCCACCTTTTAACAAATAATCATCAATAGCTATGGTGTTTATAGAATTAGGGACAGAAATAAAATGAGACTTATCCTTTCCCGGGGTTCGGACGTTTGAGCCATCGTAGATCTTCTTGGCTTTCCTCGTTGTCCTGGTGATCAAACCTCCGGGGTATTTCAGCTTCCTAAAGGTATTCTTTAGGAAGCTGAAATACCCCGGAGGTTTGATCACCAGGACAACGAGGAAAGCCAAGAAGATCTACGATGGCTCAAACGTCCGAACCCCGGGAAAGGATAAGTCTCATTTTATTTCTGTCCCTAATTCTATAAACACCATAGCTATTGATGATTATTTGTTAAAAGGTGGAATAAATATAGCAAAAATATCTTCCAATAAAATAGGAAAAATATTTAAGAAACATAATAATATGCGTAATAATCTCAGTGTCATTTACCGTATTCCATGCAACGGTTGTCCATCATCTTATTTCGGTGAGTCAGGTCGAGGGTTCAATAAACACTTGAATGAGCACAAAAACGATCTCAGGGCTCATAGAACATCTAACTCCCTGGTTCGTCACCTGGACAAATGTGGACATCTACCTGATTGGAACAACGCAGAAATTCTACACGAGGGATTTGAGAAGAAAATGAGAAAAACTGTGGAAGCTGCACATATCGCCGCCAACAAGAACAACAACGACAGAGACGGATTTAAATGCCTCTCGAAAGCAGCAAGTGTCCTAATAATTAAATCGTTAGCCAAAGGGAAAACATGACGCTCATACCTTGGCGGGTTCCCTCTCACTACGACTATAAGAATTGTGATCCGTTTGTAATGCTGTAGTCCTCTGAAGAAGACCAAGTTGGTCGCAACGTTAGGGCAATAAACTCTATTCCTAACACATCTTCGTTTGCCCTTCCCCACCCACATTCTCTCTCATTTGTCTGAAATAATCTTAAATATATATATATATATATATATATATATATATATATACATATATATATATATATATATATATATATACAGTATATGTGTGTGTGTGTGTGTGTGTGTGTGTGTATGTGTGTGTGTGTGTGTGTGTGTGTGTATGTGTGTATGTGTGTATGTGTGTGTGTGTGTGTGTGTGTGTGTGTGTGTGTCTGTGTGTGTGTGTGTGTGTGTGTGTGTGTGTGTGTGTGTGTGTGTGTGTGTGCGTGTGTGCGTGTGTGTGTGTGTGTGTGTGTGTGTGTGTGTGTGTGTGTGTGTGTGTGTGTGTGTGTGTGTGTGTGTGTGTGTGTGTGTGTGCGTGTTTGTATGTATGTGTCTGATTCACTATGGTCTTGGATCACGTGTTGGACTCGTGATCGACAGCTATTTCCCTCCCGGAAGAGAGCTCAGAGCTTATATATGACCGATGTATGTGTAATGCTGTGACCTTTAGACGCGCACACATACACACACACACACAAAATAAGTGTTGGAGTAACGACTCGCAGCGCAGTGATACTGAAATTATTTCAGTGTGTGTGTGTGTGTGTGTGTGTGTGTGTGTGTGTGTGTGTGTGTGTGTGTGTGTGTGTGTGTGTGTGTGTGTGTGTGTGTGTGTGTGCGTGTGCGTATTTGTGTGTGTGTGCGTGTGCGTATTTGTGTGTAAATGTGTGTATGCGTGTGCACGCGTGTGTGTGCGCATGCCATGGGTGTGTAAATGTGTGTATGTGTGCGCGTGTTCGTGTGTTCGTGTGTGTGTTCGTGTATGTAAACACAGACACACACACACACCCTCTGACACACTCACATATATATATATATATATATATATATATATATATATATATATATACACATGTACATATAGATATATATATATATATATATATATATATATATATATACCAGTAGTATTGAGATCTACCGCATTCTGGCAATTAATAACCTTTTTAGTATTTTCTGGATTTCTAACAAGGATATGGTCATTTGGGGGAGTGGCCAAAGACGTTTGTTCGTGAGTCTCATACTTAAGTAAATCTATGTTGAAGTCACCACAGAGATATAGGTTTTTATTTCTAAATGGAGTTATGATTTCTTCAAGCATATTTGTGAACTCATTGATGTTTGTGCCTGGCTTTCTGTAAATACTTGTTATGACGGTATTTTTTTTTTTTTTTTTTTTACTGAAAATCTCAACAGCTACGCAATCAAATAGGTTTTCATGCGAATTAGTGGATTGATTTATTAGTTTGCATGAAATTGATTTTTTTATGAAGATAGAGACTCCGCCGCCTTTTTGGATCTGTCTATTAACACTGTAGGGAGTATAGTCTTGTAGGAAGTTTACTAGACATCCTGGGTCAATCCATGTTTCGCTTATCACTATAACGTCAAAGCTTTTATTGAGTAACTTGAGATAACAGTCAATTTTCTGATAATTAGCGTTTAGGCTCCTTGCATTAATGTGAATTAGTGTGAAACCATCAATATCACGAAATACTGTGTCAAATTGTGTATCACTATAGTAATCGCTGTCTTTGTTAGTTTTGAGTAGAAATTTAATTCGGGGTCAATTTGGCTATTATTGTGATTAAATATCGAAAATTCCTTTTCTGATATTTTGTCTGTTTCTTTATAATTCTTAATGGCGGTATATACATCCAGGTTTTTTGATGCGAGATTTGGCGCGGAAAACAAAATATTAATTTCTGTGTTTGAGAGGGCATGATAGGGAAATGTTTTTGAGCAGTCTGTGCAGAAACAATTTTTGAAAATATTGGGGTTATTTTTGGCAGTATTTACGGGTATATTTGCACACATGAAATGATGTACATGTTTACATAATGTACATTTGAGGTGATTGGTAGGGACAAGGGTATGGCATGAAGAACAGTTTTTTGTTATGTTTGTTTTTGTTTTTGTGTTAGTTGTAGTGTTCATGGTTATGTTTGTGTTAGAAGATTAAGGAATGTGAACTATCGAAATTCAACTAATTGTTCAAGATTACTTACTTGATGTACTTTTTCGTCCTTGCACTCGATATACACCTTGCAGTCTCTTGCCCATGGCGAGATGACCTTCCCTTGTTCTTTAAGTGTATTAAAGTTTACATTGAAAATATAAGTTTGATATAGAATTACATTTGCTCCTCCTTTTCTATAATATTTGAAATGACCTCCAAATCAGTAATATAAAAAGTCACCAGAAGTCTCTACCATGTTGTCACTTTACGAGTGATTGGTTCTGTATGAGACGGAAGTATTACAAAATGACGTACTGATAGTTGAAACAAATTGTAATTACACACGTGTCAAATTCGAATAAAAGGTTAGTAAGGCATCAACTGATATTGATTATTTACTGTCATAAAAGATTAATGCTCTTGGAGGGGACGTTATTCAGCACCCGAATTGTTAAATCCGAGATCTTGAGTCTTCGATCACTTTCTGAATTCAAAGTATCCCTTGAGAAGACCTCTTAGTGGAGAAGAAATGGCAGACAAAAGGAGCATTTGGAATGAGGACCAAATTGTTCCTTTGATGAATGGACTACGTTTAGCTAAAGGAACTATGGAACATTTGAAATTCTCCAAAGCATCGACATCAACACCATCACAAGATCATTGTGCCCTTGGACTCCCACTCTTTAATCAAAGTTTGCCAACATCAGCTGGTTCCATCAAATGTTCTTATTGCAACCTCACCTTTGCATCACGCCAAGAACAAGTGAACCACTATGGCCAAGACCTTCATCGAGCCAATCTGAAACGCTCTATGGAGGGAAAAAAAAGTCTTACAGAGGAACAGTTCACAAATAATATCAGTAGTTCTTCAGAGTCACAATCTGATGAAGAGGATACACAAGAAGATCAGAGGACTGCAGTTCTTCAAAGACAACCTCAGATCTACTTTGTCAACTCTGATGGAATAGTATTTTCCCTCTTTCGTTGTCTTCTCACTGGTAAAAAGAGAGAGTTGTCAAGTGAAGAGGAAGTGATTCAACAGGCAATGGCAGTGCCTTATAAGCGTTATTGGTCCATCTTGATGATTGGAGGGGGACATTTTGCAGGAGCTGTCATCAAAGGTGAAGAGATTTTAGCACATAAAACTTTCCATAGCTATACTGTCAGATCTAAACAAGGAGGATCACAAAGCACCAAAGATAACAAGAATGCTAGTACTCATTTTAATTCTGCTGGGTCATCTCTTAGAAGACATAATGAGCAGTCCTTCATGCACCATGTACAAGAAGTACTTCAATCATGGCAAGGACATTTGAACCAGAGCCACATCATTATGCTTCGAGCAACAAACAGAAATAGAAAGGTGATTTTTGGTGGACCAGACCCTCCACTTAAGGCTGATGATTTACGGATTAGAACCATACCACTCAGCACAAACAAACCAACATTTAACGAGGTGCGGAGAGTGCATAAAGTATTATCAGAGATCACAGTTCATGGTACACAACATGACCTCCAGTTAGAAACAGCAAGTACACAGAAAAGCCTCCCTGGAAAAAAGGTCTTGAAACCATCATCTCCAAAAAAGAAAATAAACAAAGTTAAGGAAAAGAAAGCTATCAGACATCAAGAATCTTGTACTTTAAATGGAAGTGATGATTCGTCTCGTAGTCAAGACTCTGAGCATGGACTCTGTGGGAGCACAAACGAGTTGAGCACCTTCCAATTGAAAGAAATGGATTGTTATATTCCCAAAAACAAATCCAAAAGAAGTCCTCATAAGAACAAAAGACAATTACCTAAGGAGAATTCTAAAGCTCAGAAGTCCCTGCCAGAAGTGAGGAATTTAGTTTACACAGCATGCAGATCAGGAGATATAAATACTTTGAAGGCTATCATCACATATGCACATGATTCAGAAGGTGACCAATTTGAAGGTCTTTTGAGTAATGAAGTGAGAGAGTCAATCAAGGCATGTCAAGAAGCTGTTATTCCCCAATCTTTTACTTTTGGCAAAGATGAACTTTCTCTTCTTCATATTGCTACCACAGCCTGTCATAAAGACGTAATCTGGTATCTAATGGAAAATGATTGTGACCCAAGTATTAAAAGCAACAAGGGAGAGCTGCCATACAAGACAACAGCAAATAAGCAAATACGCAACACCTTCAGACGTTTTAGGAGTACATACCCAAGTAAATATGACTACAAGGAGGCAGGGATATTGAGTCCTCTGTCTGAGGAACAAGAGAAGGAACAAGCAGCTCGCAAGGCAGAGAAGAAACGGGTACAGAAAAAGGCTAAGCGGGAAAAGGAAAAGGAAAAAAAGAAAATTGAGGAAGAAAGAAAAACTGAATTAGCAGAAAGAAATACTTTCTTATCAATGACTGATAGAGAGAAGAGGGCACTTGCAGCAGAACGACGACTTGCAGCACAGCAAGAGAGAAGAGAGCCAGGAGAAAGCAGCAGACAGGAGTGAATGCATTTCCCAACAGAGGTCTTTCCAGTGTGCAGCAAGAGTCAGAGGTGGTGATGAATTCCTCTACCTAGATTACATTTTTTTGCTCAGTGTCCTGTGTGAAGGAGCTTAAAAGCAAAAATAAGTCAAACTGAAGGAAGTCAATTATTGTGTCTGTATGACCTCAAGCTAGCAGAAAACTCAGGAATTACCTCATTTGTTTCAATTCCTACTGACTAGGGCAGGGGTTCTCAAATTCTTTCTCGTTGAGTACTTACCCCCTGAGTTATAAGACCATCTTCCCGAGCCCCCAATAATCTGACAATCAAGAGAATGGTCATTTATTGACTAACTCATAAAAGTACAATTATTCTGCAAAGGATATTATCAAATTATTCAAATTTTAATTACTTTATTCACAAGAAACATCACACACACACACACACACACACACCAGATTCAACTATTGGTAATCAACACTGTTAATTTAGAAACCAGCGTAGAACAGTGAGATTAAAGGAACACACACTGCTAGCACGGAATTTCATAATCCACAACTATCACTATTTAAAATACGTTTTTCGTCAGCCATCTAAGTACCCCTAGAAATCTTCTTGTGAACCCCTGGGGGTTCGCGAACCCCAGTTTGAGTAAACCTGGACTAAGGGATGCCCATCAACAATCTTATCCCTTTGGCCCACTCACCTGATGCGGAGTTATTGCTACTTTGTCA
Source organism: Oratosquilla oratoria (assembly GCF_046742065.1). Lineage (NCBI taxonomy): Eukaryota > Metazoa > Arthropoda > Malacostraca > Stomatopoda > Squillidae > Oratosquilla > Oratosquilla oratoria. The sequence goes on from NC_134787.1 coordinate 47,742,563, forward strand.
TGGAAACAATGTGAATTGAATATTTGCACCAGTCATTTCTTTTATCTTTATCTAATGTGTCATATACTGCAATAAACATAACAAAAAGAAAAAAAGAAAAAAAGTGTTGTGTTTTTGTAATTGTATACGTATAGCGCTATACAGTTACAGATATAAGATAAAGTGTAGTGTTCTATTTAAATTCAAAACAGTTTTCTGTTACTGTACTCCAAAGGTAGGAGAAATAGTATAAGGTAAGCAGATTAAGCTTAGCGTATTTAGTTTATTAGAGACCGCTTTGATTTTGTTGTTGTTGTTAATTTGTATTTTCTCTTTGCCGTTTTTATTGCTAAAGGAGAAGCGAAATGGCTTGTGAAGGTTCCGTGAACCTAGAGGTTCGTCTCAGGATGTGTGAGGAGGAAATTTGTCTTCACAGGAGTGCGCTCCGTGAGACGAGTGAACCCTCCCCACAACCCAAAGAGCGTTCCACTTCTTCCCCTACTGTCACTGCCGTCAGCGAGTGGCACTCCGTGGGGTCCCGTTTGTCGAGCCCGCGTTCGGTAGACGTGTGCCCTGTGGAGCATCCGCTGGCTCTAGCCAATCGTTTGATAAATGATAGCCAGCAGGGTTTCAGACGGAAACGTTCTTGCATGACTAACTTACTCGAATTCTAAAACACAGTTATCTCCAATTATCACAAAAGTAACAATATAGCTTTAATATATCTAGACTTTGCAAAAGCTTTTGATACCTTCCCACACGAAAGACTAATTACTAAATTAGCTTTACACGGAATAAGTGGTAGCCTATTAGGTTGGACTAGTAATTGCTTGAATGGTCGAAAACAGAGAGTTGTTTTAAATAAAAAACTTCCAGATGGGAAAATGTTACAAGTGGAGTTCCTCAGGGTTCCGTTCTTGGACCATTTCTATTCATAGTATATATAAATGATATAGACCATGGACTAAAATCTACTATTTCCAAATTGGCTGATGATACAAAACTGTGCGGAGTGGCAAATGATCACTCAAACCAATTAGATATTCAAGAAGATTTAGATCAATTACAGCAATGTCTATGTCTATGATTGATGTTTTGCTTATTGTCTCGAAATCTTGTTCTGCATCTCCAGTGAAAGTTTCTCAGTTTGCTTTTTCTTTTGTAATTAATGCATGTATTTCTGTGGCCAACTGGGATATATCGTTTTTTAGTGGTGATAATGATTGTAAGGTGGTCGAATCCAAGGATTCTGACCACTTTCCAAGATGAGGGGATTAAACATGGGAACACGTGATGTCAGGAGAGGAAGAGGTGTAGAGGACTTGATGGTCATATGTATGTGATTATGGATTTTGTTCATGGTGGTTAGTTAGTGTGTCAAGATGTGCCTGCAGATCAAATTCTATCTTCGTGTCGGAGTTGTTGACATACCAGGCCGACAACTTGGCTTTGATGCCACCACCCGTGGGGATGATGGTGAGTTGGTCGAGGTTAGGCCTCAAGTTGCTGGGAACTGTTGGGGATGATTGCGGGGAGATGTAAATGTCAACTATTGTCATTGTGGGTTTGTTACCTGTACAGATTTGGATTGATTGGATTTCGGCTGTGTTGTCGGTGCGAGGGAGGAGGGATTTAATAGTGGTAGTTGTGTTTACAAAACAGGTGGATTGGTGGACCAGAGTGACGAGGTGATGGCTTTGAAGCATGGCGGACACGTGTAATTTGTGTCGTCCAGGGTTGCTCTCTACTTCTCCAGCTAATAGGAGAAGAAGAAGAATGATCGCCGGAGAATCACCTCTTGGTAAAAAAAAAAATAATAATAATAATAATAATAATAATAATAATAAAAAAAAAAAAAAAAAAAGTCTACCTTTGGGTAAGGTTTGTGGTACTTGCCCCCGGGTAACCAAAGCTGCTCCAAGGGATTCGTGCCATCTGAAAGGGTGGCAAGGCCTTCTTGTGACGGTTTACCGGTCACAAAAATAAGATCATCTTCACAGAGTCGGTCCTGTTCTCAACTGATTGCTGTCGCGTGGCTCTCGGCGGGAGAATATTTATTGAGTATGACACCATACAGCGAAGGGTTTTATACGGCCTCGACCCACTCAGCATCATTTCTTGGAAGAGGCGACTGCAAATCCTTCACTCTTGTCCTGCCCTCAGTTGGGAATATATTTCTTGTCTGTGTTTTATGTGTCTTGAAGGTGTGCACAGTAGTGTCTATGTCTGTGATTGATGCTCTGTTCAGTGTCTCGAAGTCTGGGCGTTAGCTACAACGAAATCTGTAGAAAATTGTCTTCGGATCGAAGTGGTTAATTCCTGCACACAAAAAAGTCGAGAAGCGTTAACCATAACAAAATCAATAAGGGGTACCAAAGTAGTGAAGGGGTTTCTTAAGAAAATCCTGACCCCTTCAGAAAGGGATTATATCCTCAACATAGAAATAATACAGAAGTAAATCAATATCAAAAGAAAAAAATACCCTTACATTGACTGGAAGAAACTGTAAGAACTGTCATTATAGCGAAGTAGTCAAAAATATATAAGACGTCTCATCTATAAGATTAAGTACAAATAAATTTCATCAAACCGAATAAGATTGTCTGGTGGAAGACGGAACATCATAAGAGTAGACCTTGAGACTTCAAGGATTAATTGCATGAGTTGCATAATGGATAACAATTCGTCATTTCAGACTCCGCCCTCTTCTGACGACGGAGACACAAAGGCCTTCTATTCACCATTCAATGTCTTACGGGAAAAGATATTGCCACTGTCCTTGGATTTTGTTTACATATACATGCCTACATACATGCATGCATACATATACATACATATACCAAGGCTTTTTCCCCCTTCCAAGGGAGGTAGCCAAAAAGGGAAAGGCATAAAAACACTCCCACCCATTTCATCCCTAAATACACTTCACACCCCTCCCACCCTCCCTCTCATCTGAGCACCTCCTGGATGACGGGTCATCCCTGCACCCTGCCCACCGCCCTGGGTCAGAAGCAGTGTCGCAAGACACAGCACATCCACAGCAAGGCCGCTTCATTTAATCGGCGACCCCCCCTCCCCGTCCCCCCTTGCATATAAGGAGAGGACGGGGAGAAATCCCTTCGGGCTGCGTCAAAATTTACTCACACATACTACCCCACCCCCCACCCCCCCGCCCATTCCTCCTCATGCAATCACAACATCATCCATATACAACCATTCTCCATTCACCTCTGTCTTCCGTCCTCTCCCTTCCTTCCTCAACAGACATTCCCCTCTTCCTCAAAGCCCCCTTCACCCCATCCATCCACCTCATCCTAGGACGTCCCCTCATGTTCACTCCCTCCACATCTGCCTTCCATACCTCTTTTACTAGTCTTTCTTCACTCATTCTTTCCATGTGTCCAAACCATCCTAATATTCTTTCATCAACCCTATCTCCCAAATCCTTTTTCACCCCTGTTCTCCTCCTCACCTCCTCATTTCTCACTCTATCCAGCCTAGTAACCCCCACCATACTTCTCAGACACCTCATCTCAAACACATTCAAACTCCTTCTCTCTTCTTCTCTTATGTTCCACGTTTCTGCACCATACAGTGCTGTTGGCACAATCACTCCTTCATACAGTCTCCTCTTCGCATCCATTCCCAAATGTCTATTCCTCATTACACTCTTTAATCCACCAAGGCATTTACTCGCTTCTCTCAATCTACATTCTACCTCCACCTTCACTCCACCTTTTCCTGCTACACTTGCACCCAAGTATCTAAAACTATCCACTTCCTCCAGTCGCTCACCCTTAATGTTCACTTCCAGTCTACTGCCACTTTCACCCCTTGTACATCTCATCACCTTACTTTTACCCACATTTATCTTTAGCTTTCTTCTATCACATACTCTCCCAAACTCTGCCACCAGCTTCCTCAATCCCTCCTCTGACCCTGCCACAAGCGCAGTGTCGTCCGCAAACAACAGCTGGCTCACCTCCCACTTTTCTCCATTTTCTTTAACCATCTCCAATCCCTGACCCACTACCCTAGCGTTCACCTCTCGCACCACCCCATCCATGTATAAGTTGAACAGCCAGGGCGACATAACGCATCCTTGACGAAGTCCCACCTTTACTTCAAACCACTCACTCTCTCCATTTCTAATCCTGACACAAGCTCTACTACTCTCATAAAAACTCTTGACAGCTCCCAAAAGCTTTCCTCCTATCCCATAAATCTGCATAACCTCCCACAGTGCCTTTCTGTCTACCCTATCATAAGCCTTTTCCAGATCCATAAAAGCCCAAAAAACATCCTTCCCCTTTCCTATAGCTTTCTCACATATCTGTCTTACCACAAAGATCTGATCTACACAACCTCTACCTGTCCTAAATCCACACTGTTCCTCACCAATTACTCCTTCTGTTCCTCTCTTAATCCTCTCAATTAAGATCCTCCCATAAGCCTTCCCTACTACACTTAACAGGCTAATCCCTCTGAAACTACTACATTCACACTTGTCCCCTTTTCCCTTGTAAAGAGGAACTATACAGGCACTTCTTCAGTCCTCCGGTACTCTACCCTCTCTCCAGCAAACATTAAATAACCTCACCAACCAATCCACCATCACTGAACCTCCCTTTTTCAGACATTCTGCATGGCATCCATCCAGACCAGGTGCCTTACCTGCTTTCATCATCTTTACAACTGCCTTCACCTCATCCTTCCTTATTTCTCCTCCATTCTCCTCACTCATCACTCTCGTTTTCTTCGCATTTCCCACTGCAGCTATCTTTCCTTCCCTATCCTCCTTCACATTTAGCAACTCCCTAAAATATTCTGCCCATCTTCCCCTTACTGCCATCTCTTCCATTATCATCACTCCATCTGTACCTTTTACCTTTTCTTCTCTACTTGATTTGCCTCCTCTTCCTCTCTTAATTTCTTTCCAAAACATCTTTTTATTACTTTCAAAATTTTCTGTCATACTCCTACCCCATTTCACATCTGCTCTCCTCTTTGCCTCCTTTACCTTTTGCTTTACTTCTCTTTTCTTTTCTTTGTACGTCTCATATGACTCCCCCGTCCTCTTTTGTAACCAATCTGTGAATGCTCGCTTCTCTTCTACAACCTTCTTTGTTTCCTCATCCCACCATTCACTACCCTTTCTTCTATTTCCCCCTGTCCTTCTTGTTCCACACACCATCCTTGTACACTTTAAGACTCCCTCCTTGAACCATCCCCATTCCTCCTCCACACCCATCTCTGCTCCATCCTTTACTCCCTCCCACTCCTCCTTCAGCTTCTTTTCGTACTCCTTCTCCTTTTCCTTTTCATTCAAGGAGTTCACTCTAAGAACCTCCCTACCTTTTGTCCCTTTCCTCTTTCTCCATCTATCCTCCACTCTCAGCTTACCTTCCACCAAAAAATTATCTGATATTCCCCCACCCTCCCCTTAGCACATGTACATCCTTAACTCTTCCTATCATAATCCTATTTACCACTACATAATCCATTAGCGCTCTATCTACCACCCTTCCCTCCACCACCCTCTCCCATGTGTACTTATGCTTGACTTTCTTCCGAAACACTGTATTTGCTATCATCAACTCTCTTTCTAGACACATTTCCACCATCAACTCTCCACTACGATTCTTTCCTGGAACTCCACACTTCCCAACCACTCCATCGATTGGACCATTTCCCACCCTAGCATTAAGGTCTCCCAGTACTATTACATTGACATTTCTTCCTAAACCCTCTATGCACTCATTTAAATCTATCCAAAAGGCCTCCATTTCTCAGTACCAGTCCCATAAGCACTTACACAAACCCACATCTCTTCACAGTTTCACCTTCATCCACATTATCCTTGAGGAAACCTCCTTCCACTCCACTACCTGTTTACCTATCTCCTCTCTTACTAGAATAGCCACCCCTTCCCTCCCTCGCCCTCTCTTCACTCCTGATAACCTCCCACTTACACTCCCAAACTTACACTCACCCTTCCCTTTCAACTTAGTTTCACTCAAAGCCAACACATCCATCTTTCTTCTCACAAACATACTACCTATCTCTTCCCTTTTACTCTCATCTGTACCACATCCATACAAGCATATATACATTGAACATACATACATTTATACATACATGCATACATACAACATACATACATGTATATATGCATACATACATACATACATACACACATGCATACAAACATACATACATACATACATACATACATACATACAAACATACATACATACATGCG
>NC_134787.1:47753803-47761303 GCF_046742065.1 Oratosquilla oratoria
AAACAAATTGTAATTACACACGTGTCAAATTCGAATAAAAGGTTAGTAAGGCATCAACTGATATTGATTATTTACTGTCATAAAAGATTAATGCTCTTGGAGGGGACGTTATTCAGCACCCGAATTGTTAAATCCGAGATCTTGAGTCTTCGATCACTTTCTGAATTCAAAGTATCCCTTGAGAAGACCTCTTAGTGGAGAAGAAATGGCAGACAAAAGGAGCATTTGGAATCAGGACCAAATTTTTCCTTTGATGAATGGACTACGTTTAGCTAAAGGAACTATGGAACATTTGAAATTCTCCAAAGCATCGACATCAACACCATCACAAGATCATTGTGCCCTTGGACTCCCACTCTTTAATCAAAGTTTGCCAACATCAGCTGGTTCCATCAAATGTTCTTATTGCAACCTCACCTTTGCATCACGCCAAGAACAAGTGAACCACTATGGCCAAGACCTTCATCGAGCCAATCTGAAACGCTCTATGGAGAGAAAAAAAGTCTTACAGAAAAGCAGTTTATAAATGATATCAGTACTTCTTCAGAGTCAGAATCTGATGAAGAGGATACACAAGAAGATCAGAGGACTGCAGTTCTTCAAAGACAACCTCAGATCTACTTTGTCAACTCTGATGGAATAGTATTTTCCCTCTTTCGTTGTCTTCTCACTGGTAAAAAGAGAGAGTTGTCAAGTGAAGAGGAAGTGATTCAACAGGCAATGGCAGTGCCTTATAAGCGTTATTGGTCCATCTTGATGATTGGAGGGGGACATTTTGCAGGAGCTGTCATCAAAGGTGAAGAGATTTTAGCACATAAAACTTTCCATAGCTATACTGTTAGATCTAAACAAGGAGGATCACAAAGCACCAAAGATAACAAGAATGCTAATACTCATTTTAATTCTGCTGGGTCATCTCTTAGAAGACATAATGAGCAGTCCTTCATGCACCATGTACAAGAAGTACTTCAATCATGGCAAGGACATTTGAACCAGAGCCACATCATTATGCTTCGAGCAACAAACAGAAATAGAAAGGTGATTTTTGGTGGACCAGACCCTCCACTTAAGGCTGATGATTTACGGATTAGAACCATACCACTCAGCACAAACAAACCAACATTTAACGAGGTGCGGAGAGTGCATAAAGTATTATCAGAGATCACAGTTCATGGTACACAACATGACCTCCAGTTAGAAACAGCAAGTACACAGAAAAGCCTCCCTGGAAAAAAGGTCTTGAAACCATCATCTCCAAAAAAGAAAATAAACAAAGTTAAGGAAAAGAAAGCTATCAGACATCAAGAATCTTGTACTTTAAATGGAAGTGATGATTCGTCTCGTAGTCAAGACTCTGAGCATGGACTCTGTGTGAGCACAAACGAGCTCAGCACCTTCCAATTGAAAGAAATGGATTGTTATATTCCCAAAAACAAATCCAAAAGAAGTCCTCATAAGAACAAAAGACAATTACCTAAGGAGAATTCTAAAGCTCAGAAGTCCCTGCCAGAAGTGAGGAATTTAGTTTACACAGCATGCAGATCAGGAGATATAAATACTTTGAAGGCTATCATCACATATGCACATGATTCAGAAGGTGACCAATTTGAAGGTCTTTTGAGTAATGAAGTGAGAGAGTCAATCAAGGCATGTCAAGAAGCTGTCATTCCCCAATCTTTTACTTTTGGTAAAGATGAACTTTCTCTTCTTCATATTGCTGCCACAGCCTGTCATAAAGACGTAATCTGGTATCTAATGGAAAAAGATTGTGACCCAAGTATCAAAAGCAACAAGGGAGAGCTGCCATACAAGACAACAGCAAATAAGCAAATACGCAACACCTTCAGACGTTTTATGAGTACATACCCAAGTAAATATGACTACAAGGAGGCAGGGATATTGAGTCCTCTGTCTGAGGAACAAGAGAAGGAACAAGCAGCTCGCAAGGCAGAAAAGAAACGTGTACACAAAAAGGCTAAGCGGGAAAAGGAAAAGGAAAAAAAGAAAATTGAGGAAGAAAGAAAAACTGAATTAGCAGAAAGAAATACTTTCTTATCAATGACTGATAGAGAGAAGAGGGCACTTGCAGCAGAACGACGACTTGCAGCACAGCAAGAGAGAAGAGAGCCAGGAAAAAGCAGCAGACAGGAGTGAATGCATTTCCCAACAGAGGTCTTTCCAGTGTACAGCAAGAGTCAGAGGTGGTGATGAATTCCTCTACCTAGATTACATTTATTGGCTCAGTGTCCTGTGTGAAGGAGCTTAAAAGCAAAAATAAGTCAAACTGAAGGAAGTCAATTATTGTGTCTGTATGACCTCAAGCTAGCAGAAAACTCAGGAATTACCTCATTTGTTTCAATTCCTACTGACTAGGGCAGGGGTTCTCAAATTCTTTCTCGTTGAGTACTTACCCCCTGAGTTATAAGACCATCTTCCCGAGCCCCCAATAATCTGACAATCAAGAGAATGGTCATTTATTGACTAACTCATAAAAGTACAATTATTCTGCAAAGGATATTATCAAATTATTCAAATTTTAATTACTTTATTCACAAGAAACATCACACACACACACACACCAGATTCAACTATTGGTAATCAACACTGTTAATTTAGAAACCAGCGTAGAACAGTGAGATTAAAGGAACACACACTGCTAGCACGGAATTTCATAATCCACAACTACCACTATTTAAAATACGTTTTTCGTCAGCCATCTAAGTACCCCTAGAAATCTTCTTGTGAACCCCTGGGGGTTCGCGAACCCCAGTTTGAGTAAACCTGGACTAAGGGATGCCCATCAACAATCTTATCCCTTTGGCCCACTCACCTGATGCGGAGTTATTGCTACTTTGTCATGGAAACAATATGAATTAAATATTTGCACCAGTCATTTCTTTTATCTTTATCTAATGTGTCATATACTGCAATAAACATAAAAAAAAGAAAAAAGTGTTGTGTTTTTGTAATTGTATACGTATAGCGCTATACAGTTACAGATATAAGATAAAGTGTAGTGTTCTATTTAAATTCAAAACAGTTTTCTGTTACTGTACTCCAAAGGTAGGAGAAATAGTATAAGGTAAGCAGATTAAGCTTCGCGTATTTAGTTTATTAGAGACCGCTTTGATTTTGTTGTTGTTGTTAATTTGTATTTTCTCTTTGCCGTTTTTATTGCTAAAGGAGAAGTGAAATGGCTTGTGAAGGTTCCGTGAACCTTGAGGTTCGTCTCAGGATGTGTGAGGAGGAAATTTGTCTTCACAGGAGTGCGCTCCGTGAGAAGAGTGAACCCTCCCCACAACCCAAAGAGCGTTCCACTTCTTCCCCTACTGTCACTGCCGTCAGCGAGTGGCACTCCGTGGGGTCCCGTTTGTCGAGCCCGCGTTCGGTAGACGTGTGCCCTGTGGAGCATCCGCTGGCTCTAGCCAATCGTTTGATAAATGATAGCCAGCAGGGTTTCAGACGGAAACCTTCTTGCATGACTAACTTACTCGAATTCTAAAACACAGTTATCTCCAATTATGACAAAAGTAACAATATACATTTAATGTATCTAGACTTTGCAAAAGCTTTTGATACCTTCCCACACGAAAGACTAATTACTAAGTTAGCTTTACACGGAATAAGTGGTAGCCTATTAGGTTGGACTAGTAATTGCTTGAATGGTCGAAAACAGAGAGTTGTTTGAAATGAAAAACTTCCAGATGGGAAAATGTTACAAGTGGAGTTCCTCAGGGTTCCGTTCTTGGGCCACTTCTATTCATAGTATATATAAATGATATAGACCATGGACTAAAATCTACTATTTCCAAATTGGCTGATGATACAAAACTGTGCGGAGTGGCAAATGATCACTCAAACCAATTAGATATTCAAGAAGATTTAGATCAATTACAGCAATGTCTATGTCTATGATTGATGTTTTGCTTATTGTCTCGAAATCTTGTTCTGCATCTCCAGTGAAAGTTTCTCAGTTTGCTTTTTCTTTTGTAATTAATGCATGTATTTCTGTGGCCAACTGGGATATATCGTTTTTTAGTGGTGATAATGATTGTAAGGTGGTCGAATCCAAGGATTCTGACCACTTTCCAAGATGAGGGGATTAAACATGGGAACAGGTGATGTCAGGAGAGGAAGAGGTGTAGAGGACTTGATGGTCATATGTATGTGATTATGGATTTTGTTCATGGTGGTTAGTTAGTGTGTCAAGATGTGCCTGCAGATCAAATTCTATCTTCGTGTCGGAGTTGTTGACATACCAGGCCGACAACTTGGCTTTGATGCCACCACCCGTGGGGATGATGGTGAGTTGGTCGAGGTTAGGCCTCAAGTTGCTGGGAACTGTTGGGGTTGATTGCGGGGAGATGTAAATGTCAACTATTGTCATTGTGGGTTTGTTACCTGTACAGATTTGGATTGATTGGATTTCGGCTGTGTTGTCGGTGCGAGGGAGGAGGGATTTAATAGTGGTAGTTGCGTTTACAAAACAGATGGATTGGGGGACCAGAGTGACGAGGTGATGGCTTTGAAGCATGGCGGACACGTGTAATTTGTGTCGTCCAGGGATGCTCTCTACTTCTCCAGCTAATAGGAGAAGAAGAAGAATGATCGCCGGAGAATCACCTCTTGGTAAAAAAAAAAAAAAAAAAATAATAATAATAATAAAAAAAAAAAAAAGTCTACCTTTGGGTAAGGTTTGTGGTACTTGCCCCCGGGTAACCAAAGCTGCTCCAAGGGATTCGTGCCATCTGAAAGGGTGGCAAGGCCTTCTTGTGACGGTTTACCGGTCACAAAAATAAGATCATCTTCACAGAGTCGGTCCTGTTCTCAACTGATTGCTGTCGCGTGGCTCTCGGCGGGAGAATATTTATTGAGTATGGCACCATACAGCGAAGGGTTTTATAAGGCCTCGACCCACTCAGCATCATTTCTTGGAAGAGGCGACTGCAAATCTTGTCCTGCCCTCAGTTGGGAATATATTTCTTGTCTGTGTTTTATGTGTCTTGAAGGTGTGCACAGTAGTGTCTATGTCTGTGATTGATGCTCTGTTCAGTGTCTCGAAGTCTGGGCGTTAGCTACAACGAAATCTGTAGAAAATTGTCTTCGGATCGAAGTGGTTAATTCCTGCACACAAAAAAGTCGAGAAGCGTTAACCATAACAAAATCAATAAGGGGTACCAAAGTAGTGAAGGGGTTTCTTAAGAAAATCCTGACCCCTTCAGAAAGGGATTATATCCTCAACATAGAAATAATACAGAAGTAAATCAATATCAAAAGAAAAAAATACACTTACATTGACTGGAAGAAACTGTAGGAACTGTCATTATAGCGAAGTAGTCAAAAATATATAAGACGTCTCATTTATAAGATTAAGTACAAATAAATTTCATCAAACCGAATAAGATTGTCTGGTGGAAGACGGAACATCATAAGAGTAGACGTTGAGACTTCAAGGATTAATTGCATGAGTTGCATAATGGATAACAATTCGTCATTTCAGACTCCGCCCTCTTCTGACGACCGAGTCACAAAGGCCTTCTATTCACCATTCAATGTCTTACGGGAAAAGATATTGCCACTGTCCTTGGATTTTGTTTACATATACATGCCTACATACATGCATGCATACATACATAAATACATACAAGCATATATACATACATACATACATGCATACATGCATACATACAACATACATACATGTATACATGCATACATACATACACACATGCGTACAAACATACATACATACATACATACACACATACATACATACATACATACATACATACATACATACATACAAACATACATACATACATGCGTACACACAAACGCGGAGGCTAGGGCAGTGGAAGGGCGGGAGGACTCAAGGCGTTGAGAAAGACTTTGGTAGGTTTGAGGCGTATTGTGATGAGTAGCACAAGTACTATTGTTCCCTTAACCAAAAGAAGCACCGTCCAATTATCAGTCAAACCCCGACCCTGACCTTCAAACAACACAATACAGTGATCAAACCATACATTCATCCCAACGACCTTTAGCCTCTAATTTATCAAAGATTTCTTTGGTGTCCTTGAGCCTTCCCTCCCTCCCCCTTCCGGTGTTGTAGCCTAGCTGGACGTCGAATCCTTATTTTTAAATGTATCAACTGATGAACCCATGAATCTTATCTGTCTAAAGGTTTACCATTCCCCTGGAGATCCAGCACTTACCATTCTTAAGGACATTTTGTGTAAACTTCTGCAGATCTGAACTAAAGAAGCCCAATTTCACGGGCCCTACTACAAAATGCGAGTGCAGGTCGATGGTGTAGGGATAGGGTCCACACTTAGACCACTTTTCGCTTATCATTATATGGGTTCGTTGTAGTGGAAAATCGTTAAGGAATCCACACTGAGCTGCAGCCGCCAACCTATGCACGGTACATAGATAACGTATTCTTTAATGTCAAAATCTGAACCTATTACCCCAACTTGTCCAGCTTTTCCAAGCCAATTCCTCTTTTAACTTTATATTTCAAGCAGAGAATAATCACATATTCCCCTCCCTAGATCTTTACGTCAGTGTCCTTATTTTTCATGAATGCCCTTCCATTAATATCCAACTAATGCTTACTACAACGCTGCCAACAAACAGAAGGCCTCACCCCAAAACGAAGACAAAAAACAACACAAGACCAACCTTCACCTGACCATCCAGACCTACCATAACACGGTTTACCATACCACACCATGACTCACAATCTTACAGTCCCCACTGTGTACCAAGTCATCATAAGTGCCCTATCCCATTGTATAATTCATGTGTATGTACCCAGTTGTCTCCCATTTTTGTAATTGAGGGGCTGACCTGAGGAGTACACTTGTCGAAGGCCTGGTAGCCAGCGTATGGCTCCTGAAACCGGACTGGAAGTCTTCTGTCGGAGAGGTAGTCTGGTACCAGACTAGAAACTTGCCTCATAGACCTACCTTGACAGTAGAGTCGATGATGGCCAACACCAAGACCTTCTCTAGGTCCAGGAATACATCAGTGACTACAGTCATCATGCAAGTCTGAGCCAAGACCACCAGACAAAGCTTCCTCAACCTCATGACTTATGCCTTCTGTGACCAGGACATCTAATGTCAACGTTTACATGACCTTACGGATTGTCTCACAAATAACACACCTCGGCAGCGAGTTCTCGAGTATCTCCCGCCATGTCGCAAACAGCTCACTCCTGGCAGTCAACGTCCTCAAGTCCCTGACCTTCAGGCGGTAATGAGAACTCCGAGACTTCCGGCCCTGTTCATGCTCTTCATGATAACATGGAGGCAGCGTTCTCCTGACGAGTCTCCTCCTACACCCACCCCTTGTGTCAACACACTTGTGGCCACCTTGTGCACTCAAGATGTAATTATACGAAAGCGCTCTGTTTCGTTAGTTAACTTTTCCAAGTGGTTACTTACGCGCGCGCACACACACACACACACACACACACACACACACACACACACA
>NC_134787.1:47763803-47781303 GCF_046742065.1 Oratosquilla oratoria
TTTTGAGTAGAAATTTAATTCGGGGTCAATTTGGGTATTATTGTGATTAAATATCGAAAATTCCTTTTCTGATATTTTGTCTGTTTCTTTATAATTCTTAATGGCGGTATATACATCCAGGTTTTTTGATGCGAGATTTGGCGCGGAAAACAAAAAAATAATTTCTGTGTTTGAGATGGCATGATAGGGAAATGTTTTTGAGCAGTCTGTGCAGAAACAATTTTTGAAAATATTGGGGTTATTTTTGGCAGTATTTACGGGTATATTTGCACACATGAAATGATGTACATGTTTGCATAATGTACATTTGAGGTGATTGGTAGGGACAAGGGTATGGCATGAAGAACAGTTTTTTGTTATGTTTGTTTTTGTTTTTGTGTTAGTTGTAGTGTTCATGGTTATGTTTGTGTTAGAAGATTAAGGAATGTGAACTATCGAAATTCAACTAATTGTTCAAGATTACTTACTTGATGTACTTTTTCGTCCTTGCACTTGATATACAAATTGCAGTCTCTTGTCCATGGCGAGATGACCTTCCCTTGTTCTTTAAGTGTATTAAAGTTTACATTGAAAATATAAGTTTGATATAGAATTACATTTGCTCCTCCTTTTCTATAATATTTGAAATGACCTCCAAATCAGTAATATAAAAAGTCACCAGAAGTCTCTACCATGTTGTCACTTTACGAGTGATTGGTTCTGTATGAGACGGAAGTATTACAAAATGACGTACTGATAGTTGAAACAAATTGTAATTACACACGTGTCAAATTCGAATAAAAGGTTAGTAAGGCATCAACTGATATTGATTATTTACTGTCATAAAAGATTAATGCTCTTGGAGGGGACGTTATTCAGCACCCGAATTGTTAAATCCGAGATCTTGAGTCTTCGATCACTTTCTGAATTCAAAGTATCCCTTGAGAAGACCTGTTGGTGGAGAAGAAATGGCAGACAAAAGGAGCATTTGGAATGAGGACCAAATTGTTCCTTTGATGAATGGACTACGTTTAGCTAAAGGAACTATGGAACATTTGAAATTCTCCAAAGCATCGACATCAACACCATCACAAGATCATTGTGCCCTTGGACTCCCACTCTTTAATCAAAGTTTGCCAACATCAGCTGGTTCCATCAAATGTTCTTATTGCAACCTCACCTTTGCATCACGCCAAGAACAAGTGAACCACTATGGCCAAGACCTTCATCGAGCCAATCTGAAACGCTCTATGGAGGGAAAAAAAAGTCTTACAGAGGAACAGTTCACAAATAATATCAGTAGTTCTTCAGAGTCACAATCTGATGAAGAGGATACACAAGAAGATCAGAGGACTGCAGTTCTTCAAAGACAACCTCAGATCTACTTTGTCAACTCTGATGGAATAGTATTTTCCCTCTTTCGTTGTCTTCTCACTGGTAAAAAGAGAGAGTTGTCAAGTGAAGAGGAAGTGATTCAACAGGCAATGGCAGTGCCTTATAAGCGTTATTGGTCCATCTTGATGATTGGAGGGGGACATTTTGCAGGAGCTGTCATCAAAGGTGAAGAGATTTTAGCACATAAAACTTTCCATAGCTATACTGTTAGATCTAAACAAGGAGGATCACAAAGCACCAAAGATAACAAGAATGCTAATACTCATTTTAATTCTGCTGGGTCATCTCTTAGAAGACATAATGAGCAGTCCTTCATGCACCATGTACAAGAAGTACTTCAATCATGGCAAGGACATTTGAACCAGAGCCACATCATTATGCTTCGAGCAACAAACAGAAATAGAAAGGTGATTTTTGGTGGACCAGACCCTCCACTTAAGGCTGATGATTTACGGATTAGAACCATACCACTCAGCACAAACAAACCAACATTTAACGAGGTGCGGAGAGTGCATAAAGTATTATCAGAGATCACAGTTCATGGTACACAAGATGACCTCCAGTTAGAAATAGCAAGTACAGAGAAAAGCCTCCCTGGAAAAAAGGTCTTGAAACCATCATCTCCAAAAAAGAAAATAAACAAAGTTAAGGAAAAGAAAGCTATCAGACATCAAGAATCTTGTACTTTAAATGGAAGTGATGATTCGTCTCGTAGTCAAGACTCTGAGCATGGACTCTGTGTGAGCACAAACGAGCTCAGCACCTTCCAATTGAAAGAAATGGATTGTTATATTCCCAAAAACAAATCCAAAAGAAGTCCTCATAAGAACAAAAGACAATTACCTAAGGAGAATTCTAAAGCTCAGAAGTCCCTGCCAGAAGTGAGGAATTTAGTTTACACAGCATGCAGATCAGGAGATATAAATACTTTGAAGGCTATCATCACATATGCACATGATTCAGAAGGTGACCAATTTGAAGGTCTTTTGAGTAATGAAGTGAGAGAGTCAATCAAGGCATGTCAAGAAGCTGTCATTCCCCAATCTTTTACTTTTGGGAAAAATGAACTTTCTCTTCTTCATATTGCTGCGACAGCCTGTCAGAAAGACGTAATCTGGTATCTAATGGAAAAAGATTGTGACCCAAGTATCAAAAGCAACAAGGGAGAGCTGCCATACAAGACAACAACAAATAAGCAAATACGCAACACCTTCAGACGTTTTATGAGTACATACCCAAGTAAATATGACTACAAGGAGGCAGGGATATTGAGTCCTCTGTCTGAGGAACAAGAGAAGGAACAAGCAGCTCGCAAGGCAGAAAAGAAACGTGTACAGAAAAAGGCTAAGCGGGAAAAGGAAAAGGAAAAAAAGAAAATTGAGGAAGAAAGAAAAACTGAATTAGCAGAAAGAAATACTTTCTTATCAATGACTGATAGAGAGAAGAGGGCACTTGCAGCAGAACGACGACTTGCAGTACAGCAAGAGAGAAGAGAGCCAGGAAAAAGCAGCAGACAGGAGTGAATGCATTTCCCAACAGAGGTCTTTCCAGTGTACAGCAAGAGTCAGAGGTGGTGATGAATTCCTCTACCTAGATTACATTTTTTTGCTCAGTGTCCTGTGTGAAGGAGCTTAAAAGCAAAAATAAGTCAAACTGAAGGAAGTCAATTATTGTGTCTGTATGACCTCAAGCTAGCAGAAAACTCAGGAATTACCTCATTTGTTTCAATTCCTACTGACTAGGGCAGGGGTTCTCAATTTTTTTCTCGTTGACTACTTACCCCCTGAGTTATAAGACCATCTTCCCGAGCCCCCAATAATCTGACAATCAAGAGAATGGTCATTTATTGACTAACTCATAAAAGTACAATTATTCTGCAAAGGATATTATAAAATTATTCAAATTTTAATTACTTTATTCACACACACACACTCACACACACACACACACACACACACACACGCCAGATTCAACTATTGGTAATCAACACTGTTAACTTAGAAACCAGCGTAGAACAGTGAGATTAAAGGAACACACACTGCTAGCACGGAATTTCATAATCCACAAATACCACTATTTAAAATACGTTTTTCGTCAGCCATCTAAGTACCCCTAGAAATCTTCTTGTGAACCCCTGGGGGTTCGCGAACCCCAGTTTGAGTAAACCTGGACTAAGGGATGCCCATCAACAATCTTATCCCTTTGGCCCACTCACCTGATGCGGAGTTATTGCTACTTTGTCATGGAAACAATGTGAATTAAATATTTGCACCAGTCATTTCTTTTCTCTTTATCTAATGTGTCATATACTGCAATAAACATAAAAAAAGAAAAAAGTGTTGTGTTTTTGTAATTGTATACGTATAGCGCTATACAGTTACAGATATAAGATAAAGTGTAGTGTTCTATTTAGATTGAAAACAGTATTCTGTTACTGTACTCCAAAGGTAGGAGAAATAGTATAAGGTAAGCAGAGTAAGCTTCGGGTATTTAGTTTATCAGAGACAGCTTTTATTTTGTTGTTGTTGTTAATTTGTATTTTCTCTTTGCCGTTTTTATTGCTAAAGGAGAAGCGAAATGGCTTGTGAAGGTTCCGTGAACCTAGAGGTTCGTCTCAGGATGTGTGAGGAGGAAATTTGTCTTCACAGGAGTGCGCTCCGTGAGAAGAGTGAACCCTCCCCACAACCCAAAGAGCGTTCCACTTCTTCCCCTACTGTCACTGCCGTCAGCGAGTGGCACTCCGTGGGGTCCCGTTTGTCGAGCCCGCGTTCGGTAGACGTGTGCCCTGTGGAGCATCCGCTGGCTCTAGCCAATCGTTTGATAAATGATAGCCAGCAGGGTTTCAGACGGAAACCTTCTTGCATGACTAACTTACTCGAATTCTAAAACACAGTTATCTCCAATTATGACAAAAGTAACAATATACATTTAATGTATCTAGACTTTGCAAAAGCTTTTGATACCTTCCCACACGAAAGACTAATTACTAAATTAGCTTTACACGGAATAAGTGGTAGCCTATTAGGTTGGACTAGTAATTGCTTGAATGGTCGAAAACAGAGAGTTCTTTTAAATGAAAAACTTCCAGATGGGAAAATGTAACAAGGGGAGCTCCTCAGGGTTCCATTCTCAGGCCACTTCTATTCATAGTATATATAAATGATATGGACTATGGACTGAAATCTACCATTTCCAAATTTGCTGATAGTACAAAACTGTGCGGAATGACAAATGATCACTTAAACCAATTAGATATTCAAGAAGATTTAGGTAAATTACAGCAATGTCTATGTCTATGATTGATGTTTTGCTTATTGTCTCGAAATCTTGTTCTGCATCTCCAGTGAAAGTTTCTCAGTTTGCTTTTTCTTTTGTAATTAATGCATGTATTTCTGTGGCCAACTGGGATATATCGTTTTTTTAGTGGTGATAATGATTGTAAGGTGGTCGAATCCAAGGATTCTGACCACTTTCCAAGATGAGGGGATTAAACATGGGAACAGGTGATGTCAGGAGAGGAAGAGGTGTAGAGGACTTGATGGTCATATGTATGTGATTATGGATTTTGTTCATGGTGGTTAGTTAGTGTGTCAAGATGTGCCTGCAGATCAAATTCTATCTTCGTGTCGGAGTTGTTGACATACCAGGCCGACAACTTGGCTTTGATGCCACCACCCGTGGGGATGATGGTGAGTTGGTCGAGGTTAGGCCTCAAGTTGCTGGGAACTGTTGGGGATGATTGCGGGGAGATGTAAATGTCAACTATTGTCATTGTGGGTTTGTTACCTGTACAGATTTGGATTGATTGGATTTCGGCTGTGTTGTCGGTGCGAGGGAGGAGGGATTTAATAGTGGTAGTTGTGTTTACAAAACAGATGGATTGGTGGACCAGAGTGACGAGGTGATGGCTTTGAAGCATGGCGGACACGTGTAATTTGTGTCGTCCAGGGTTGCTCTCTACTTCTCCAGCTAATAGGAGAAGAAGAAGAATGATCGCCGGAGAATCACCTCTTGATAAAAAAAAAAAATAATAATAGTAATAATAATAATAAAAAAAAAAAAAAAGTCTACCTTTGGGTAAGGTTTGTGGTACTTGCCCCCGGGTAACCAAAGATGCTCCAAGGGATTCGTGCCATCTGAAAGGGTGGCAAGGCCTTCTTATGACGGTTTACCGGTCACAAAAATAAGATCATCTTCACAGAGTCGGTCCTGTTCTCAACTGATTGCTGTCGCGTGGCTCTCGGCGGGAGAATATTTATTGAGTATGGCACCATACAGCGAAGGGTTTTATACGGCCTCGACCCACTCAGCATCATTTCTTGGAAGAGGCGACTGCAAATCCTTCACTCATGTCCTGCCCTCAGTTGGGAATATATTTCTTGTCTGTGTTTTATGTGTCTTGAAGGTGTGCACAGTAGTGTCTATGTCTGTGATTGATGCTCTGTTCAGTGTCTCGAAGTCTGGGCGTTAGCTACAACGAAATCTGTAGAAAATTGTCTTCGGATCGAAGTGGTTAATTCCTGCACACAAAAAAGTCGAGAAGCGTTAACCATAACAAAATCAATAAGGGGTACCAAAGTAGTGAAGGGGTTTCTTAAGAAAATCCTGACCCCTTCAGAAAGGGATTATATCCTCAACATAGAAATAATACAGAAGTAAATCAATATCAAAAGAAAAAAATACACTTACATTGACTGGAAGAAAATGTAAGAACTGTCATTATAGCGAAGTAGTCAAAAATATATAAGACTCTCATTTATAAGATTAAGTACAAATAAATTTACTCAAACCGAATAAGATTGTCTGGTGGAAGACGGAACATCATTAGAGTAGACGTTGAGACTTCAAGGATTAATTGCATGAGTTGCATAATTGATAACAATTCGTCATTTCAGACTCCGCCCTCTTCTGACGACGGAGACACAAAGGCCTTCTATTCACCATTCAATGTCTTACGGGAAAAGATATTGCCACTGTCCTTGGATTTTGTTTACATATACATGCCTACATACATGCATGCATACATACATACATAAATACATACAAGCATATATACATACATACATACATTTATACATGCATACATACAACATACATACATGTATACATGCATACATACATACACACATACACACATGCATATAAACATACATACATACATACATACATACATACATACATACATACATACATACAAACATACATATATACATGCGTACACACAAACGCGGAGGCTAGGGCAGTGGAAGGGCGGGAGGACTCAAGGCGTTGAGAAAGACTTTGGTAGGTTTGAGGCTAATTGTGATGAGTAGCACAAGTACTATTGTTCCCTTAATCAAAAGAAGCACCGTCCAATTATCAGTCAAACCCCGACCCTGACCTTCAAACAACACAATACAGTGATCAAACCATACATTCATCCCAACGACCTTTAGCCTCTAATTTATCAAAGATTTCTTTGGTGTCCTTGAGCCTTCCCTCCCTCCCCCTTCCGGTGTTGTAGCCTAGCTGGACGTCGAATCCTTATTTTTAAATGTATCAACTGATGAACCCATGAATCTTATCTGTCTAAAGGTTTACCATTCCCCTGGAGATCCAGCACTTACCATTCTTAAGGACATTTTGTGTAAACTTCTGCAGATCTGAACTAAAGAAGCCCAATTTCACGGGCCTTACTAGAAAATGCGAGTGCAGGTCGATGGTGTAGAGATAGGGTCCACACTTGGACCACTTTTCGCTTATCATTATATGGGTTCGTTGTAGAGAAAAATCGTTAAGGAATCCACACTGAGCTGCAGCCGCCAACCTATGCACGGTACATAGATAACGTATTCTTTAATGTCAAAATCTGAACCTATTACCCCAACTTGTCCAGCTTTTCCAAGCCAATTCCTCTTTTAACTTTATATTTCAAGCAGAGAATAATCACATATTCCCCTCCCTAGATCTTTACGTCAGTGTCCTCATTTTTCATGAATGCCCTTCCATTAATATCCAACTAATGCTTACTACAACGCTGCCAACAAACAGAAGGCCTCACCCCAAAACCAAGACAAAAAACAACACAAGACCAACTTCACCTGACCATCCAAACCTACCATAACACGCTTTACCATACCACACCATGACTCACAATCTTACAGTCCCCACTGTGTACCAAGTCATCTTAAGTGCCCTATCCCATTGTATAATTCATGTGTATGTACCCAGTTGTCTCCCATTTTTGTAATTGAGGGGCTGACCTGGGGAGTACAGTTGTCGAAGGCCTGGTAGCCAGCGTATGGCTCCTGAAACCGGACTGGAAGTCTTCTGTCGGAGAGGTAGTCTGGTACCAGACTAGAAACTTGCCTCATAGACCTACCTTGACAGTAGAGTCGATGATGGCCAACACCAAGACCTTCTCTAGGTCCAGGAATACATCAGTGACTACAGTCATCATGCAAGTCTGAGCCAAGACCACCAGACAAAGCTTCCTCAACCTAATGACATGCCTTCTGTGACCAGGACATCTAATGTCAACCTTTACATGACCTTACGGATTGTCTCACAAATAACACACTTCGGCAGCGAGTTCTCCAGCATCTCCCGCCATGTCGCAAACAGCTGACTCCTGGCAGTCAACGTCCTCAAGTCCCTGACCTTCAAGCGGTAATGAGAACTCCGAGACTTCCGGCCCTGTTCATGCTCTTCATGATAACATGGAGGCAGCGTTCTCCTGACGAGTCTCCTCCTACACCCACCCCTTGTGTCAACACACTTGTGGCCACCTAGGAGAAAAACTTTTGGCAATGCCTTAGCCCTTAAAAAAAATGTAAATCCCCACCCGTGAACATGACCATTTATGGTGAAAAGATATCTCGGAAGATGAAAAATAGGTTTTTGTATTTGCACTCAAGATGTAATAATACGAAAGCGCTCTGTTTCGTTAGTTAACATTTCCTAGTGGTTACTTAGCGCGCGCACACACACATACACACACACACACACACACACACACACACACACACACACACACACACACACACACATATATATATATATATATATATATATATATATATATATATATATCACTAAGACAAAATGTTGTTTCACATCTGTAAATAATAATCACGAAGAACCCTCAGTCGGAATAAAAGGAATCTTTAGAAGGATGCGTAACTTCTATATTTTAGCTAATAGCTATAGCCCTCTTCCGGATGAGGGCTATATTTATTAGCCGAAATATAGAAGTTACACATTCTTCTAAAGTTTCCTTTTATTCCGGAATGGACGACAAAATGAGTGGCAGGGTGGCGAGATAAACACCGAGAACCGTTGAAGTTTTATGATGAGATAAAGGAGAATAAGGAAGGTGGCTTCATTGTAGTTCCCAACTCCAAGCACACAGAAGAGTTAGGACATTTGCTCCGCAGAGCAAGGCTGAGGATCGCCAGTACATCTAGTAAGAAGATAGAATAAGTAGTGAGAAGTAAGAATACAAATGAACATAATAACAACAGCATGGTTTACAGAATCCCATGTGGTGGCTGTGATCTAAACTACTTTGGGGAGACAGGAAGAGGCATACACAAGCGGACATATGAGCACAAGAGCGACCTGAGGGCCCACCGAACATCAAACGCCCTGGTGGTTCATGCGGAGGAATACGGACATTTACCTAACTGGGACGGAGTGGAAATATTAAAACAAGGGTTACAAAATAAAAAAACAAAAATAGTAGAGGCAGCTTTTATAGCATCCCAGCCCTGCTGTAACCATCGTGATGGTTTTATTAAGCTGTCCAAAACGTCCGGCTGGATGATCTTACAGGAGCTGAAGGGTACGAGAGGGAGGGAGGTGGTGGGTTTTGAAGGAACACGGAATGATGTAAGATATATAACTGTTCATTTCCCCATCATGTTTGTACACTCTGAAGAAGCTCTGTTAAGAGCGAAACGTCAGTTAATAAAACTTCAACGGTTCTCGGTGTTTATCTCGCCACCCTGCCACTCATATATATATACATATATACATATATATGTATGTGTGTATATATATATGTATGTATATATATATACAGACATATATAAATGTATATATATATGTATATCATATATATATATATATATACAGTATATGTGTGTGTGTGTGTGTGTGTGTGTGTGTGTGTGTGTGTGTGTGTGTGTGTGTGTGTGTGTGTGTGTGTGTGTGTGTGTGTATGTGTGTGTGTGTGTGTGTGCGTGCGTGTTTGTATGTATGTGTCTGATTCACTATGGTCTTGGATCATGTGTTGGACTCGTGATCGACAGCTATTTCCCTCCCGGAAGAGAGCTCAGAGCTTATATATGACCGATGTATGTGTAATGCTGTGACCTTTAGACGCGCACACATACACACACACACACAAAATAAGTGTTGGAGTAACGACTCGCAGCGCAGTGATACTGAAATTATTTCAGTGTGTGTGTGTGTGTGTGTGTGTGTGTGTGTGTGTGTGTGTGTGTGTGTGTGTGTGTGTGTGTGTGTGTGTGTGTGTGTGTGTGTGTGTGTGTGTGTGTGTGTGTGTGTGTGCGTGTGCGTATTTGTGTGTGTGTGCGTGTGCGTATTTGTGTGTAAATGTGTGTATGCGTGTGCACGCGTGTGTGTGCGCATGCCATGGGTGTGTAAATGTGTGTATGTGTGCGCGCGCGTGTGTGTGCGCGTGTGCGTGTGTTCGTGTGTGTGTTCGTGTATGTAAACACAGACACACACACACACACACACACACTCACATATATATATATATATATATATATATATACACATGTACATATATATATATATATATATATATATATATATATATATATATATATATATATATATATATATATACCAGTAGTATTGAAATCTACAGCATTCTGGCAATTAATAACCTTTTTAGTATTTTCTAGATTTCTAACAAGGATATGGTCATTTGGGGGAGTGGCCAAAGACGTTTGTTCGTGAGTCTCATACTTAAGTAAATCTATGTTGAAGTCACCACAGAGATATAGGTTTTTATTTCTAAATGGAGTTATGATTTCTTCAAGCATATTTGTGAACTCATTGATGTTTGTGCCTGGCTTTCTGTAAATACTTATGACGGTATTTTTTTTTCTTTTTACTGAAAATCTCAACAGCTACGCAATCAAATAGGTTTTCATGCGAATTAGTGGATTGATTTATAAGTTTGCATGAAATTGATTTTTTTTATGAAGATAGAGACTCCGCCGCCTTTTTGGATCTGTCTATTAACACTGTAGGGACTATAGTCTTGTAGGAAGTTTACTAGACATCCTGGGTCAATCCATGTTTCGCTTATCACTATAACGTCAAAGCTTTTATTGAGTAACTTGAGATAACAGTCAATCTTCTGATAATTAGCGTTTAGGCTCCTTGCATTAATGTGAATTAGTGTGAAACCATCAATATCACGAAATACTGTGTCAAATTGTGTATCACTATAGTAATCGCTGTCTTTGTTAGTTTTGAGTAGAAATTTAATTCGGGGTCAATTTGGGTATTATTGTGATTAAATATCGAAAATTCCTTTTCTGATATTTTGTCTGTTTCTTTATAATTCTTAATGGCGGTATATACATCCAGGTTTTTTGATGCGAGATTTGGCGCGGAAAACAAAAAATTAATTTCTGTGTTTGAGATGGCATGATAGGGAAATGTTTTTGAGCAGTCTGTGCAGAAACCATTTTTGAAAATATTGGGGTTATTTTTGGCAGTATTTACGGGTATATTTGCACACATGAAATGATGTACATGTTTACATAATGTACATTTGAGGTGATTGGTAGGGACAAGGGTATGGCATGAAGAACAGTTTTTTGTTATGTTTGTTTTTGTTTTTGTGTTAGTTGTAGTGTTCATGGTTATGTTTGTGTTAGATGATTAAGGAATGTGAACTATCGAAATTCAACTAATTGTTCAAGATTACTTACTTGATGTACTTTTTCGTCCTTGCACTTGATATACACCTTGCAGTCTCTTGTCCATGGCGAGATGACCTTCCCTTGTTCTTTAAGTGTATCAAGGTTTACATTGAAAATATAAGTTTGATATAGAATTACATTTGCTCCTCCTTTTCTATAATATTTGAAATGACCTCCAAATCAGTAATATAAAAAGTCACCAGAAGTCTCTACCATGTTGTCACTTTACGAGTGATTGGTTCTGTATGAGACGGAAGTATTACAAAATGACGTACTGATAGTTGAAACAAATTGTAATTACACACGTGTCAAATTCGAATAAAAGGTTAGTAAGGCATCAACTGATATTGATTATTTACTGTCATAAAAGATTAATGCTCTTGGAGGGGACGTTATTCAGCACCCGAATTGTTAAATCCGAGATCTTGAGTCTTCGATCACTTTCTGAATTCAAAGTATCCCTTGAGAAGACCTCTTAGTGGAGAAGAAATGGCAGACAAAAGGAGCATTTGGAATGAGGACCAAATTGTTCCTTTGATGAATGGACTACGTTTAGCTAAAGGAACTATGGAACATTTGAAATTCTCCAAAGCATCGACATCAACACCATCACAAGATCATTGTGCCCTTGGACTCCCACTCTTTAATCAAAGTTTGCCAACATCAGCTGCTTCCATCAAATGTTCTTATTGCAACCTCACCTTTGCATCACGCCAACAACAAGTGAACCACTATGGCCAAGACCTTCATCGAGCCAATCTGAAACGCTCGATGGAGGGAAAAAAAAGTCTTACAGAGGAACAGTTCACAAATAATATCAGTAGTTCTTCAGAGTCACAATCTGATGAAGAGGATACACAAGAAGATCAGAGGACTGCAGTTCTTCAAAGACAACCTCAGATCTACTTTGTCAACTCTGATGGAATAGTATTTTCCCTCTTTCGTTGTCTTCTCACTGGTAAAAAGAGAGAGTTGTCAAGTGAAGAGGAAGTCATTCAACAGGCAATGGCAGTGCCTTATAAGCGTTATTGGTCCATCTTGATGATTGGAGGGGGACATTTTGCAGGAGCTGTCATCAAAGGTGAAGAGATTTTAGCACATAAAACTTTCCATAGCTATACTGTTAGATCTAAACAAGGAGGATCACAAAGCACCAAAGATAACAAGAATGCTAATACTCATTTTAATTCTGCTGGGTCATCTCTTAGAAGACATAATGAGCAGTCCTTCATGCACCATGTACAAGAAGTACTTCAATCATGGCAAGGACATTTGAACCAGAGCCACATCATTATGCTTCGAGCAACAAACAGAAATAGAAAGGTGATTTTTGGTGGACCAGACCCTCCACTTAAGGCTGATGATTTACGGATTAGAACCATCCACTCAGCACAAACAAACCAACATTTAACGAGGTGCGGAGAGTGCATAAAGTATTATCAGAGATCACAGTTCATGGTACACAACATGACCTCCAGTTAGAAACAGCAAGTACACAGAAAAGCCTCCCTGGAAAAAAGGTCTTGAAACCATCATCTCCAAAAAAGAAAATAAACAAAGTTAAGGAAAAGAAAGCTATCAGACATCAAGAATCTTGTACTTTAAATGGAAGTGATGATTCGTCTCGTAGTCAAGACTCTGAGCATGGACTCTGTGTGAGCACAAACGAGCTCAGCACCTTCCAATTGAAAGAAATGGATTGTTATATTCCCAAAAACAAATCCAAAAGAAGTCCTCATAAGAACAAAAGACAATTACCTAAGGAGAATTCTAAAGCTCAGAAGTCCCTGCCAGAAGTGAGGAATTTAGTTTACACAGCATGCAGATCAGGAGATATAAATACTTTGAAAGCTATCATCACATATGCACATGATTCAGAAGGTGACCAATTTGAAGGTCTTTTGAGTAATGAAGTGAGAGAGTCAATCAAGGCATGTCAAGAAGCTGTCATTCCCCAATCTTTTACTTTTGGGAAAAATGAACTTTCTCTTCTTCATATTGCTGCGACAGTCTGTCAGAAAGACGTAATCTGGTATCTAATGGAAAATGATTGTGACCCAAGTATTAAAAGCAACAAGGGAGAGCTGCCATACAAGACAACAGCAAATAAGCAAATACGCAACACCTTCAGACGTTTTATGAGTACATACCCAAGTAAATATGACTACAAGGAGGCAGGGATATTGAGTCCTCTGTCTGAGGAACAAGAGAAGGAACAAGCAGCTCGCAAGGCAGAAAAGAAACGTGTACAGAGAAAGGCTAAGTGGGAAAAGGAAAAGGAAAAAAAGAAAATTGAGGAAGAAAGAAAAACTGAATTAGCAGAAAGAAATACTTTCTTATCAATGACTGATAGAGAGAAGAGGGCACTTGCAGCAGAACGACGACTTGCAGCACAGCAAGAGAGAAGAGAGCCAGGAAAAAGCAGCAGACAGGAGTGAATGCATTTCCCAACAGAGGTCTTTCCAGTGTACAGCAAGAGTCAGAGGTGGTGATGAATTCCTCTACCTAGATTACATTTTTTGGCTCAGTGTCCTGTGTGAAGGAGCTTAAAAGCAAAAATAAGTCAAACTGAAGGAAGTCAATTATTGTGTCTGTATGACCTCAAGCTAGCAGAAAACTCAGGAATTACCTCATTTGTTTCAATTCCTACTGACTAGGGCAGGGGTTCTCAATTTTTTTCTCGTTGAGTACTTACCCCCTGAGTTATAAGACCATCTTCCCGAGCCCCCAATAATCTGACAATGAAGAGAATGGTCATTTATTGACTAACTCATAAAAGTACAATAATTCTGCAAAAGATATTATAAAATTATTCAAATTTTAATTACTTTATTCAGAAGAAACCTCACACACACACACACACATACAACGCACCAGATTCAACTATTGGTAATCAACACTGTTAATTTAGAAACCAGCGTAGAACAGTGAGATTAAAGGAACACACACTGCTAGCACGGAATTTCATAATCCACAACTACCACTATTCAAAATACGTTTTTCGTCAGCCATCTAAGTACCCCTAGAAATCTTCTTGTGAACCCCTGGGGGTTCGCGAACCCCAGTTTGAGTACCCCTGATCTAGTATGTGCATGTGGGAAAGTTTTTATACATATACACGAATCCTCGGCTCGTACACGTTTCAATCTCCAACGGATGCCTCCATCAAGCGATTCTTCTGTCTCGACTGCGATGGCATGGAATTAAAAGTGATTTGTGGTTGAAAAAAGATATTAATTGATCACTGGGAACCATTCAGTGTATATGTATAAAAACTTTCCCATGTGCACATACTAGCTGAATGCACTATCATAGCGGAGGTGGGTTGAACGCGATATTTCGTGTAGGTGTATGTAATTCGAGCATACAAATATAAGAAAGTCGTACTCAACTTATATCTCTCTTGATAGCGTATTGGTTTAAGTCACTGTAACTTTGTTACGGGTTAGCTGGGTTCGAATCCTCTGCTCGTCCACGTTTCAATTTCCAACGGATGCCTCCATCGAGCAACTCTTCAGTCTCGACTGCGATGGCATGGAATTAAAAGTGATTTGTGGTTGATATATATATATATATATATATATATATATATATATATATATATATAATATATATGTATAAAATATATATATATACATATATGTATGTATATATGCATATATATATGTATATATGCATATATGTATATATATATAAATATATATATATATGTATAAAAATATATATATACATACAGTATATGTATGTATATATGCATATATGTACATATATGTATGTGTATATATATGTATATATATATATATGTATATATATATATGTATATATGTATATATATATATATATATATATATATATGTATATATATGTATGTATATATATATGTATATGTATATATATATATGTATATATGTCTATATATATATATATATATATATATATATATATTCATATATATATATATTTATATTTATATTATAGTATCCAATGGGGTTGTTAGTCGATAGTTTCTAAGAATGACGTGTCACCGTGCCAGTCATTACTCGGAAATGTGTCTCTGCTGTAGAGTTATCCCCGTCAGTAAACATGGACAACGCATAGTCATCCATGACTGCACTACACATAAGGGAGGGAAGGGGAGGCTGAGTGAGTGAGTGCGTGCAAGAGTTGCAGCCTTGTCGCACTCAAATCATGAGGCATCAAGGCAGCAGTACCCAGAGATCCACCTCTCAGAATATCAATATGACGATTTTCGAAGAAGGGGAGGGGCTGAACGGGGGGATGTTCTTGGCCGTTTCGAGGCGTGTTTCTCTCTCTCTCTCTCTCTCTCTCTCTCTCTCTCTCTCTCTCTCTCTCTCTCTCTCTCTCTCTCTCTCTCTCACTCACTCACTCACTCACTCTCTCTCTCTCTCTCTCTCTCTCTCTCTCTCTCTCTCTCTCTCTCTCTCTCTCTCTCTCTCTCTCTCTCTCTCTCTCTCTCACTCACTCTCACTCACTCACTCTTTAATTCTCTATGACCAACCGTTATTTCCGTTACGACTTTTTTTTTTTTTGTACCAGTTAATCTTTCTCATAACAAATTCCGAAGAAGTGCCCCCAGAGAACTCGGCTAGTTCTCGTCAAACAGTTTTCTTTCGTCTTGCAACCAACCTTTTACTGGGAAGCAAATTGCATAAGAATGTGATATATATACTCAGATGCCGATAACAGATGTCAATGAAAAAGATCTAAGAGAATTTTGCTTTCATTTCTGGGAGAATCAATTTTGGCCCGTAGGAAAGAGAAACGTCAAAATAACTACTGAGGCATAATAAATAATTGAGTAGATAGATCAATCAATCAGTCAACCAATCTGTCAATCAAGCAATCAATTGACCAATCAACTAATCAATCAACAAACCAATAGATGATAAATCAATAGATCACTAGATTAATAGATCAGTAAGTCAATAAATCAAGCATTCAATCAGTCAATCGCTCAACCAGTCAATCACTCAATCAGTCGATCGACCAATTGACCAGTAAACAAATAAACTAACCAATCAGTCAAACAATCGACCAATCAATCAATAATTCAACCAGTCAATCGCTCAATCAATCAATCACTCAATCAGTCAAACAATCGACCAATCAATCAATAATTCAACCAGTCACCAACCAACCAACCAACCAACTAATCAATGAATATATTGATTAAGATAGAAGTTAAATCAAACGCGTGGGCGATTAAACTTATTAATTTCCGTGGCTTTTTTTTTTTTTTTTTTTTTTTTTTTTTGCCAGACACTGGTTTCACTATCATGTTGAAGAGGTAATGGCACGGAATGAAAAAAAAAAAAACTACCTAACAACAAACCAGAATAGAAGGGAGATAGATTGTAGCCCCTTCGCTGCACAGAAGAGGAGAACGGGAAGGGATGCCATTGCTTGGATGAAATAGCTTGACGGCAGCCTGGGTTGCGAGAAGACTGCCAACTGGAATGGTTACATTACGTTACGTTACGTTAGGCAAGACAAAGCTAGACTAGGCCAGGCTAGGCTAGGCCAGGCTAGGTTAGGTTAGGCTAGCTTAGGTTAGCTTAGTTCAGGTTAGCTTAGCTTAGCTTAGGTTAGGCTAAGTTAAGTTAAGTTAAGTTAGGTTAGGTTAGGTTAGGTTAGGTTAGGTTAGGTTAGGTTAGGTTAGGTTAGCTTAGGTTAGCTTAGCTTAGCTTAGGTTAGCTTAGGTCAGGTTAGATTAGCTTAGGTTAGCTTAGGTTAGGCTAAGTTAAGTTAGGTTAGATTAGGTTAGGTTAGGTAAGGGAAGGTCAGAGAAGATCAGGTCAGGTTTGCTGGTCGAGCTGAATGAGGTCGGGGTCTCGATCTATAGACCTTCCACTCAAGTGGGGACGTCCCCTTACAACTGAATAGAATCAATTGTCGAATGAGGTAAGGACAAGTCTATGGATTCCACCACCGAGGACGAGGTCAGCGAAACTCGATAGTTTGTTTCCATCTGACTAATTGGAACACCTGGTGTCGTAATCAATGGTTAAGCGAGGTTCGAACAGAGTTCGTTTTTGAATCGGGTTTGAAACAGACGTCAATCCATCACTCCAATTAAAATGATGGTTATTGAGGCTTCGAAAGAGCTCCGAACATGTTCAAACGTGTATGCATCCCAATTTTTTTTTTTTTTTTTTTTT
>NC_134787.1:47783803-47796303 GCF_046742065.1 Oratosquilla oratoria
GAGAGAGATAGGTAGATAGAGTGAAAGATAGGTAGAGAGATAGAGAGAGAGAGAGAGAGAGAGAGAGAGAGAGAGAGAGAGAGAGAGAGAGAGAGAGAGAGAGAGAGAGAGAGTGAATGTGTGTGTGTGTGAGCGTGAGTGTAACCATGAATGTGAGTGGAAGCGTGAGCGTGAGTATGCGTATGAGTATGAGTGTGTGAATAAGGGTGGAAGAGTGTTAAGGCCTATTGAGTAACGCCGTTAGGTTGAAAATAGCAAAACACATGGTCAACTTGCCTTCATATCGATTCCGATGGCAAAAGAAAGAAAAAAAAATAAATAAACACGAGGACGGACGATAAGCCCTTATAGCTCTGAAACGTGTAATACATCCTTTTGTTCAGTTGGTCCGGCGGTATGGTGGAGGGGAAATGTCAAGTGGAATATCCTCTCCTTCGACAAGAAATTCCACTGAATAAAAATATACATCACCAAGAACTAAATACATAAAACAATCAGTTCGCAGTGAAGGAGCTAAGCTGATTGATAGGAAATGGGAGTGGTGCTTCGAAAAGGAAAAGGAGGAAAGAAAGTAAAGTAACAGCAGCCAGATTTCAAGAGGATGTACCGCCTGGTATGAAAGAGGTAAATCGAGACAGGACCCGACCCTTTCGCTACCGAAAAGGTCTCACAGAACTGAAAGAAATAGCCTGGCGACAACTTTAATAAAAACAAAAATACAACCTCATACGGAAAGGTTAAGGCAGGAAGGGCCAGTCAGGAAAATTAAGGAGAGGTTAACCATAAAAGGAGATGAGCACAAGAGATGTCATTCTGCATGGATCTCTTGCGCAAAATGACGTGTGTGTGTGTGTGTGTGTGTGTGTGTGTGTGTGTGTGTGTGTGTGTGTGTGTGTGTGTGTGTGTGTGTGTGTGTGTGTGTGTGTGTGTGTGTGTGTGTGTGTGTGTGTGTGTGTGTGTGTGTGTGTGTGTGTGTTCATTTGCATGTGTTCGCACGTACGACTGAGGGGTGGAAGGTAACGACGACAACGTCTGTGCTCGTTCGTATGAGCGTCTAAGTTTATACTTGATAGACGTGTCGGAGAAGAGAAGACCCAAAGTAAGTGATTTTTCTTCAAAATACAACAATTCCATGCAGCCTTGAAACCCATTGTTTAATAAGAAAAGGAGGTAACCGATGGTAGAAAGAAGGCGTTCAGAGGAGAAGTAGGAACAAAAATAGAATTCTTTCATAGCGGGTCCTCTTTGCGACAATAGATCCCTTCCCCGAATCGGAATTACTTAACTAACTCAAATTTCACCTGGCCTAACAAAACTTAACCTTAGCTAATCTAATCAAACCTAAACTAACCTAACCTAAACCAAACTAAACTAACCTAAACTAAACTAACCTAAACTAACCTAAGGCAACGTAAAATAATCTAAACTAACCTAAACTAACCTAACCTCACCTATCCTAACCTACGCTTACCTATACTTGCCTACCTATCTTAGCCTATCTTATCTGACCTTAACCTATCTTAACTTATCTTTACCTATCTTAACCTATCCTAACCTATCCTAACCTATCTTAGCCTATCATAGCTTATCTTCGCCTATTTTGGCCTATCTTGGCCTATCTAAGCCTAAGCCTACCTAAGCCTAAGCTTATCTAAGCCTATCTTAACCTATCGTAGCCTATGTCAGCCTATCTTAGCCTATTTTAACTATCTTGGCCTATCTTAG
Organism: Oratosquilla oratoria; assembly: GCF_046742065.1. Classification (NCBI taxonomy): domain Eukaryota; kingdom Metazoa; phylum Arthropoda; class Malacostraca; order Stomatopoda; family Squillidae; genus Oratosquilla; species Oratosquilla oratoria. The sequence goes on from NC_134787.1 coordinate 47,785,529, forward strand.
CCTCCCTTAGCCTATCTTAGCCTATCTAAGTCTATCTTAGCCTATCTTAGCCTATCTTAGTTTATCTTAGTTTATCTAACCCTATTTAAGCCTAAGCCTATCTTAACCTATCTTACCCTATTTTGGCCTATCTTGGCCTATCTAAGCCTAAGGCTATCTTAACCCATTCAATTCCGATGACAAGATGTCTTGTCATTTGGTCAAATAAAACAAAAAATTATAAAACACCAAAATGTTTGATCCAACACCAGAAAAATATGACGTCAGTCCTCCTCGCTTCGCTCGCGAGCGAAGCGAGGAGGACTGACGTCATATTTTTCTGGTGTTGGATCAAACATTTTGGTGTTTTATAATTTTTTGTTTTATTTGACCAAATGACAAGACATCTTGTCATCGGAGTTTAATGGGTTAACCTATCTTACCCTATTTTGGCCTACTGTATCTAAGCCTAAGCCTATCTAAGCCTAAGCCTATCTAAGCCTAAGCCTATCTAAGCCTATCTTAACCTATCTTAGCCTATGTCAGCCTATCTTAGCCTATTTTAACCTATCTTGCCCTATCTTAGCCTATCTTAGCCTATCTTAGCCTATCTTAGCCTATCTTAACCTATCTTAGCCTATCTTAGCTTATCTAAGCCTATCTAAGCCTAAGCCTATCTTAACCTACCTTACCCTATCTTAGCCTATCTTAGCCTATCTTAACCTATCTTAGCCTATCTTAGCTTAACTTATCTTACCTATCTTAACCTATCTTAACCTATCTTAACCTATCTTAACCTATCTTGATCTATCTTAACCTATCTTAACCTATCTTAGCTTATCTCTACCTATCTTAGCCTATCTTAGCTTAACTTATCTTACCTATCTTAACCTATCTTAACCTATCTTAACCTATCTTGATCTATCTTAACCTATCTTAACCTATCTTAGCTTATCTCTACCTATCTCAACCTATCTCAACATATTTCAACTTATCTCAACCTATATCAACTTATCTTAACCTATTAACCTACATTAACCTATATTAACCTATCGTAATCTGTCTTAACCTAGCTTAACCTGTCCTAACTTATTATAACCTATCCTATCTTAACCTAGTTTAACCTGTCCTAAACTATCTTAACCTAGCCTGAAATAACTAAACTAGCCTAACCTAACCTAACCTAACCTAACCTAGCCTAGCCTAGCCTAGCCTAGCCTAGCCTAAACTAACCTAACCTAATCTAATCCAACCTAACCTAACCTAACCTAATCTAATTTAATCTAAACTATTCTACTTTAACATAAACCAACCTAACCAAACCTAACCTATCCTAGTGTTACCTATCCTAATCTAACTTAGCACAACCTAACCTAGCTTAGTATAGCCTAACCTAATTTAGTGTAACCAAACCTAATTTAGCATAACCTTACCTTACTTAGCATAACCTAGCCTTACTTAAACGAGATGAATCTAACTTATCCTAACCTAGTCCAGGGTAGAATGGAGCAGCATTTTCTTAATTGCTCTTTAAGAATGCAGAGGAATATTCATTCATTGAAATTGGAAAAATTCCCTGGAGAGGCTTAGATTAACGGTCTTATCTTTCGAGAGATAGTGATTTCAGGAGTTGCATGCAAGTGCACAGTAGAATATCTAACTTGCAAGTTTATCTGGTGGGTCAAGGGTGATATAGCTAAGGTAAGGCACCAAGATAAGATTCGTGGTAATGGGTTCAAATTAGACAAATTTAGGTTTACGAAGGCAATAGGCGAGAACTAGTTTAGCAATAGACCGGTTAACAAATAGAATAGACTTAGTAGCCACGTAGTGAGTGCTGAATCTGTTGGTTGTTTTATGAGAAGATTAAATAACTTTATGGATGGGAATGATAGATAGTAATGGACATGGAACTGCCTAGTGTAGGCCTTGGGGTCTTTTGCGGACTCCTCCATTATTATGCTCCTTTGCTCTTACGTCTCTGGATCTTTTGGTAATCGCAGTTTGACCTGGAAGAAGGCAAATGGAATTCTTAACCCATTTAGTCTCATGTGTATCAACGTAGATGTTTATAGCAACATTTTCCTTATTCTATTTGTTTATTTGTTTGTCTATTCACTTGCTTACTCACTTTATTTGTTCATTTTTATTCTAAAAATAAATTTCTTGGTCAAATTTAAATGCCAAAAGAACATATGGAGGTAAATACCGTTTCTGAAATTTCAAAACAGTGACAAGGAAACGTGCTTCCGTTTGCTGATGCCCGACTGAATAAGTCTTGATATTTCTTTAACATCCAAATTAAATAAACACAGTAAACCGGCTTTAAAACAAATAAACATGTGACATGAGAGATTGATGGTTCAGGCTTTCCCTTCATCATTGTAAGATTTTTTTGAAGAAAAAAATTAAATAGTCTTCATAATAAAAAAAATTCAGACCAATGAACACAGAGCAAACCAAGGTAGAAATAAACGCGCCACCAAACAGCTCATTGGAGTGAGCTCTCCCTCTGTTAGGAAGAGAACTGTTCATGGAAGGCCCTCATAGGACAGTAAGGGCAAAGGCCAAGTCGGTGCTAAACTCCGAGCGCGGATCCTCCTAGCAGTCTGACAAAGCTGAATTAAATTAAGGTCAAAATCTGCAATCCCTCTCACCGGCGTGTCCAAGGATTACATCATAACTTGGAGAACTGTTCTGAATTTAACGATAACTCAAACTAGTTTCCCTTCAAAAGCGGAGGAATACAGTAATATAATTCAAAGACACTGAATGCGCCATTTCTCGCCTAATCAACGAAGTTCATCGGCATTACGTCTGTCTGGCCAAGATATTTCCGTATATCGTCTGTCGTCAGTAGAATTGAATTATTTAATTTGTTGAATTCCTGGCGGACTTGCAAACTATGCACACATTGATCATGTTACTGTGCAAATTTTCCACACATTGCTGGTGAAACTGTACATTGGTCGTGAAATTGTACAAACTATTGAAATATTGCCGGGCGACAGCTTTAATGAAAGCAAAAATACAACCTAATACGGAAAGGTTAAGTCAAGAAGGGCCAGTCAGGAAAATTAAGCTAAGAAATATGCATATTTCTTTATATACAATATATGCAAAGTTTAATGGAACACTAAATGGAATTATCAACTGATATGTACTCACGTAAAGCGCGGTTGGTAGAGTCCCAGACTGTCAGTACGGCGGTGCCGGCGGTACCTGGTTCGAATCCTGCACAGGGCTGAAATTATTTCAGTATCGCTGCGCTTCGAGTCGTTACTCCAACTCTCGTGGGCGGGGAGTTGGGTGTGTGTGTACGTGTAAGGTCACAGCATTACCCATAGATCGGTCATACGAGCTCTGAGCTCTCTTCCGGGAGGGAAATAGCTGTCGATCACGAGTCCAACACGTGATCCAAAGACCAAGGTGAATCACAGTACATTTACTTGTATAATGTCTACACCATGGTGCTCATATGGTTTTAGACAGTGCTTCCCACAGATCTCAAAAATAGTGCTCGCATATTAAGATATTTTACTTGTGTGCGCAGAAAATGTTTTATAACGTTGTACTGAAATTTCTCCAAATCATGAATTTTGCCTTTATACGGTAATCATTAAAAACGTGCTCTTCATCAAATCGCCGAGCATGTGAAATTCCAAGATGACCAATCAAAGCAATTAAGTTTTCTATCACAACCAAATATGGTAAACGATTGACCGTCGTTTCCTAATCAATCAGTATCAGCCAGGGTTGCCACTTTGGATATTTTATATCCAGATTTAGAGGTTTTTCATAGCGTCTAGAATTCTAGCTATAAAATTTAGTCATTTACTATTAGATGTAAATCTGGTGAATTTTAAAATAGATTCAGATATTTTAGATTTTTTTTAAATGTTTTGCCAATATTTATTATTATCGTATTAGATTAGTATCTACTGGGTTTTGAATGTACATACATTAGTTACAAATACTTCATATTAAAATCACTAAATTGATAACATATTTTGTAACGAGTTTAGCAAAATATTTCTGATCACTTGTATAAACATCGAAACGTTTTTACCGCTAGTAGTATAAAAGTACTGGAAACGACTAAAAACGTTTTCATACGTTTGATCACGCAATCGTCCCGCACCACTGGGATTGACACGCAGTAAGCGAACTACAGTGACTGCGTGTGAATCCGCCAAATCTGAATTATCAAGAAAGTGCCGGTTGTGCTTATATACTTAACTACTAAAGCCCTTCCCCAAAATGGACAAGTTTTTAAAACGCAAGCAGTCGCCGGGGAATGATACGAAAGTAAGAAACAATACAAACAGAAATATCAGAAGCACCCAGAAAAAAAATATATATATATATTATTTTCAAACATCTTGGGAAGTTAGGTTGCGGAGAATGAAGAGAAATCTGGAGTGTAATGCCTGTTATGCTATGCGAGTCTTTCTGGCTACCAAAAAGCTAATTATGAAAGGCATTATGATACCCATCATGGATCTTTCAGTGTAAACTTATCCTGTGTTTTCCTCAGCTAGGAAAAATAAATTAAAAGAGATGAAAGACAATTCGAAGAAATCAAAGAATTGTTTGTGCCGTCCTGCAAATTCCAATAAACTTTCGAATGAAGTTTCATTCGAAGTGGCTAGTATATTGGCCAAAAAGTGCATGCCATACAGCAGAGGCGAGGTTGTAAAAGACTGTATTTTGGCTACCATAAATTTTTTAGCTAAAGTGTCCCGGATTAACATTAAAGGATGCTTTTCACTGCAGCGGAAAATATTCCTTTAAGTAACGACAGCGTTAAAAATAGAGTAAAATGAATTTCGGCTGCAGTTAAGAAAGATTTGGGGATAAGGATAGGCCACTGCGGGTGTTTTTCTATGGCACTGGATGAGACAACGGACATTGTTTCTGTGTCGCAACTAATGCGTTTCATATGCTTTGTACATAATGATGCTACGGTTAGTGAAGAATTTCTAACAGTGTTGCCACTTACAGACAAGACAACTGGAAAGGATGTGTATGATATTCTCATGAAGTTTCTCACTTCAAAAAATATACATTTGAGTAAACTTGTTTCTATTGTTACTGATGGTGCTCCTTCCGTGGCTGATAAAAACAAAGGTCTCGTTGCCTAATTAAAAGGAAATGACAAAACCCCTGCTTTTGTTCATTACCACTCCTTATTACATGTTGAGGTGCTGTGTAGCAAACTGAAAGGTCAGACAAAACTCATAGATTACCTGAAAGAACTGACAAGGGTCATCAACTTTTTAACTTCAAGACCTCTGAACAAACGGCTTTTGAAAGCATTTCTTGAAGATTCACAAACTTTCAACTCTGGACTTAATGTTCATTCGTTGTCTTAGTCGTGGTTTAGTATTAGCGAGAGTGTGGGGAGTCTTTGAAGAAATGAAGTACTTGTTGATTGAAAACAAGAGCGAAATTTTTTTTCCTGATATTTTCACCAATAAATTTAAACTGACTTTTGCTTTCTTGGTTGATCTTTTTCATCACCTGAATGTATTGAATTTAAAATTGTAAGGAAGGCACAGCAGTGCCTGGATGCTGTATGAACAATTAGCAGAGTTTCAAACCAAACTTCAACTTTTCCTTTCCCAAATACAGAAAAAGCCATTTGCTTCACTTCCCAGAACTACAAAACTGTTTGAGTGAAACGGAAAATGGATGTTACCCACCATATGTTGAAAGCGTCTCTAACAAATTTTATGGCAAAATTTCAAGACAGGTTTATCTTTTTGAAGGAACAGAAAACCAGATTCCAATTATATTCTCAGCCTTTCAACTTTCCAGTAGAAGTCGTCTCCAAAACATTCCAACTTCAAGAAAAAACAGCAATAGAACTTGAGCTTGAAGTACTTCCTCCAGAAAGAAGATATTTGTATTTTTTGGAGATCAAGTGACTCCCAGACACTAGCGACTACATTGCAAAATGAGGCTTTCAAAATGCTGTCAATGTTTGGAGCGACTTACATTTGCGAGATTGCATTCTATGTTCTCAATAATATTAAAAACAAAAGAAGGGTTAAACTAACAATAGAATATTTGGAAGAAATACTTCGATTAGCTCTTCATGAAGAAAACTTGAAAACAAGGGATTTGGCCAATGACATGCAAAGTCAAGGGTCACATTAAGTTCATAGGTAAGAATTTTACTTTTATAATTATCATTTAGTCCTACGTTTTACAAAATTTACTTATGTTTTTATTACCCATAAAATATTTTTATTTCATAAGTGTAGTATACTTTTTTTTAAAATGAGGGTACTCGCTTGACCAGAGTTTCTTTGCTTCAGTGCTCAAAAAGATGGTCTACATAGTATAATGTGGAGGTTCAGTGAAACATGGCGTATTTTGTCCCGAGGCTTTATTATAGTTATTCGTAGTGATGGTGTTTTTGATGGTAGTAATGGTGTTTTTGGTGGTGGTGGTAGTGTTTTTAGTGATGATGATGGTATTTTTTGTGATGGTGATGTTTTGTATGGTGGTGTTTTTTATAGTGGTGGTGTTTTTGGTGGTGATGTTTTTGATGGTGTTTTTGTGGGGTTTTTGGTGGTAGGGATATTGTTGGTTGTGGTGTTTTTTGGCGGTAGTTTTTATGTAATTTTAGTGGTGTGGTAGTGGTGTTTTTGGTGGTGATATTTTTAGTGGTGGTGATGGTTTTGGTGGTGGTGGCTGTGCTTTTAGTAGTGGTAGTGTTTTGTTTTTTTGTTTTTTTTTTGGTGGTGGTGCTGTTTTTGGTGGTGCCGTTTTTGGTGGTGTTTTTGATGGTGATGATGTTTTTGTGGTGGTGATGGTGCTGGTGTTTTTAGTGGTGGTATTTTGGTGATGATGCCGATGGTTTTTGATGATGGTGGTGTTGTTTTTGGTGGTGATGGTGTTTATGGTGAGGATAGTGGTGTCTTTTGGTGATGGTGTTTTTGTTGGCAGTGGTGTTCTTTTTGGTGGTGATGTTTCTGGTGGTGGTGTTTTAGATTGTGTTTTGGAGCGTTGTCTTTAGTAGTGATTTTCTGTGGTTGTGATATTTTTTTTTTTTTTTTTTTTTTAGATGGAGGTGGTTGTGGTGATGCTTCTGGTGGTGGTAGTTGTGGTGGTTGTTATGGTGGTTGTTTTGGTGGTTGTCGTGGTGGTTGTTGTGGTGGCTGTGATGGTGGTTTTTGTGGTTTTGGCGGATTAGGTGGTTTTGATGTATTTGGTGGTTTGGGTGGTTTGGGTGGTTTTGGTGGATTTGATTTTGGCTTTGGTGGTGGATTTACTTTTGGTGGTGGATTTAATTTTGGTGGTGGTGAAGGTGACGGAGCTGAATATGATTGATATATAAAAATATACACTTACGGATATTTTATGCACACACACACACACACACACACACACACACACACACACACATATATATATATATATATATATATATATATATATATGTGTGTGTGTGTGTGTGTGTGTGTGTGTGTGTGTGTGTGTGTGTGTGTGTGTGTGTGTGTGTGTGTGTGTGTGTGTGTGTGTGTGTGCATATGTGTGCGCGCGTGTGCGTGCATTTATATATATTTATATATATATATATATATATATATATATATATATGTATATATGTGTGTGCGTGTGTGTATATATATGATATATATACATATATATATATATATATAATGCATATATGTATGTATGCGAGCGCGCGTTTGTAACTATGGTGGAAATTAAAACAGAACATACACAATGAAGAAGACTGCAAGAGACCATATGGCCTACACTAAGTAGTCTCATATTCCTTGTCACCTGTCCATATCCATAAATTTATCTAATCTTCTCTCAAAACAACCAATTGTTTCTGTGTCCACTACATTGTTACCAATTCTATTCCATTATATTAACCACTCTGTTGGTAAATTGGTCCTTGCCTATTTCCTTCTTAAACCTAATTCTGTCAAATTTAAATCCATTACTATAAGTCCTGCCCTGCTGTCTTAATATAATGATCTTGGATGCACCGCCTTTGTTAAAGCCCTTGACCTATCTAAAAATCTTTATTAGATCATCACGCACTCTTCGTTTTTCGAGGTAGTGTAAGTTTATATGCATAAGGTACATAATGCGTTGTCTTGATCATATATTCTTCTTCATATGTTGAGAGTGCATGTCACGATGTAGTGTTCCACGCCATCTATGCCCTTCGTATTTTTACAAATTAACAATCATCATCCTCAATAATTAAGTTCGCCAACTATTTCCTCTTTATAAGAATATTATTCAGTCTTTTAATTGCCCTTTCTTACAATATATACTTTGATTTCAGACATAATTTTCTGTTTTTCTTGGGCTAGTATTTCTATCTCATTGTTACAGTTTTCATTCTCTTTTTTTTTTTTTATCTCGTTAATATATCTTTTCCATCAAATCTTATTATCAGTTCAGCTTATAAAGTGCATTTTTTTCTACATTATTCAAAATACCTCTTTTACATTTCATATCTGATTGCAGTCATATCCTTGTTTTCCAGTCTTCTTTCTTTTCCACGTATTTAGTTTATTATATATTATTTGTGTAAGGCTACATATTTGATCGTTTTTACCTTGCTGCTGTTGAGAAACAAATCGTTAAGAATTCGCTTCGAAATTATATCCATCGAGTTTTGTTGGCTCTATTATCAGTTCTAGTGGACTGAAATTTGTAACGCCATTCTTTCTGGCATTTATACACAATGTTATTGCTGTCTACCATCCACTGATATATATTTGATATTCGTAAACACTTCCAATCCCACTGTTTATTACAAAACTCACAGCAATTAATATTTTATTTAGACAAACATCATAATAAGTATTTGAGCATTCACCTCACCAACTCACCATCCCCACTCCCACGCAGTGGTAAGTGAGAAACTCCTAATTGGGATTTTTAGGCCGACGTTCGGTCGCCTCCCCGCCTGGCCAGGACTGTCGGGAGACCTAATAGTAAGCCCAGCGGGTCCCAGAAATCGAACTCACAATCACCTGTTAAGAGTTCAAGACATATCGCTCGGCCCAACACTGAGCGTCCCGAACACGTTTGCACCTTAGCCATACCAGTCTATAACGTTTTGGGATGTACACATATTCTTGGACCAAAAAACAAAACTATTTTACTATCCTTTACATTGATCATAAGAACCAAGATTAAAGAGCATTCCCTATGTAATTCATATTTTTAGTGGACTTAATTTCTGCTTAGCATAAAAGAGAATCTTATCAGGTGATATGAAAATTTTTCAAAAACGTGTCTGACCTTGGACAATACAAAACATCGTATCTATGATGTTTGCGCCAGTCAAATGAACTCAATAACATATTTATTAAAACATAATGAACCTGCGCAAAAGAAGAAAAAATAATATTCAATCACCAAAGTGAAATCCTGACAAATCATAGCATTTTATATATTTCATGATAAAAAAAATATACCAAAATAATCCTAATGTTATACATTTTTTCTTATAGTTTGTTTCCTTTAGGCTCGAGAATCATTTTCCCGCCAAGATAGCCGATGTTTTGAAAAACAATGACATGCATGAGAGCAGGAATTTCTTGTTTCACGCTTAGCCTTCTTATGTCTAATGACATCCTCACCCTCACCTGTCCACGTGATAGTGTCACCTTTCACAGTATCATGCATTTTACCTGAATGGCCCACCTACCCAACCCCTCGCAATAACGACTGTGTTGCATTTTATGTTAGGAGAACCAACACAAGAAACGTTTTCTTTAAGAAAGCGACTTTCTTTCCGTAATCAGAAATGTGCTGGTCTTCCATTTGCTTAGTTGTGGTTCTAACCCCGTGCATGTCTCCGATTCCCAGTAGTAACTGTTAATTACCTCTCCACCAACAGTCCCTATAGTGCATATCAGTCAAAGGTGACGGTTTCGGCCGCAGTTTAGCGTCTCCTGGTGTAGGCTCCTCACCACTCATACCCGTGTCATACCATTTCCACCTTATGACGTATGCCACATTTTCCCCACAGTTTAGGAATGACACTTTTCCGTAGCTACCGACACTCCGATAGCCCACCCCTCTCCCGTCATTCTAGAATCCCAAAACCATCCTCGCTATCGGTGTAATATTGTTTGCAAGGATATAGCATTATCAAATTGTCTGCTGAGAAATACAATGCCACCAAAACTAAGAGCTCAGGAGAGACAAATTCCCCCCATGCCAAAGGTAACAAGAATGACAGACCCTAATGTTGATATAAACTCGAAATGTTTATTCTTCCGTTTGCTGATAGCCTTAGGCAACGGAACATAAGAAAATTTAATATTCCCACAGGCTGGATGAAATTATGTTTTTTATTCACTCTCTAACAAGCCGTGAGGTCTCAAAAAATACAAAAATTGATGTACACTCGACCCATATTCTTTATCAAGTGTATCGATCGTTCTTTCAGAATCTGTGGACGAACGAAATAATAGCAACAATATAACTGACACGTTCACGGGTCGTGTTTGACAAAGTCAACATGAACATGGCCGGTGGATTTGAATTCAAATGTCAAACTGGGGCGTAACGGTCACTCAGACGACCAGAAGTTGTTGACGCTGATGACATATTCAAGGGAAGATGCTTGATGATACCAGAGCTTACCGGCTTTGTGGCTCCCTCTCTTCGACGTCCCTCTGGTAACCAGTATATCAAGAGTGTTCAGTTCTGTTTCTTTTCAAAATGGCGCATGTTCGCAAGTACACATATAGATATTGTATAGACGAAGAAAGTAAACACTGAACTGGTCGAAATAAATTTAT
>NC_134787.1:47806303-47808803 GCF_046742065.1 Oratosquilla oratoria
ATCGTACTTACTGTTATTTTTACCTATGTGTTTTACCTTGCATTTACTTGTGTTAAATTTCATTAGCCACTTTTCAGACCATTGCTGTAATTTATCTAAATCTTCTTGAATATCTAATTGGTTTAAGTGATCATTTGCCATTCCGCACAGTTTTGTATCATCAGCAAATTTAGAAACAGTAGATTTTAGTCCATGGTCTATATCATTTATATATACTATGAATAGAAGTGGCCCAAGAACGGAACCCTGAGGAACTCCACTTGTAACATTTTTCCATCTAGAAGTTTTTCCATTTAAAACAACTCTCTATTTTCGACCATTCAACCAATTACTAGTCCAACCTAATAGGCTACCACTTATTCCGTGTAAAGCTAATTTAGTAAGTAGTCTTTCGTGGGGGACGGTATCAAAAGCTTTTGCAAAGGTTAGATATATTAAATCTATCTTGTTTCTTTTGTCATAATTCGAGATAACTGTGTTTACGCCAGGAGACGCTTAGCCGTGGACGAAACCTTCACTTTTGCCTTTTTATGTGCTTTAGAGACTGTTGAGGCAGTTGAGAATTGCTGCTGGGAGTCGGAAAGGAGTTCGCACAATAGATGGGATAGTATCTAATCTAATTTCACGTCCTAGATCCCAAAATTTCTATTATGGGATAGAAACGGACATGGGTTTTTACCAATAGTAAACTTATAAGGTTGATGCTAAATCTCCTACAGAGATGTATAAGACTTAAGATTGATAATGAAAAATCGGTTGTTATAGTTTTCCATTATAAAATCATTGGGAGTATGATTTTTTTTTCTAACATAATAAGTGCATCGAGAGCCCTTTGAGATTATGTTCTTTCTGCCACCATGCATTGGCTGGCTGGCTGACTGGCTGGCTGGCTGGCTGGCTGACTGGGGGATTCGAACCGTCTCAAATTGGCTGATGATTCGTTGTATGCGGCGTTTCTCTAGTTCGTTTGGTCACAACTCTCCCAAAGTAGGCGAAGGATCAGCCATAAATTGAAAATGGAATGGATTTCTTAAGGGGAAAATGATACATTCCAAGTCATTTGGAAAAGACGGATGGCGTAGAGAGTACGGAAAGAGAAGTAGGAAGTGGTGAAGGAGGAAAACAGAGATAGAGAAAACCGAGGAAGAAGAGTAGGAGGTGGAGAGTGAAATGAATGTTGACGCAGGAGAAGGACAAGATTAGTAAGGGAGAAATGGGAAGAGTAGAAAATGAGGAATAGGAAATCAAATTAAAGAGGAGAAGAGGAAGAGGGAGAGGACGAAGATGGAGAGGAGGAGGAGGTGGCCGAAAGAGACAAGGTAGAAAGAAAGGAAGAGTAGGAAGAGAAAGAGGAGATAGAAAGTAGAAGTTGAGAAGAGCAGAAAGGAGAGGATGAAGAAACGAGGTGAGAAAAAGAGGAACGTGGAAAGGGGACGGAAGTATGAACCATGAAAAATTGTGCCAAGCGAAGAAAGCAGTTCGAGCAGACAAGAGGAGGAAAGGAAGAAGAAAAACGGAATAAAGGGGAGCATCTGGAATAGAAAAGTATTTGATATGAATTTTAAAAGGAATGGGAAGGAAAGCATACAAGAACAAGGGAAAAATAAAGTGTAAGGAAAAAATGAGAAACAGATTAAGTGAACATTCAAATGTTATGAAGGAGGATTCTCCCAAACAGCGACGAGTGCAACACTAAACAAGATGAACAGATTAAGAAAAATAATTTGTTTAAAATATCCATAAAAACCAGATATGAGATGATGGTGGAAGGAGCTGAGGAGGATGAAGAGGAAGGAGAAGCGAGAAGGACAAGAAAAGAGAATGAAAAAGAAGAGAAGGATTGACGGAATGTGAAAGTGTGAATTCACAGGTGCTGTCGAAGAGTATTGAAATAAAACTCGCCTGTGTTTTTCCTTACCTATTTTTGGCACAGTATTACACGGCACACACCCTCAGGGATCTACTTCCACCTGTTAACTGGTACTCTTCGGTCTGGTCTTGGCTTACATACTGATTTAATACTGAGGTCAACATCTTGGTGAGGAGAGTTACCAGTTTCATCTTAATTCCATTGTTTGTTACAAATGAAAGATTTAAACATGTATGTCATATTATAATAGAATTAGATATATCATGTGGTTGTTTCTTGTGATCTAATATGTGTTCAGGTTTATTTGGGGATGTATATATGTGTGTTTGCAGGTAGGTTTCTGGCTACTTAGCCATTATCATGCACTGATCATGCGATGGTTGCTCGCCTTAGGGCGTTGATGAGTGTTCGTTTGTATGTGTGTTGTAATGTAGTTTTCCATGGGCAGTGTTGTAATGTAGTTTTTCATGGGCAGTGTTGTAATATGTGAGGTTATAATTAACGGTTATAAGTGGAAGGAAGAAGAAGGAGAAGGACAAAAGAAGGGAGTAAAGTGGAAAGAAAAATATTCGAGAGGAGGAAGAGGAAGAGGAAGAAGGAGACTGAAGAAAGAGACAGAGGAAAAAGCTG
>NC_134787.1:47826303-47843803 GCF_046742065.1 Oratosquilla oratoria
TTGTTTATATATGTGGCTGTAAGTTGCTGTGTAGGACGTCTGTAGCAAAAGCTACAATTGCTCATACCATTTTTACCACCACCACTGCCTCTGCTATTAATCAAATTCACGTTACCGTTACCAGGGGTCAGCGACGACCTCGTTGGTTTTTCAAAAGGTCCGCTTCAAGAAAATCGTTTTAGTTGAATTTTTAAGAGATCTTCACTATCAGACACAAGCAAACAAATTACACAAAAAAAGACTTTCAGCTTCCAGTTCCTCTGGTGCATCTATCTGCGAAGTCGCCTGGCAGAGGAAGGAAGAAACAACCAAAATTCGAAAGATGACTTCGAAGGAGATTAAGGGAGGTAACTCGCTTTCCACCGTAGGCAGCGGGACTGTGACTACCTGCCTGCCTCAGGACGGAGTCTACTCATTTTGTGTGTGTGTGTGTGTGTGTGTGTGTGTGTGTGTGTGTGTGTGTGTGTGTGTGTGTGTGTGTGTGTGTGTGTGTGTGTGTGTGTGTGTGTGTGTGTGTGTGCGTGTGCGTGTGCGTGTGTGTCTGTGCGTGTGCATGTGCGTGTGCGTGTGTGTGTGTGTGCGTGTGTATCTGTATATGCATGTGTATATGGATGTGTATGTGCATGTGTATGTGCATGCGTATATGCATGTGTATATGCATGTGTATGTGCATGTGTATGTGCATGTGTATATGCAAGTGTATGTGCATGTGTATGTTCATGTGTTATGTCCATGTGCATGTGTATATACATGTATATGTGTATGTATATATGCATGTGTATATTCATGTGCATGCCTATGTGTATGTGCATGTGTATGTACACGTGTAATGTGTATGTGCACGTGCATGTGTATGTGCATGTGCATGAGTATGTGCATGTGCCTGTGCATGTGTATGTGATTGTTTATGTATTGGATGGTAACGTGGACAATTAAACATTTGGTTTAGTTTTTCTATATATTCCCTACACAAAAAGTTTTCAAACACTTTGTAGTAATCACATATATGTTCTTACACAACTGTAACCACACTGACAAATCACAATTAAGTTAGTTCACAAGCTCTAACACTCATACTCTATGACCTCTTTCCGTTTCCCTCTCTCTGACTGTATCGGTTTCTCTTGCCTGTCTGACCTACAATTAAGTAGACTAATTGATTTACCCATTTCTCCTATTCCGCAAGCTATAAGCCTTTCTCAAAGCACGTGCATAGCGACCGTATAAAAGCACGTGCTTTGAGAAAGGCTTATAGCTTGCGGAATAGGCGGAACTTACTTCATGACTGCATTTAGGTTACCCATTTCTATATGTTCTTCTATTCTTTCTTCTTCCTAATGACTTTGTACATTCCATATCGTCACCAATGTCTTTATCATAATATGAACTACAATATTTTATTTTTGATTCGTTTATCTGACCTTTTGTACAATTCAAACTTAATTCTATTCTAACTTCTGATTTTGGCAATCCGAGTTCTGCGTCTTCCGTATTTGTTTTTCATTATGGCTTATCCTTCTAGTGAATGATTTGCCTAACCTGTCATCAGTCCTGAAATGACTCGTTTCTTAACACATTCCTTATCTCGGGTACATGTATTTCTGAGTGCGTGGCTAATCTATTTTCCCTACACAAGCATTCAATGCAATACAATATTACTCGGTGATGCTGCCACTGCTGTCCTCAGCGAACTTTGTAATCCTAAACCTAATTCCTAATAGTTATATAAAGACAGGAGCAAAACCTAATACTATGATAACTTAATATAATTACAATTTGTAAAATACGTGTATAAATATAAAGAACATGCATAATGGATTCTTAACTTAATGGTACATACATATATGCATATAAAAAATGCTTTTCCCCCCTTACAAGGGAGGTACCCAAAAAACAAAGGCACAAAAACCATTTCCACCCATTCCATCCCCACACACTCTACTTTCATCCATCCCCCTCCCTCCCTCTTATGTTGGCTCCTCCTGGATGACGGGTCATCCCTGCATCTTGCCCACTACCCTGGGTCAAAAGCAGTGTCGCAAGACACAGCACATTCACAGCAAAGCCGCTTCATTAAATCGGCGACCCCCACTCTCCGTCCCCTCATGTAGAAATGGAGATGGGAGAAATCCCTTCGGGCTGCATCTATTTATTTTTCACACATACTCCCTCACCCTCCATCCCCACCCACTCCCCCTCATGCATCCCAGCATCATCCATACACAACCATTCTCCATTCACCCCTATCTTCTGTCTTCTCCCGTCCTTCCTCAACAGACATTCCCCTTTTTCCCAATGCCCCTTTTACCCCATCTATCCATCTCATCCTTGGTCGCCCCCTCATCTTTAATGGTATATGATACTGATGAAAAAAAGACACAATAGTTGCACCGAGAGAAAGAAAAATATTCAGGTAAGTGTGGTTTGATTCCTTAGATTATAAGAGTGAGTTACAAAAGGTGTGGGGATGTCCGGTTTAGAAGAAACAGAATGTTCTTTCATAGCAGAAAGAACGGAGCGAGTCGTTCCTTCATATTCCGTCTCGAGACCACGAGTAACTTTCTTCAAGTGATCTAGATGCAAACAGGTGTCAAGGCTATCATCTAAGTTTTCAACTTACAATATACTACAATGCAATATAAGTGCATATGTATGTGCATTTGTATGTGCATGTTTATGTGCATGTTTATGTGCACGTGTATGTGCATGTGTATGTGCACGTGTATGTGCATGTGTATGTACACGTGTATGTACACGTGTATGTGCATGTGTATGTACAAGTGTATATGTATGTGTATGTGCTTGTGTATATGAATCCGTAGGTACACGTGTATGTGCATGTGCATGTATGTATGTGTTTGCCTTTGTGTGTGTGCATGTGTACGTGTGTGTGCGTGTATGTATATGTGCGTATGTATTGCGTGTGCATGTGTGTATGTGTGTGTGTGTGTGAGTGTGTTTGTGAATGTGGATTTGTATGTGTATGTGTATGTATGTATGTATGTATGTATGTATCTGTGTGTGTATCTCTACCTCCTACTCCTTTTCTCCCTTCTCTTCAACCTCATTGTCACTTTTCTCTTCCTTCTCCTCCACCCTCTCCTCCTCCCTTTCTTCCTTATCTTCTTCCTCATCGTCTTTTTCCGCCTTCTTTTCCTCCTCTTCCTTTTTCTCACCGTAATTTTCCTTTTACACTTCCTCCTTGCCCACCTCCCCTTCTCTCCCAGCTCCTCCTCCTCCTCTTCTTTCACTGCCCCCTCTCCTCCTCTTCCTCCTCCTCTCTAACTATTCATCCATCGCCAGCGCTTTCTGCTCGTGTTCTCCCCTTGAAATTGGTTCATAATTCAGGAGTTAACCCTCTCCTGTTTCAAAGCTTCTTCTTCTTAGCTCACATTTTTTTACTTCCGCGCTGCATTTTTTATGCGTCTAATTCTATTGCCTCCGCGTCTTCTAGCCACCGACTTTGTACTCGTCCTTGCCAAGGAGTTTCTCTTCCCAAGTTTTAAATCTAGCCCTGCTTCCCTTAGTGAAAAATTCATCTGTCCATCTATCTATCTATCTATCTATCTATCTATCTATCTATCTATCTATCTATCTATCTATATATATATATATATATATATATATATATATATATATATATATATATACATATTCATTTGTCTATTCATTCATACATTTGTTTATTTGTTTTTCTGTTCTTAAATTATTTATATATTCATTTACGTATTCATTTATTCATTTTGTCAGAGGCTGGTAGATACAGGTAGGCAAGTGAGGGAGATAGAGGGGTAGGTGGCGAGAATTTCAATTTCATGAGTTGGATGTTTGGTGATTGTAAAACCTCGCTACTCGCCTGAAGTTTACAAACAAGCGCTGGGGACCCGGTTTCATTGCTGTATTATACTGATGTAACAGTATGTAAACTAATTCGGTAATGCATTGATTTCGAGATTCCTTGAGTAAGCTATATTGCCCAAGGGGTTTGTAACAGCCTTTCTGATTGGAGAAAGAGTGGAGGAGGAGACAATTCAATTGGTTCATGGGAATAAAGTCACGTCCTTAGGGGAGGTACTTAGATGTAAAAGTAAAGATCATTGGACTAAAGTAATCATGACGTCAATGCCAACTGACCTAATGATCAAATTTAGTATTCCAAATGGGAGTCCCTTGGTATAAATTGACAAGTGTTATTATTCAGGAAGAATCGACAGAAATTTTAAGTTGTTTAATTCCCCTCTCTTATATAAAATAATGGAACTTGACTAAGTCGGATAATCGGAAGTGAAGGGTCTTCCTAAAGAAGAATATTGTGAATGACTATCATATATAAAGACAGTGGTTTAAGGGGATCATAGATGGGAACAGTAGACGTAGTAGTAAACAGTGGTAACAACTGAGATGAGAATTTATTCATTTATTCATTTGTTCACTTCTTCACTTCTTCACTTATTCACTTATTCATTCATTCATTCATTCATTCATTCATTCATTCATTCATTCATTTATTCATTCGTTCATTTATTCATTTGTTCATTTATTTGTTCATTTGTTCATTTGTTCGTTTATTCGTTTATTCGTTTATTCATTTATTCATTTATTCATTACAAAGGATTACAAAAGCGAAGCATTCCGACAGGTGACCTTTTGGTCCATATCTAGGTCGGATGCGAGAAAAATTATCATAATAATGATAAATAAATGAATAGATAAAAAATATAATAATGTAAAAAATAAAATACATAAATAAATGTATAGGTATAGCTGAATAATAAACAAACAGATAAATAGTAAATAATAATAAATTGACATATAACTAATAATAAATGAGAATCAAGCAAATAATAATGAACAAACAGACAAATGATAACAAAACAAATAAACAAATGATATAAAATAATGATAGTCATTACAGCATCTTGCTTAGGTGTTTATCTAAACGATTCTTAAAGTTTCAAACTGAACTACATTGCACTGGCTCTGCCGGAAGTTTATGCCATTCATTAACTACACGGTTGGCGAAGTTGTTTCTACCCACTTCCAAATTAAATCTATTTCCGGACAGTTTGAGACCATTGTTTCTTGTCGGATTCTCATTCAATGTGAAAATTTTGTCACTTTTGATGATGTCAATTTCCTTTAGGATCTTAAAGACCTGTATCAGGTTACCTCTGAGTCTACGCTTTTTTAAGGAAAACAGATTCATATGTTTTAGTCGATTTTCGTATGATTTATCTTTTATGTTTGGAATCAGTTTTGTGGCTCGCCGTTGTATTTTTTCCAATCTGCCAATGTCTTTAATAAGATTCGGTGACCATACGGAAACAGCATATTCCAAATGTGGACGAAGTAACGATTTATATAGCTTGTTAATGAGTGATGGACTTTTGAAGTCAAAAGATCACGCAATCAGATCTAGAATCTTATTTGCTTTCTCAAAGGCTGAAATACACTGCTTGGATGATTTGAGATCGTTACTGATAATTACGCCAAGATCCTTTTCACTATCCACTTTTGTTAACGAATTTCCAAATAACTTGTAATCGTGCTTACTCTTATTTTTACCTATGTGTATTACCTCGCATTTACTTGTGTTAAATTTCATTAGCCACTTTTGAGACCATTGCTGCAATTTATCTAAATATTCTTGAATATCTAATTGGTCTAAGTGATCATTTGTCATTCCGCACAGTTTTGCATCATCATCAAATTTGGAAACAGTAGAGTTTAGTACGAGGTCTATATCATTTATATATACTATGAATAGAAGTGGTCCAAGAACGGAACTCTGAGGAACTCCACTTGTAACATTTTTCCATCTAGAAATTTTTTTCATTTAAAACAACTCTCTGTTTTTGGTCATTCAACCAATTACTAGTCCAACTTAATTGGTTACCACTTATTCCGTGTGAATCTAATTTAGCAAGTAGTCTTTCGTGGGGGACGGTGTCGAAAGCTTTTGCAAAGTCTAGATACACTAAATCTAAATTGTTTCTTTTGTCATAATTCGAGATAACTGTGTTGTAGAATTCGAGTAAGTTAGTCACGCAAGAACGTTCCCGCCTGAAACCATGCTGGCTATCATTTATCAAACAGTTACTTTCTAAATGATGTTTGATAGCATCTCTGATGATAGTTTCCATCATTTTCCTACAATTGAAGTCAAACTTATAGGCCTGTAGTTATCTGGTTTCTTTTTGTCACCTTTTTTGAATATGGGAGTAACGTTAGCCAGATTCCATTCT
Organism: Oratosquilla oratoria; assembly: GCF_046742065.1. NCBI lineage: Eukaryota > Metazoa > Arthropoda > Malacostraca > Stomatopoda > Squillidae > Oratosquilla > Oratosquilla oratoria. The sequence goes on from NC_134787.1 coordinate 47,832,549, forward strand.
CTTGGGACATCTCCGGATATGATGGATTTCTTGAAAATAATTTCTAATGGGACAACAATCTCATTTTTCATTTCTTTTAAGATTCTTGGATGCCAATCGTTAGACCCTGGTGTTTTATTAACTTTGAGTTTCTCTATCCACCTGTTTACCCTAGACTTTTCACAGGTTTCAGTTTGGAGTTCACTTTGAGGTGTTTCGTTTACGAATACTGAGCTAAAATAATTGTTTAGAATATCACACATTCCTTCATTTGAATATTCAAGTTGACCGTCAGCAGATGATAGTGGACCAGTGTGATTCCTAACTATCTTTTTACCTCTAATGTAACTATAGAATTAATTAATTTATTTATTCATTTATTCATTCATTCGTTCATTTTTTTATTTATCTCTCTATCTATTTTCATCTAATCTATTTATTTTTCATTTACTTATTACATACTTATTTATTTACTCATTTATTTATTATTTATCTATCTATTTATCTATTTATTTATTTATTCGTCCATTCATTCATTCATTTATTGATTCATTCATTCATTCATTCATTCATTCATTTTTTCATGTATTATATATTCATTCATGTATTCATTCATTATTCATTCATTTATTCATTTATCTGTTCATTTATTTCATTGATTAATCTTTTATTCGTTTATAAATTTTTCTATCTATTTATATATCCATTCATTCTTTCTTTCTTTCTTTCTTTCTTTCTTTCTTTCTTTCTTTCTTTCTTTCTTTCTGAGCCATAGTCAGATATTTTTTTCATAATTTTATAAATGACAAGAAGAGCTTAAATCCGCTCGTAACACGTGTCCTTACGAGAAACACGAAATCTCTGAACATTTTTTTTTTAACTTTTCAATAATGAAATAAAAAAAAGATATATAGAAATTAGTGTTTGCCTTTGGATCCAGCCTTTTGGCCTAATGTGTAATTGGTGTTTTTGTTTTTGTTTTGGTGTCACAATACTTATTCTCTCTTTCTACGGCGTTTTTCAGTCGTCTCTTTCATCCTTCGTAGGTTTTCAGGTTAAGAAGTAAAGTGAGCAGTCTACCTAAGACGATGCTTGATCTTTTTGATTACAACATACACTATCTTCTCTACAACTTGTCTTCCTAAGCCATAATTTTTCCTACGTTTTCTTGACTACGGTGATATGAATCTCCTCTCTAAATATTAAAGTTTTTTGTTTGCACGAGTCTTCCTTTCTTTTCATTCTATGAAAAAATCGTCCTCCTCTTCTTCCTGCATTCTTTCTTGTCCTCTTCCTCCCCTTCCTTCTCCTCCTCCCTCGTCGCCATTCTCCTCGTCCTCCCCTTGCTCCCTTCCTCTCTTCCTCCTCTTTCTACTCCTTCTCCTCCTCCTCCTCCTCCCCATCCTTCTTATCTTCTCCTTCGTCCTCTTCTCCCGCATCTTCATCCTCCTCATCCCCTTCATCCTCGCTCAAAATTATCGTCGCCTCTCTCATCATCTTTGTTAACTTGATCGTCACTCAGCAGTCGACGTCGCAGACCTTCAAGAAAAGTCGACTTTCGTGTTCGACGTCCTTCGATGTTGGCGACGAGGCACAACTATCATCTTTGTCGACGATTAAGGACAGTTATCCTGTCTTCCATATGACGCCTGTGAGATTTTTTTTCTTTCTTTTTTTTGACAATTTATAGTTTCACCCAACCATAGAATTTGATATGTGGTTTATGTGTTTCTGGTGAGAAATGTTGTGATATGAACGATGGTGTACATCATATTTGTCGCAAATGCGTACTTTTGAAGTAATTAAGTATTGAAGTTATGCACTTATGCCTAAATCTCCCGAACGATCTCGGGGGACGTGTGGGAAATCTGGGTTTTTGAGTGGGGAAGACTAATAAATGGAGTAATGTGCGTTACAAACAGGTCTAAAATGATCAAAAACATTTCAAAACTATAAAAAAAAAAAATAGAAATCACATTCTATGGTCGGAGTCCAGCGGTGGCCATCTTTGTGTTTACCACCGGATCGAACAATGTCTCGCTAGATGTGTCACACTTAGCGAAGTCCATTCCAGCCGCGCAAGACTTCCTAACCGTAAAATAACGTTACCTCCGTTAGGTTATGTTAGGTTAGGTTAGTTTAGTTTAGTTTAGTTTAGTTTAGTTTAGTTTAGTTTAGTTTAGTTTAGTTTAGGTTAGTTTACTTTACGGTTACCAAGTCTTGCGCGAGCCGCTAATCTAGCGCTTCTGGTCACAAAAATTTACAATCGTTAGTAAACAAACATGGCGCCGCGCGCGCTACCCGCCGATATGGGATATTTTTGTTTTTTATGGGTTTCTTTAGTCTTCTTCATTTTACACCTGTTTGGCAACGCGCATTACTCCATTTATTAGTCTCCCCCACCCAAAAACCCCGATTTCCCACACGTCCCCCCAGATCGTTAGGGAGATGTAGGCATAAGTGCATAACTTCAATACTTAATTACTTCAAAAGTACGCCTTTGCGACAAATATGATGTACACCATCGTTCATATCACAACATTTCTCACCAGAAACACATAAGCTACATATCAAATTCTATGGTTGGGTGAAACTATAAATTGACCTTTTTCAGATTAGATTCGTTAAATTCTTTGGGGAAAATTAAATTTTTCTCTCTTTTCTTTTTCTTTAGCATCTTATCCTGCTCTATTTTTCTCTTTTTTTATTTTCTTTTACTTCTTTCTTTTCTCGTTTTCATTTTTTCTTCTTTTTCTAATGATTTTTTTCCTTTTCATATCTTTATTAATTATATATTTTTTTTATTATTATTATTATTTTTTATCTAACCATAAAGGTCTTTCATTTTATCTATTCATTCCAATGTCTTTTTCTCTTTTTTTCAATAATCTTCCCTGTTGTTTCATTATTTTGAAACACATCATATTTCATCATCATCATCATCATCATCATCATCATCATCATCATCATCATCATCATCATCATCATCATCATCATCATCATCATCATCATCATCGTCGTCGTCGTCGACATCATCATCATCATCATCATCATCATCATCATCATCATCATCATCATCATCATCATCATCATCATCATCATCATCATCATCATCATCATCATCATCATCACTATCATCATCATCATCGTCATCGTCATCGTCATCATCATCGTCATCATCGTCGTCGTCGTCGTTGACATCTTCATCATCATCATCGTCGTCGTCATAATCGTCGTTGTTGTCATCATCATCATCGTCGTCATCGTCATCATCATCGTCGTCGTCGTCGTTGACATCATCATCATCATCATCATCATCATCATCATCATCATCATCATCATCATCATCATCATCATCATCATCATCATCATCATCATCATCATCATCATCATCATCGTCGTCGTCGTCGTCATCGTCATCATCATTGTTGTCATCATCATCATCGTCGTCATCGTCATCATCATCATCGTCATCGTCCTTGTCACCACCACCACACCACAACTACCACCTCCGCCTCCTCCACCACCACCGCCGGCAACGCCACCACCACCACCTAACGCCACCATCATCATCGTCATCATAATCAACCTCATTATCGCCATCGTCATCGTCATTGCCATTGGCATCGTCACCGCGACTGTGATCAGGTGAGCTTGGACGCTCCTTCACTCTTTGTAAACAAAGCAGACGGTACAAGTGCAGGGGACACAAGGAAACCACACCTTCACACGAGAGACTATATCCGTTGCAGAAATTAAACATTTAAAGAAAACAACGGATTTCCATGGACTGCCTACTAGGTCAGAGAGAGTTCAACAAAGAGGGGACGTTCTTTTAGGGCTTCTGGAACCTTCACGGTGGAGAGGAAATTAGTTGATATTTGTAAACACGACAACGTGGTGTGACGAAGTGGAAGGAGGTGTAGGGAGAGGAGGGGAAGGGAAGGAAGGCCATGGGGAACAAATCAGGGGGAAGAACTGAACCTTTTCGCTGCAGAGGGACTTTTCTTCAGCAGAAGCTAAACATATTCACTTAAGTCGTAAAAATACAGAAAATAATGTTAATCGAGAGTTCCTTATCATATAATCATGAACGGAATTCCTAGATAGCGTAATAAAATCGACTGGCGAAAACAAGATGTTGATAATGGTGGTAAAGGTGATGGTGATGGAGATGGGGATGGAGATGGTGATGGTGATGGTGATGGTGATGGTGGTGATGGTGATGGAGGTGATGGTGATGGTGATGGTGATGGTGATGGTGATGATGATGGCGGCGGCGGTGACTCCTCCTCCTTCTCCTCCTCCTCTTCTCTTCCTCTTCCTACTCCTCCGTCACCTCTTCCACCTCCTTCTCCTCCTCCTCCTCCTTTAGAAGAACAACGGTACTAAGTGAATGTGGAAACAAGCGATCTCTTCGATATCCGGCTTCAAACCATTTCGTCTTACAAGGAAAGGGGGGAGGCCTCCCCTCTGATGAATGAAATCACCTGACGGTAGACAGAACACCTGTCCGTTACCAGTTCCAGAGGAAATTTTAAACGAAATAGATTTAACCTTTTTGCTTCGTATCGGGGGGAGGGGGTGAAGGGGGAAGAGGTTATTCAGCTGAATTACATCTCTCAGCTGGAACAAATCTAAAAAGTAATCAAATGCAATAAAAGCGTAAGTGTAGAGAGGAGTGAAGGTATAAGGAGAATGACTGTGAGGAAAGGAAACGAAGAAAAAAGAGAGAGACAGGAGAAGGACGAAGAGGAGAGGAGCTGAGGAAAAAGACTCGGTTCTGTGATAAACGAGACGATGGAATCGCTGTAATGATCTGAACAGGCCCGGCTGTTGGATCTCCCATTTTTTTTTTTTTTTCTTCTTTTTTTTTTTTTTTTTTTTTTTACCCCGCAGCTCTTGTGTCTTATCTTCTTTATTTCGAAAAATCTTTAACCGAACCTCGACTAACAGCTTCCCCTGGAGGATTTAACCCCTCGGAAGTTTACAAATTCTATTAACCTGGCTTAGTTTCAACCCAGCCGCCCGTGCCACCTCTTTTCGTGTACGCTCGAAAGCATTTTTTTATATAATCACCTCGCTTTTATAAAAGAGTGTTTCCATCGCAACTTCCGGTCATTGAAGATGACCTGCGACTGAAGTTACTCGTGCTGTGGCCCTGGCAGCCCACCAAGGATTCGGGTGCCAATAAGGAGTGCCACACAGACTGTCAGAACAGCCTGAAAACATCGAGATGAAAAAGAAAGTTGGCACTCGATGTAGTCAGTACTCTTTAAGAAAATCTACAGTCCCTTTGTAGCGGAGGAGTTGCCATGGCTGTTAGAGGAGAAGCTTGTCGGAAACCAAAATAAAATTATGTACCTATACAGCTAAATTACTGTAGAACGATGAAGATCCAATGATTCAGGGAAAAAGTGGATGACGCAATAAAAAAAGGAGAGTCCAAGTTTTGGTGACTTACTTGTAGAGAAGAAGGGGAGGAGATAAAGGAATGTTTATGGAAGGTGTTCATAAGTTTCTGGAGGGAAGAAGACATACCAAAATAGTGAGGACGAGCGATCATATGCCCCATCTATGAAAAAGGATATTGACTAAATGCAGAAAATACAGGGGAATATCTCTGCTTTTCCATGTTGAAAAGATATATGAAAGGATACTGGAAGGAAGACAGGGAAGAAAAACTGAAGAGGGAGTACTGGAACATCAATATGATTTAAGGTTGAGAAATTCAAAAATACTGATGGAGAATCTAGCTATGGGAAGGGAAATCTATCTTGCTCTTACAGACCTGAAGCAGGCATTTGACACTGCCCCGTTCATGGCTATGGGAAGCTTTGAAGGAGGATTACTACAGAATAGAACAAAAGTTGTTAAGTCCAGTGGACCATATATGACGTCCGTCTGTAACAATCTTTATCTAAGGCATGGTACATAAAAATTAGTTGAAGAAAACTTTTTTAGCAGTAGTTATAATTGGGAGAAAGTGTTTTTAGCAACAGATTTCAGTTCTATCAGGTGGTCATATGATTGGTAGGATTTTTTTTTTCTTCTTTTTTTTTGTGACTTACGTAGTCATTCTAATAGAAATCACGAGGAAGTGAGATGGTGAATTAGGTGAGTCGTTTGCGGCTATCTAAGAAAAGATCAATGACTGAGTGCAATTATGCAATAATTGGATATATGAATGCAAGATTTGGTGAATATGTCTTTATTAAATACCCGTTGTGAAATCACAAATGCTAACACACATGAATACCCAGTCATTTCTAACATTGTAACCATTCCATATGGCAAAGCATGATTGTTATCTAAAATGAGTATTGACAATAACACTATTGGTAATGAATATTTGAAAACGTTAACAGATCAATATGTAGATGGAGCAACATATCTAAAGTTGGAATTTGGGTATCAGAACTTGATGCGTGTCTTGTATCATATGAAATTGCAAAAAGTATCTAATCCTTTTGCGTATACTAGATGGACTATTTGTCGTTTGATTATGCTCCAGAATAAGTCCCGTTCGTCAGTACAGAGATTTTATTAAGCCAAGATTGTCTCTTCGTTGACCGTTCAGCGTTTATGAGGCCAATTGTGCATGACCCGACGGTTCTTAGGCCCGTCAAATTCGCTTAGTTGATAACGTTGTATTCAGCAACAAGGTGAATCATCTTGATATATCCAATTGTATATCCTCTTCTAGACATATAGCTTCTAAATACATAAACCCTGGTTTGTTCATCTACTCTGTGTACCAAACCACGACCAATAGTAACAAATACAACTGAGTAGCGTTCACGCGCTTCCAAGTTTCTGTATACACGCTGGCAGTGGAAATGGGGTGATAGAACACAAGAAGACGAACAAGGATATCCCTAGTCTAGGGATATTCTTCTTCTTCTGGGGACTAGAGGAAAAAATTATGTATAAGAACAAATGCAAACAGAAGTGCATATGACACGATATACTAACCTCTATGAGATGCATGTGATTTCAACAATATCCAAAACCTATTTTCTGAGGTAAGAAGGTGAGAAACATAGGCCAGGGGGCTGACTAAAGGAGCCACAAGAATGGGCAAGAAGAGAAGTGCTGCTATCATGGAAAAACAAGAACCGAATACGGAAGAGACAGCGACGACGATGGCACCTCGAGAGAACGGAAGGCAACTGATTTTCGATTAGATTTCACATCTGGAAGGCGGGAGACTGGTTGGAAGACCAAAAAGAAGATGGAGAGAAGAATTGAAAGCGGTTGTACCTTAGAGATGATGGAGGGAGAAAATGATGGAGGAAGAAAATGATGGAGGAATAAGAGCTGTTTCTGGACGGGTATGACTCGAGAGGCTGTGTGGTAGACAGTGCCTTGGCCTAACTCACATAAGAACATAAGAATATAGGAGACTGCAAGAGACCATAGGGCCTACACTAGGCAGCTCCGTATCATCACACTGGGTGAGAGAGTGAAGGCACTTCTCTGACGATTTCCATCAGATAAAAGAGTATCGTCTGGCGGTGGCTATAATTAACAAACACAGGCTTAAAACAATGTAAGGGTTAACCACAATGGGCTCGAGATAGTTTTTATCTCTGTCGCTGCTGAAGGGGGCTTCCCCCCCCCCTTTAAAACGACTAATCCCACAAATGGCAGCAAAAGTGTTAATAAAGGATTACTCTCATGAGCTCCCTTATACACCAGAAGACATCTATAAGACTACATCTTTGAAATTAAATCCTGTGCGACTGTTTTAGTAACATTACGTAAACAACAAGATCTGTTTCCCGCTTTTAGATGCTGAGGTTAAAGCCTCACTGAAAATACGTACAATCTCTATAACACTAAATCTGTTCCCGGTCTTTATTTGCTGTATTTGTGATAATCTATTTATTTGCTTTCTGCTTAAATACAAGTGGAAGCTTAAGCTCTATGCAAGTCAGAGGGAAGGTCCACCAAATTGTACAAAAGTTATGCTCGATAACCTAAAGATAACCTGCTCTAATGCAGTGAAGCCTAAATCAGGCTTCGTCACAAAAAATCTACGAGCCTATTAACGTTAAGCTATTTGCCTTAAATTCGTGGGAACTTCCTCCATTTCTTCCGTTACTTGAGAGTAAAGATTAACTAGAAAACTAGAAGTATATTCACGAGCTCAGTTTTTTGAGATAATCATAATTTGGATAGCAATTAAAAAGCTGGTTTTCGTAGAATATTGGTAAAATTAACTATGTATATACATTTTTTATTTCTTTTTTCTTAAGAACTGGTAATGGAGACACAAATGGGATGAGATGAGTGAGGTATACATGATAGTACGGGGGCAGGGGGAGAGGTACATACAGATGCCCAAAAGCTGTACTCCAACGAAGGAAAATTCTTATTTTTGAGACGATTAACGACTTCGAGAAATAGATTGGACTATTAAGACAGCATCTCTCTTTCTCTCTCTCTCTCTCTCTCTCTCTCTCTCTCTCTCTCTCTCTCTCTCTCTCTCTCTCTCTCTCTCTCTCTCTCTCTCTCTCTCTCTCTCTCTCTAGATGAGAGAAGAAGGAAGACTGAAGGAGAAGAAAAAAGGGAAGGAAGAAGAGGGAGGAAGAAAGGAGGAAGAAGTAAAGGAATAGGGGGGAGGCAGATTGGGATAGGTAAAAAGGGAAAAAGAATTAAAGAGGAGGAAGGGAAAGAAGACAAGCAAATAAGAGGAGATGGAAGAATAATGGACAATGAAAGGAGAGCAGAAGGAAGAGTGAAAGAGGAGGAGAAAGAAGGGAATATTTGATAAAGATTAAAATGAAACGCTGTATTATGCTATTTGGATTATAATGTTAGTGACGAACCTACCCTAACCTAACCTAACCTAACTTAGCCCAATAAAACCTAACTTAGCTTAACCAAACCAAACATTATTCAGCCTAATTTATTCTAACATAACCTAGGTTAACCTAACCAAACTTAACCTGACCTGACCTGACCTAACCTAACCTAACCTAACATAACATAACCTCAAAACCGACCTATCCTGCGAGTGCGGAGAAACTGAACAGAACATTGACCATGTCCTAAGCTCGTGCCCGCTTTTAACCAATTTAGAGAACATTGACCTGGTCAAAATTAACTAAAGAACACTTAAATGGCTGTCTGTCTGGCGTGATAAGCTATGATGACCTAACTGCTGAAATCAAATGGTCTGTATATTGGCATCTTTACACACACAATCCCGCCAGAGGGGTTCCGTGATCTCTCTTCGCACGTTTGCTTCCGCTGAACAAAGCCAAGTCCGAGGCTGTCTTGGCTTTGTTCCCTAAATGATTTACACACGTGAAAGCATGGAAGGTGTTTACAATTAAGTTTCCTTTCATAACATCCTTTCGAGTTTCTCTCACTAGTAAAAAAAAAAAGGGGCATGTTTTTGCGCACATGAATACAAGGGAAGAGGAGAGGAGGAGGAGGAGGAAGTAGAGAAGAGGAAGGAGAAGACATTTTGCAACAGTAGAAGATAAAAAAGAGAGGGGGAAGAAGAAAAGAGGAAAAAGAAGAAAAGAGGAGGAAGAAGTAGAAAAAGAAGCAGAGGAGGAAGATGGAGGAGGAGGTGGTAAGTATAAGAAGAAGAGAAGAAAAGGTATAATAATAAGCATAATAATAAGAAAAATAGTAAGAATGATAATAAGAAGATATTTAATAATAATAATACAATGATATAATGTAATAATATAATAATAATATAATGATAATATAGTTGTGAATGCCAATTACATGACTCAAGCTAACTGCAATTCACACGGCGTGTAATCTCTTGATTTAAAGTATGTAATTCACAATGTATGAAATATGATATTGCAAGTGTTATAAATCTGGATTTTAGTCATATTGTATTGGTACATTATATATGATATAATCGTGTTGTGAAATTATGTTGTAATACAATAATACTGTAACTAAGGAATGTAAACTACAGATTCTACGACGTTCCTGTCGTATTGTTCCGCGATAGAAAGTAGCGCAATTGCATGTTATGGAAATGTGTTACTGTACAATGACAATATGTTGTATTGGAGCCAATAAAGTATTGTTGAGTATTGTCAAATTGTGAACCAAGGAGGACATGTATGGGTTACTATAAAGTACTGGAATTGTTAGCCTTTGAATACACAGAATGGTGACGTAGACTACTTCGCTAAATATCACCTCAAGGTGTTCCTTTTGGTAGCGGTCTGTCACGGGAACAAGACGTACGTTGGCAAGGCAGAAGGGAACCCTTTCTTATTGGTGAGCATTGAGTGAGAATATAATTTCACTATGTTGAATGATATGTGAAAGTGAATGATTTGAAGAGGTCACATTATTAATAATTGATATGGTTTCTCAGACCATGTTTGGATGAGAATAGTAGGCAGCGAGTTATAGAAGAGCCATGGCAGCGAAATAATCATGGTAAGCTTCAATTATGCCAGGGCCAAATGAAGCTATGTAATGTAGGGAATCATGGTGTAAATGATGTGTTCAAAATTGTTAAAATGTAAATTGTTCAAATAGGTAAATAGGCTCTAATGCTTCGGGTTCTATCAGGAGTCTATCAATAAAGACATGCGTCGACATGACAACTCGAGTTTCATGTACCTCAAAGACAGAAAGGCCACAGGCTGTGACAATAATGATGATAATATAATGAAAATATTATGATAATAATATAATGATGATAATCTAATGATAATATAAAGATAATATAATGATAATATTATAATAATGTAATGATAATATAATAATAATGCAATAATAGCAAAATAACAATGCAATGATAATATAATAATAATGATATAATGATAATGTTATGATGATAATAATTATAATAACAATAATGATAATAATAATTGATAATAATCGATAATGATAATGATAACGATAATGGTAACGATAATGATGATAATGATGATAATGATAACGATGATAACGATAACGATGATAATGGTGATAATGATGATAATGATGATAATGATAATGATAATGATGATAATGATAATAATGATAATGATAATTGTAAGGATAATTATGATAATAATATAATAATAATAATAGTAATGATGATATGTAAGAGGCTGGTAGATTGAGGTAGACAAGTAGGTAGACAGAGAGGTAGTTGGCGAGGAATTCATTTTACGAATTACATGTTTTGAAAACAATGGCCGCTAAGAAGTGCAGAATTATATATTCTCGTTCACCGTCCACTGTTTGTAAATACAAGCCAAGGTATCGATAGAGGTGCTGATGTTGCAAAATGTAAA
>NC_134787.1:47851303-47856303 GCF_046742065.1 Oratosquilla oratoria
CCAAGGGCAGTGGGCAGGATACAGGGATGACCCATTATCTATGAGAAGCTAAGATAAGAGGGAGGAAATGGTGGTAGAGAAAGGTGGAATGGGTGGGAGTAGGTACGCGCATTTGACTTGGCTACCCCCTCATAAGGGGAAAAAAGCTTTTGGGATATAGGTAGACTACCACCACTACTACTACTCTCTTAAAATACTACTACTACTACTACTACTACTACTACTACTACTACTACTACTACTACTACTACTACTACTACTACTACTACTACTACTACTGCTACTGCTACAACTACTGCTGCTACTACTACTATTTCTTCTTTTTCTTCTTTTTTTATCTAGGTTTTTTTAAATCTTCAAATACCATTACTGCTACTATTGCTACTACTGCTGCTACTACTACTACTACTACTACTACTACTACTACTACTACTACTACTACTACTACTACTACTACTACTACTACTACTACTACTATTACTACTACTACTACTACTAAAACTAATACTAATACTAATACTAATGCTAATACTAATACTATTACTTTTTTATGTTCCATTCCTCCTACGTTTCTTCTACTTCTTTATCTACTATTGTATCTTCTTCTATTTCTACTTCTTATTATTCTACTTCTTCAAATTCTACTTCTGCGTTTTGTTCTACGTCTATTCCCTTTTATTTTTCATCTACTTCAGCGTTTTCTTCTACATCTTCTATTTCCGCTCCTCTTCTTCCTCCTCCTCTCCTCCCCCTCCTCCTCCTTCTCCTCCTCATCATCATCATTCTCCTCATCATCATCTTCATCCTTCTCCAAGATGGTGTTGCAATAATTATGAAAAGAAAAAGAAAATTATCGGGACAGCGACCACACCTCCTTCTGCTCTGGTACCGTGTCAAGTAGTCAGAGGTGCCAAGTGCCAATGAAGTGCAGCAAATATTGAATAACCCCCCCCCCATCCCCACCCCCGACCCCACCACCCCCCACCGCAATACTGAAGGGGTCTATTCCAGGCAAAACGCAATGTTGGCCTTCATCTGAGTATTTCTTACACAACTTACTTCTTCACCATACTCTTCCCTACCCTATTCACCTCTTCCTCGTCATTCCCTCCCCCACACACACCAACTTCCTTCACAAATGACCTCAAGTTCTCCCTCCTACCCAGTTTCCTTCTCTCTCTCTCTCCCTTGATCCTCCTCCCTCCCCTCCCTCAACTCTCTTATCTCCTAGTCCCTTTCCTTCCTACTCCTTAAGCAAAATTTATAGAAACTATTCCCGAAGAAGATACGAAACACCCACGCCTGTAGATGGAGGATACAGACATACGTATCAAAATATCGCGGAAAAGTATTCAACCCTCGGAAGACATAGATTCCTTTGATATTATTGGAATTACCTGGCGACAGGTAGTAACAAGGTTATAAGAAGAACACTCTTCTCGGTGGGGTTGCTTGATCCAATATGGTGGCATTCCAGGAGATCACACAGACACCTGAGAAAGAAAACTAATAATCTTGACAAACCAATATTCTTGCTATCTTGCAAATAAATCCGATAATTAATTCAAAGTTGAGATACTGCAGAACCGAGTTTCAGTACACTGTTGCTATTTATCAGCAGAGAGGAACACCGCGATTTTGTCGGTGAACTTTAGAATCCAGATCCATAGATAGTCATGCAAGTTCGTGGGAGCGGTTTCTTCATTGTTGTTAGTCACTCGAGTCTCTAGCCTTGCTGGACGTTGGCTAAGCTCCATCTTGGTCACATTGAGAGCCTGGATTAGCCGTACAGAAAGGACGCTACCCCTCGATTCACGAATTCATATGCCAATCTCTACCGTAATTGACTGTATACATATGCAGGTGTGTGTGTGTGTGTGTGTGTGTGTGTGTGTGTGTGTGTGTGTGTGTGTGTGTGTGTGTGTGTGTGTGTGTCTGTGTCTGTGTCTGTGTTTGTGTCTGTGTCTGTGTCTGTGTCTGTGTTTGTGTTTGTGTGTGTGCATGTGCGTGTGCGTGCTCGTGCATGCAACCTAACCAATTAACTTCAAACTCGTTCTTTTGCATTTGGCTAACTGAATGTGTATCAGAAATTCTTATGTTCCCTCTACACTTGATTCCACCTTTGCAAGGTAATAAGTAAAACACCGGGGCCCAGTAATTACCTACATTCATCCTACGTCGGTACGAAAACCCACGTCCAACATTTTGCAACTTGGAGGCTGAAAATACACGTCCCCGTAACTCCGAAAAGTGCAAGTCATGATACTATCCATCACCATTATCGCTTGATAAATGTCTATGACCCTTCATCGCCCCTCCTCTCTCCCTTCCTTCCTTCCTTCCCTCCTCTCCTCCCTCCTCCCTTCCTCTCTCCCTTCCTCCTTCCCTTCCCTGCATAGGTGGACGAGGAGAAACCAATGGGGAACGAACTCGTCTTTGCGCATTGGGAAGTTTCGATTTCCACAGGCGAAGTGCTGTCACAAGGGAGATCTCTGTTGGTGATATATGAATCGGAAATATCTCCAATATAAAGAATGAAAATGTCTTCAGAATTGTAGAAAATTTTGAATGCCGGAAACACTGCCTGAGGCAATTTATTTATATATATAGAAAAGCTCATTCCTACCGAATATTAAAGATTTACGAATATCATAACTTGAGGGTCGTCGCTGCCATTCGAATTATTTTTTGCAAATACCGCAAATCTAAAAATATTTTATAAACAAATAGAGGGATAAATGAAATAGAATAACATACCAAGTATCAAAAATTAAAAGATAAATGATAAATGAATAAGTAAAGAAATAAGATGAAATAATACAGAATCTGTTTCTTGCACAAGAAGACGGGGTTTAGCAATGACGTAATGTCGCCCTGCTAGAGTCTGAAAACAGAAGAAAAACTGCAAGATATGTGACGCTATATTGACTCTGAAGACATTCTCGATAAATGTGAACAGACTTTGACCACTTATCCTTTAAGAAATATGGTCAGTGAGAACAAATGAGAGGTTATAAGACACCTCGCTTAAATTACAAACTTTTCGCAAAGTTTTCCTTGAATAGCCATCTATTCGTTATGTACATTTTCTCCTTAAAATTGTTGTAGGCGGGAATTCTGTCAAGTTCCCAGAACCATGTGTGTTGTGATTTTTTTTCTTTTCTTATTTTGTGTTCATTCTATTTTTCTATTCTATTTTGCCATCATTTTGTTTTTGTTTTTCTTTTTTTCTCTTTAGCGTAGTTTGTTTTATTTTGTTTTATTTCATTTTATTTTATTTTGTTTTACTTCCCTTTTCACCTTTTGATTTATCTTATTTTGTTTTATTTTTATTTTCTCTACCTTTTGCAGTCTTTAACAGATTTAATAGCAATTTTCTACTTTACTTAAGTACTAGGGTTGCCTTCAGCACTATTCCAAGAAAATTTGTTTCAATGTTAAACATTTCCATGTGTGATCAGATATCTATAAATATATGTATAAAGCACAATAATCACCTTTTTAGTCACGAATTTTCATATTGTTACTCTGTTAAAATGAGCTCCCTGAGGGACATCCGTCATCTACCAACGTGTATGAAGATGTTTTGTATAGTTGCTCCCTTTATGTTCGTATTGTTCCGAGACTTTATTCATTTTCTAGGTTCCATATCCTAACTGTTTAATGAGCTGATTTTCATGGAGATTTTTTAAATCGTTTTAGCCACGGTTGTTGTTGTTGTTGTTGTTGTTCTTCTTCTTCTTCTTCTTCTTCTTCTTCTTCTTCTTCTTCTTCTTCTTCTTCTTCTTCTTCTTCTTCTTCTTCTTCTTCTTCATCTTCTTCTTCTTCTTCTTCTTCTTCTTTATCTTCTTCTTCTTCTTCTTCTTCTTCTTCTTCTTCTTCTTCTTCTTCTTCTTCATCTTCTTCTTCTTCTTCTTCTTCTTCTTCTTCTTCTTCTTCTTCTTCTTCTTCTTCTTCTTCTTCTTCTTCTTCTTCTTCTTCTTCTTCTTCTTCTTCTTCTTCTTCTTCTTCTTCTTCAACAACACCATTGGTTTGCTATCGAAGACGCCAACAGCAACGTATAAGCAACATTCTTAAAATCACCTTGAGATCATCCCAATCAGCTTCGTTCTATTTTTTTAATGTGTAGTTGAGGAAACACGAACATAATATGAGTATTTAAAACTCCAGAACTTTCATTCGTCCATTGTGAACCTTCATTTAGTCATTGAATTGTGCCGCCCCATGTTTTTTGGTAAAAAATCATCTATACTACTTCACAATGGTGCCAGGTTTATGTGTCCCTGTTTCGTAATCTCAAGCTAAATATGCTTCTTGAACAATGTATCATGAAATTCTATTACATATGTTGTGTCCAAGTATTGTAACGTTTTTCTATATCTTCCCTGTGTAGCGCTCTTTGTATTCAATATTTTTAATACCATTATTAATATCCATCTATGTTATTCATGAAAAATGAAAGCATCATTTTATTTCATCCTGCATGGCAGGAGATTTACTTGGAAAATGTAATTGATTTTGTATATACGTGAGACGACCTCAGGCATAACCTGAAGGGTTTTTGTAAAGCTTTATCCCGGATTCGAGATGAGCAGCGTCGTATGGACTGCTGTTGACAGAATGTGACGCTCGTTGCTAACCGACACTTCTTCCATATAATTCAAAAATTCTAGAAAATTCTTGTAAACGAAGAAGAACAGGCTTTTTTCTCCCTATTTCTAAAATGTCGTTCCTCGGAATTTATAAAAAAAAAAAAAATCATGATTAAGATTTCAGTGATGGTAAGAAAAAAACATATTCAAAATTCCAGGAATTTTGATAAATGTCGACAAAAATCATATGGAATATTAATTGGGAACACACTCGTTTTAGAAGATGATTGAGCGAATCCTCGATAATACTAAAAATAAAAAAAATAAAAAAAATCTTGTTTTTAATATATATCTAACTATCCACAAAAATTGAAATGAGATAAAGAAGAGGTGGAAATGAAACCCTAA
>NC_134787.1:47858803-47863803 GCF_046742065.1 Oratosquilla oratoria
TTGTAGATTGTATATTTTTGTATGTTTCCGTTGATATGTATGTAACTATTAGTGTATCTACCTATTGGTGCATATGTGTAATTATTCTTACAGTATCTATTAGTCTTTGATACCTTAGGAGTGCAAATATGTGTAAAAAAAATTCAGATTATTGCCTCGGGGGAGGACAGTTGGTGGAGGGCGGTGGTGTATAGATGTGTCGCACGCTTGAAAGCGTGCTGAATGGAAGCTTGTGACTAGTTTATTCAATTCCGGGGGTCTGATTGAAGAAGTAGCTTAAACTCGGATCTTTTCGATTTCACCACTGATTCTAAGATGACTACAACTGCAGGTCACACCTGTAGCGATCGGCAGATGTTCCTAAAAGTCCGAATGTTGTCTCGAAAGGAGCGGTTGGTGGAAAGGTGGTGTATAGTTGTGTCACTCGCTTGGAAGCTGCTGACGCTTGGTCGGAACTTCCGCTTCTCGGGTGGAGGTGGGGGTGGCGTTGAATAAAAATGTTTGTTTGAAGTCTAGACGTCGATGCGCTGGGCTTGCTTGAAGTTTTGTGATTTGATTAAATTTTAATGGGTTGAGTTGATTGAAGTTGCTGGGAATCACTGCTCTGGGTTGACTATTCTGGTCGTTGTTTTTCTTCGTACGGCGGTCTCTCTTCAGACTGCGTATTCTCTTCGGATTGGTAGCAAACTGCGTCCAGGTGTTTTAAAATTGAATGTCTTTCAATTTCAACACCAATTCGGTTGTGTGTGTGCGCGCGCGCGCGCGTGTGTGTGTGTGTGTGTGTGTGTGTGTGTGTGTGTGTGTGTGTGTGTGTGTGTGTGTGTGTGTGTGTGTGTGTGTGTGTGTGTGTGTGTGTGTGTGTGTGTGTGTGTGTGTGTGTGTGTGTGTGTGTGTGTGTGTGTGTGTGTGTGTGTGTGTGTGGGTGTGTGGATGTGTGTGTGTGTGTGTGTGTGTGTGTGTCAATTGCGTGTATAAAGTGTGTATATGTGTGTTCGTTTGTGTTTGTGTGTATGTGAATGTGTGTATGTGTATCAACGTTAAGTTATGCTCACTAGAGGAGAGACTTCGAGCGTCGCTAATTGGACAAGAGGTCATGAGTGCTGAGGGTTCGACGCTGAGTGGCAGCAAGCGAGTTCCAAGTACGGTCAAGCTGCACCGAAAAGTTCTTCGTTGAGAGAGATGGAGTTCCGTGACGTGAAGCATAACCCGATTCATCAACATTAAATGATAATGTTATACATAATATCAAAGCATGACAAAGAACTTTTTTCCGGTATGACTCCATTACAATGATCAAATAATACCCAGCTTGGATGTGATCCCAAAATAATACACAAATGTTTAACCTTCATACTATACTGTTCATAAAATCTAATTACTTTTATGTTGGATATCATAGGTCGGGTAGACACCGAAATGACTCTCGCTTTGTATGTGTGCGAGTGTGTGTGTGTGTGTGTGTGTGTGTGTGTGTGTGTGTGTGTGTGTGTGTGTGTGTGTGTGTGTGTGTGTGTGTGTGTGTGTGTGTGTGTGTGTGTGTGTGTGTGTGTGTGTGTGTGTGTGTGTGTGTGTGTGTTTACTTAATAGTACTGTAATATAAGGAGAAAAGCAACTCTCTTAGGGGTTTGTTTCTTATTCTCCAATTATCATACCAAACTGTGTGCGTGTGTATGGGGAGGGAAGTTCTGGGAGGGCGGGGTGATGGTCATGTGTACGCAAGGGCAATTACAGGCAGTAACACACACTGGCAGCGTGTTTTGTGCCTTCATATAAGCGCTTATGTTTGTTGTATTATACCCCACTGTTGACAGACGTGTTAGAGATAATCAGACAAAGAATGCGTTCACTTTGTGTGTGTGTGTGTGTGTGTGTGTGTGTGTGTGTGTGTGTGTGTGTGTGTGTGTGTGTGTGTGTGTGTGTGTGTGTGTGTGTGTGTGTGTGTGTGTGTGTGTGTGTGTGCGTGCGTGCGTGTGTGTGTGTGTGTGTGTGTGCGTGTGTGTGTGTGTGTGTGTGTGTGTGTGTGTGTGTGTGTGTGTGTGTGTGTGTGTGTGTGTGTGTGTGTGCGTGTGAGAAAGAGAGAGAGAGAGAGAGAGAGAGAGAGAGATGTAGACTCGAGATACATTTTAACTCTTCCATTGTGAATAAATTTCCCCTTGAATAAATAAAATTGCTCGGTCGTATCTGCTTGATCACTAAATATAGTTTCCCATATAAACAATTTGCTTTGTAGAAGTATTCCTGAGTAATGCTCATCCAACGCTTTCTATTCGCCTTAGGGTCAGGTTTAACAAATTGCCACTCGGTCTAACGTGAAGAGAATGGGAATATATCTAACATTAGTCCTCACGCTTTCTATATTCCTGCAATTTCTCATAAAATGTTTCTTTGTAGCCATTTGACGAGTGGCCCCTTGGCATCTAGTCGCCACGCACACAACAAAATCATCTTTTCTCTTGATGAAATGCTGGACATGTTGACAGATAGGCTGACGAAGAGATTGAGAAACCTATGCTAGGAGGCGTTAATTGTCATCTTTACCCAGTGACGCTCTTTGGGAACTGTTAAGGCAAGTAACGAAAATTCGCTGTTGGGAATCAGACAGGAGTATGGGATTCGAGCCCACGACTAAGTAAATGCGAGATCAGCACGCTTTCGAGGCCACCAGGGGCAAGTGATGGGACTTTTTTTTTTTTTTTTTTTTTTTTTTTTTTTTTTTTTTTTTTTTTTTTTTTTTTTTTTTTTAATGGAGAGAGAGAGAGAGAGAGAGAGAGAGAGAGAGAGAAATAGCCCATAAAGGGAATGTTTTCCAAAGTGCATACCCCAGAGGGCCCAGCAAAGACCAAACTTTCTGAAGATGATGATTCAGAAATCGAAGCAGAAAGAATCATGAGAGAGAAAAGAAAAGGAATGAATGAATAAGACGTGAAATAAAGAGGAGGCAAAAGGGAGGATTAAGGAGAAAACACTGAAAGAAATTGTATACGAGGTGATGAGGGAAGGGAATGGTGAAAGGAAAGAAAGGAGAGGGAGGTAGTAGAAGATAGGAGAGCAATAAATGGAAAAAAAGACTGAAAAACAAAAAAACAAAAAGTCAGAACGATAACTGTGCTTCTCGGGAAGGCCAAGATATGTTAGTACCAAAAAGAATATTAGGAAGCGTTTCTACCACTGAGGGACGAGACCCCACGTAACTAAGTTTCCACGGTTGTGGAAAGGAATTAGGTGGGTGGGTGGGGAAGAGGAGGAGGAAATGGTGGGCGAGGAGGAGAGGAGGCATAGGAGGTGGAGGTTTTAGGAAAGAATAAATATTTCCTCTGGAGAGATCTCCAACAAAACCCGCCATAGAGGGAGAAGACACGGCGAGACGAGATTGCGAGTAAGAAAAGAGGAGAAGAGAGAGATAGTAAAAGAGATAAGAAGCAAATAATTGGAATGGAGAAAACATTAAAGAGACAATAAAGGAGAGGAAAAAGGGAAGAAGGATGCAAGGGAAAAGGAAGCATGAAAAGGAGGAGAAAATGAGAAAAAGTGAGAAAAGAGAATGAAGATAAAGATTGTGCTTTTCGGCCTCGAGAGTTTACAAGTGCTTCTATCCATAAAAAACAATATCGTGCACGAAAAGAAGGAAGAAAAACAAAGGGAAGACAAGAGAGAAAGAAGAAAAGGAACGAAAAGGGGAAGAGTTACAGGAAAGAAATAAGAGTAGAGGAGGGAATGATATAGCCGAAGTAGGAAAATGATGAATCGAAAGAGACAGAGGAGAAAAAGACTAAGAAAAAGACATAAATCACAAAGACAGGAGACAGAGAAACGAAGATAGATATTCAGTAGCTGACACGAAAAAAAGGTAGGAAAGTAGAAAATGTAACATGGCAATAGAAATAGAAATACAGTAACTATAGCAACACAGGGGAACAGAGAAGAGGATAAAGCGCATAGCGACAGGGAAATGTAGAAGAGAAACTGACATGTTTGGAGAAAGAACGAAGGAGAAAAGGAAGTAAAGGAGAAGTAAAGGAGAAGAAAGAAAAAGGAGGAGAGAAGGAAAGGGAAGGAAAACATGACGGAAAGTTGAAGAATAGAGAAAGAAAAGAGAAGGAAGAGAATGGAGAAAACGAACACACACACACACACACACACACGACTCGATGGCGCAGTTGGTAAAGTTCCCGGCCGCCACTACGGCGGTCCGATTTCGAATCCTGCCCAGGGCTGAAATCATTTCAGTAAGGTCACAACATTACCCATATATCGGTCATATATGAGCTTTGAGCTCTCTTCCAGGAGGGAAATAGGTGTCGATCACGAGTCCAACACATGATCCAAGACCATGGTGAATCACATGTACGGGCACGCATACACGTACACACACACACACACACACACACACACACACACACACACACACACACACGCACACACCACACAAACACACTCACACACACACACACACACACACACACACAAATTGGATCCGTGCTGGACTACATGTCAGGAGGATTAATGGGGATTAATGAAAGTCCGATGTTCAATAGTTGTCTATTGTACATTTGTACTACAACAACCGTAGGGTCGTCTTGGCGTGTTGGACGCGCACCCCTCAATACCCACTGGAACATCTTGTTAGCTACGTTGTGAAGATAGCAGAGTCCAACCCTATGGACCTTCGAGACACTGTATTCCATTACCCCTATGCTTAGCAAAGCACTTGGTCAGTTGAGGCTTAGGCAGCGAGACCCTTTCGATACTAGAATGTCCTGTCTAAGTGTGAGAAGACAGTCGTGAATCTCAAGATGAAAATGAAATGCAAAATATAGGGACATGACGCACTCTCACTCACTCTCTCTCTCTCTCTCTCTCTCTCTCTCTCTCTCTCTCTCTCTCTCTCTCTCTCTCTCTCTCTCTCTCTCTCTCTCTCTCTCTCTCTCTCTCTCTCTCTCTCTCTCTCTCTCTCTCTCTCTCTCTCTCTCTCTCTCTCTCTCTCTCTCTCTCTCTCTCTC
>NC_134787.1:47868803-47871303 GCF_046742065.1 Oratosquilla oratoria
CTCCTACTCCTACCCATTTACTGCTACCCCCTTCCTATCCCTCCTTCTCCTACTCCTTCTACTCTTCTTTCTCCCCATTTTTTCCTCCTCTTCCTCTTATTCCTCCTCCCCCAACTCCTCCTCTTCTTCCTCCTCCTCCTACTCCTTCTCCTCCTACTCCTCCTTCTCCTTCGCCTACTCTTCCTCCTCGTCCTACTCCTCCTACTCCTCTTCTTCCTCCTCCTCCTCGTCCTACTCCCCCTCTTCCTACTCCTCCTACTCCTCCCCGCCCTATTCCTCCTCGTTCTACTCATCCTCTTCTTCCTTCTCCTCCTCGTCCTACTCCTCCTCCTCCTACTCCTGTTCCTCCTACTCATCGTCCTACTCCTCCTATTCCTCCTCGTCCAACTCCTCCTCCTACTACTCCTCCTCGTCTTATTCCTCCTCCTCCTACTCCTCCTCCTCCTCCTCCTCCCCCTCCCCTCCTCCTCTTCCTCCTCCTCCTCCTCCTCCTACTACTACTACTACTACTACTACTACTACTACTACTACTACTACTACTACTTCTACCCCTCCTCCTCCTACTCCTCCCCTCATCCTCTTCCTCCTCCTCCTCCTACTACTACTACTACTACTACTACTACTACTACTACTACTACTACTACTACTACTACTACTACTACTACTACTACTACTACTACTACTACTACTACCCCTCCTCCTCCTACTCCTCCTTCTCCTACTCCTCCACCTACTTCTCCTCCTCTTACCCCCTCCTTCTCCTACTCCTTCGCTCCTCTTCCTCCTCCTCCCCTTCTCTTCTTCCTCCTCCTCCTCCTCCTACTCCTACGCCTCTTCCTCCTGCTCCCCTCCCTTGTCTTCTCCTGTTTCCCCCTTGTATACATTTCTGCGAGTGTACATATGCTTGCCTATATTCCTCAGTGAGTATTAGTACGAGAAGGAAACGCAAGAATTTTATCAAAGTTTGGCCTCCAATTCTTTTGAATTTCATATCCGATAATATTCTTTACGAATTATTTGTTCTCGTGCAAGGAAGGCCAAACATGGTTAAAATTCATGATTCGTTCGCGTAAGAAACGATCAAATATTGAAATAACTCGTTACTCTAGTAATGTTTGAAATCGTCCGATCGGCATCTCGGTAACTTTAGCTATGTAGCTCTCAGGAGAGCAGTATTTAATCATCTTGTGTAATTAATTAAATATTTAACTCTACTAAGGCTTATCATTAGCTTAAATTTTATTGATTTATTCATGATTGTATTCTTTTTCTTATATGAGTGCATGTCCACTGCCCTGGGCCAGAGGCAGAGTCGCAAGACACAGCACATCCACAGCAAGGCCGCTTCATTAATTCGACGACCCCCCCCCTCTCCGTCCCCTCATGCAGAAAAGGAGAAGACGGGGAGAAATCCCTTCGGGCTGCGTCAATATATTTCTCATACATACACCCTCACCCCTATCCCCCACCCCCTCATGCATCACAGCATACACAACCATTCTCCATTCACCCCTATCTTCTGTCCTCTCCCGTCCTTCCTCAACAGACATTCCTCTCTTTCGTAATGCCCCTTTTATCCTATCCATCCATCTCGTCCTAGGACGCCCACTCATATTCACTTCTTCCACCTCTGCCTTCCACACCTCTCTTACTAATATTTCTTCCCTCATTCTTTCCATGTGTCCAAACCATCCTAATACTCTTTCATCAACAACTTACTCATTCATCCATATCATTTATATATATGGAAAACATTAAAGGAGCCAATACAGAGCCTTGCGAGACGCCACTCTTCACATCTTCCCAGTTCAAATTTTTGTCTCTAAGTACCACTCTCATTTTTCTCCCAATTAAGAAATCCTTCATCCATTCTAGTAGCTTACCTTGTATTCCTCCTATCATTTCAATTTTTCTTGTTAATTTTCTATGTGGTACTTTGTCAAATCCCTTCTGCAAGTCCAAGAAGACGCAATCTTGTATTATCTCAATTAATCTCGAGTAAAAGCATATTAAGTTTGTGGTACACGATCTTCCACTTCTAAAGCCAAATTGTTTAGGGTTTACTATTTTATTTTCTTCCAAGTGTTTGGTCCATTTGTTTCTGATGACTTTTTCGCATATTTTTGCTACTGTGCTTGTAAGGGATACCGGTCTGAAGTTTGTAGGATCTTCTTTATTTCCTCCTTTATATATTGGTACTATGTTTGCATCTTTCCAATCTTGCGGTACCTTTCCTTCTTTGAGTGAGAAGTCTATTATCTTGTATAATTTGTCTGTCAGTTCGTCTATACACTCTTTCAGTATCCAATTTGCAATTCCATCCGGTCCATGCGATTTCCTGACAAATAGGTTTTTTATTTGGTCTCTTATTTCTTTTTGTGTTACCTTTTTTTCTTTCATTTTGGGTGATCTTTCTTGTAGTCCATCTTCCCAAAATTGTGAGCTCTCAATTGTAAAAACAAACCTGAAATGTCTGATCATAACTTCTGCCATTTCTGTT
>NC_134787.1:47898803-47901303 GCF_046742065.1 Oratosquilla oratoria
TTTCAAAAAAAGTTATTTTGGTTAGGGTTAAGGATTAAAGTTAGGTGGGTTATGGTTAGGTGAGTGATTATTCACGAACTACTAGTTTTTTGCAGATAGACCCCTATAACCATATATATTCTGAAACCTTATAACCCAAGGTACTTGGAAAACTTTCATTTATCTGTCTGTTTGTTTGTTTGTTTGTTTGTTTGTTTGTTCAGAAACTTCTCCTAGGGTTTTGCATATAGACCCCCATAACCATATATATTCTGATACCCTACCACTTCAGGTACTTGGATAACTATATTTCATTTTCAAAAAAATTTACATTTTGGTTGGGGTTAAGGGTTAAAGTTAGGTGGGGTATGGTTAGGTTAGAGATTATTCACGAACTCCTCCTAGGTTTTTGCAGATTGACCCCTATAACCCAAGGTACTTGGATTACTATCTTTCATTTGTCTGTCAATTTGTTTGTTTGTTTGTTTGTTTGTTTGTTTGTTTGTTTGTTTGTTTGTTTGTTTGTTTGTTTGTTTGTTTGTTTGTTTGTTTGTTTGTTTGTTTGTTTGTTTGTATGTTCACGAACTCCTAGGGTTTTGCAGATAGACCCCCCCCATAACCATATATATTCTGATATACTATCACTCCAGGTACTTGGACAACTATGATTCATTTAAAAATATATATTTTGGCTAGAGTTAAGGGTTAAAGTTAGGTGGGGTATGGTTAGATTAGGGATGATTCACGAACTCGCAGCAATGCGCGGGTAATTTGGCTAGTCTATCTTTATATTTACTTATTGTTGTTGTTTTTTCCTATTCATTTCTTAGATTACTTTTTATTTTTTATCTATTCATCTATTTGTTTACTCATTCATTTATTTGTTTATTTGTTTATCTATTTGTGTATTTTCTATCTATTTTTTACGTTTTTTTAACTGCATGAGAGATGTTAAGACGTTCGGGGTATAAGTGAGATAGGATCGAATCGAGATCGTCCACGGAAATTATTATAATCGTTTGGCGGCAGTTGAAATAAGAGAAAAATTCCCATCCGGCACAGAAGAGATTCATGTAGAATTGTACATGATATTTGATTCCTTGACTACTGAGAGAACGTCAAGAATATGAATAGAATAGCATAACGACATTCAAAATAAAAGGAAAAGGAATTGGCTGTAGCCTCTTTGCTACTGAGATGGTGCCTAGCGATAAAGAGAATATAAGTAAAAGAGTTTAACTCTTTGAACCTTTTCTTCTCTCCCAAGTCCTCTTTCTTCAGGATCATATCGTTCTAACTCTGTTCCCTATATTTCTTCTTTGTAATCCCCTTTATTGCTACAATTTTCTGATCCCATCCCTTCTTCCCTTGTCATTTATTTTGCCTTTCCTTTTCCCCTTCCCTTCCTCTCCCGCCCCGTAACCTCCTCCTCCTCCTCCTCCTCCTCCTCCTCCTCCTCCTACTCCTCCTCCTCCTACTCCTCCTCCTCCTCCTCCTCCTCCTCCTCCTCTCTTACCTTAGCTAAATCTCTTTCTTTGCTACCGGCTCAGAAACTCTCTAAATTCCCTAAATCCCAATATTTGCTAAGACTGTCTAGACACTGACCCTCCGGACAGCCTTCTGATCCCTGCGATCGTGTTACACCCATGGCTCTCCTCTTTCCTTCCCTTCCATCCTCCCTCCCATCCTCCCTCCTCTTTCTCTTCGTTCATCACCTCTATGTATGTTTTATAACGTAGCATCACTCTCCCCGCTCCCCACACCGCCCCACTGAGCCCCTGTTATCATCCAAGTATCTTTATTTATAGATCTTCGTTTATTATTTTTCCACCCTTCCCCCAGTGGGAGGGGTTGCCTGATCCCCTGCTGCCGTGGTAGTACTATTTATAGATGATTTGCAACCAGGCACATCTCTCATCTTCTTGTGTCGGCGATTTCCGCGTTCAATCCTTCATGTTTTTGTTTATTGGTTTATCTATTCTTCTATTTATTCCTGTGCAAACATGACCTTGGCGTTCGCAATTCAGCGACTAGACATTCCCTTTGATCCCTTTGTGTTCTTTGTTTTGTTCATTTCGTTCTTCACGTATTCATTCGGTTAAAAAGGTATATAGACTCCTTAGGCGTGCGAAAATATAAGGAAATAAAACGGTATACATCGGATTTTTGCATTGTAAAAGTTTCAAATGTATTGCTCGTTTTACTTTCATTTATTCTTTGTATCATATACAAGTGACAGAGAATTGTTAAAGACAATTTGTATGAGTGAGAGGATATGAAAAATTGAGCGATTTACAACGGAATCCTAGGGTTATGTGTAAACGTTTCTAAATACATCGTTCCTTCTCTTTCTTCAACGTTCAATTGGACTCCGTGACCTTAGCAATGGTCACAGTGAATGTACGTGTATGTACTGCAACTTGTCTGAGAATATGAATTTAAAGTCATCTAAGCTTTCAATCTTTTTTTTTTTAATCCTAAGGCTCATTCCCTTTAGTTCCAGTTACCACCACTAGGGGGC
>NC_134787.1:47913803-47921303 GCF_046742065.1 Oratosquilla oratoria
GTGTGTGTGTGTGTGTGTGTCTTTCTCTCTCTCTCTCTCTCTCTCTCTCTCTCTCTCTCTCTCTCTCTCTCTCTCTCTCTCTCTCTCTCTCTCTCTCTCTCTCTCTCTGTTCTCTTTCTCTTTCTATCTATCTATTTATCTCACTCACCCTCTCTCTCTCTCTTTCTCTCTCTCTGTGTGTGTGTGTGTGTGTGTGTGTGTGTGTGTGTGTGTGTGTGTGTGTGTGTGTGTGTGTGTGTGTGTGTGTGTGTGTGTGTGTGTGTGTGTGTGTGTGTGTGTGTGTGTGTGTGTGTGTGCGTGTGTGTGTGTGTTTCTCTATTTATCTATCTCTCTCTCTCTCTCCCTCTCTCTGTTCTCTTTCTCTTTCTATCTATCTATTTATCTCCCTCCTACCTCTCTCTCTCTCTCTCTCTATATATATATATATATATATATATATATATATATATATATATATATATATATATATATATATATATATATATGAGAGAGTGATAGGTGTTGAATTCAAACAAACAAAAGGCCTCGCAATAGGAAGCCCATTGTCGGCTATTTTGGCCTGTCTGTTTATAGAGGTATTGGAAACAGATGAATATATTAATATCATGGGGAGAGGTATCTTACTTTGCTAAGGTACGTAGATGATATACTTGTAATATTGCCGAAAGAAAACAATAATGAGAAGAAGGTAAGGAGACTCAACACAATTCATGTGGACATCCAGTTCACAGTTGAACAGGAGAAATAATGCAAACTGCCCTTTCTAGACACATTGATACACAGAGGCCCTAATCATTTAAGATTTTCGGTATACAGAAAGCCCATTAATAGAGATGATTTTATTCATTTTTTCTCAGCCGACAGTAAAAGAGTCAAAACTGGTGTCTTGATAGGTTTCTTCCTTAGAGCCTACTGTATATGCAGCAAAGAGCTCCTTGAAGACGAATTATCGCACACTAGAAACATATTCAAAAATTTGAAATACCAAAGAGGCCTGATTAATAAAACAGAACATAAATCAAAGAAAATCCACGAAAAATCAAACACCCAGACCAACGGACCAAATGTCTAGGCATCCAGGTCAAGTGAACATGCAGTGACGAAAGATCATGTCACACCCCATTTTATAACTGTACCTAATTCTGGAAACACCGAGGATATTGATAAATACTTATTGAAATGTGGGATAAACATTGCCAAGGCATCCTCTAATAAAATAGAAAAAAAATTAAAGACCACACTAAAACATCACAACCTCAGTGTGATTTATCGCATTCCCTGTAGCGGCTGTCCCTTAGCATACATCGGTGAATCAGGTCGAGGAATTGAAAAGAGATTGAGCGAACACAAAAATTATATAAAAGCAAACAGGACATCCAACTCCCTTGTTCGCCACATCGAACATAGTAATAACCTACCAGATTGTAACGAAGTCGAGATTTTACACAAGGGATTACAAAAGAAAATGAGAAAGACGGTGGAAGCTGCACCTATAAACATCCAAGTAAACAACAACGATAGAGAAGGGTTTATATGCCTTTCCAATGCAACCAGTCTCTTAATGATTAATACTCTGAAAAAACTTGACACTCGAACCTTGACGAGCTCCTCCCACTACAAGTATAAATTTTGTGATCAAGATGTATTGTAGCGCGTCCTCCGAAGAAGGTCATAGGGACCGAAACGTTAGGACAATAAACGTATTCTTAGCCCATCTTCGTTTATCCGTCCCTACCTATCACTCTCTCATTTGTCTTTAAAAAATTTAAATATATATATATATATTTATATATATATATATATATATATATTCCTCTCTCTTTCTCTCTCTCTCTCTTTCTTTCTCTTTTCCTATCTATTTACCTTTCTATTTCGACCTCTCCCTCTTCCTCTTTCTCTCTCCCTCTCTTTCTCTCTCTCTCTCTCTCTCTCTCTCTCTCTCTCTCTCTCTCTCTCTCTCTCTCTCTCTCTCTCTCTCTCTCTCTCTCTCTCTCTCTCTCTCTCTCTCTCTCTCTCTCTCTCTCTCTCTCTCTCTCTCTCTCTCTCTCTCTCTCTCTCTCTCTCTCTCTCTCTCTCTCTCTCTCTCTTTCTCTCTCTCTCCCTGTCTTCCTATCTCCCTCTATACCAGTATATATACATTTTTTCTAACTGCTGGAGATTGTCTTTACTATTATTATTATTTTTTTTTTTTTTTTGCATTAGGGCTTAAGTTTCTTTATGTTTCATACTCCAATCGTTTGCGCAGATATTGATACGTGAGAAATCTACGCCGAATTAAGATGACTGGAGTGGATACAGTAAGTCTAAGGAGCCAAAATGGTGGATACATCTGCAGATTTCCAGTAAAAGAAATAAAAGAAATTTTCAACGACGCAAGAGGACGAAGAAGAGGTATACTGACTTCGAAACAAGGTGTGAGGAGTGAAATCAAAGAAACGCGTCTGTGAAGAAAGTGAGAAAAGGAGGAGGAAGAAGGAAAGAAACATAAAAGAAGAAGGGACGGGAAGGGAAGTGTGGAAGTAGGGGAGGACAAGAATGACATTGGAGGACAAGATGTCATACGAATATCGATAAAGGAGGATAAAGAAGGACAGAGGAGGACAAAGAGAAAGAAAATAAGGCCACGGTAGATTGAGAGGCTCAAAAACAGAACAAAGAGAGAGAGAGACATGATAAAGATAAAAAGTCGGGTAGGAAGAATGACAAAGAGAAAGAAAAGAAGGCTACGGTAGATTAAGAGGCTCAAAAATAGAACAAAGAGAGAGAGAGAGAGAGAGACATGATAGAAATATAAAGCCGTGAAGAAAGAATGACAAAGAGAAAGAAAATAAGTAGCCAAGAAACGAGAGGGACAAAGCCAAAGAAGAAGATCCGTCAGCAACAAGAAAAGAGAAAGACAAAGAAAAAGAGAGAGACACAGTGTAGCAGCAGAAAAAAAGAAGAAAAGACGTCGACCAGTAAGAAGCCGAAAAAGAAAGAGGGGGCAAAGGAAAGAAAGGAAAGGAAATGCGAACAAAAACGAGGAAAGTCAACGGAAGGAGGTGAATGCACGAGGGGTGGGTGGGTGGGGGTGAGACGAGTACAATAAAGGAGTGGGGGGGGGAGAGTAAAAGCCGAGAGAATCTGTAATGAAGATGGAAACAGATGAAAGACAGAAGGAGGGATGATCAGGAGAAGGGGGACCCTCGTCGTAGGTGGACGCGTCGTAATGGAGACGGAGAAGAAGGAGAAGGCGGACGGGAAGGCAGACGAGATTCACAACAATCCGGAAACGATGACAAGAAGGAGGCAGAAGAGGAGAAGGAATTGGGGGAAAGAAGGAGAGAGGAGAGGTATCAAAGAAAGGGGAGAGAGAGAGAAAGAAGCGAAGTAGAAAAGAAAAAAGGGACAGGGAAAAAGAAGAAAGAAAAGGAGGGAGAAAAGAAAGGAGTTAGGAGTAAAATAATATTAGTAAATAGTAGAAAGAGAAAAATTGAAAGGAGTAAGAGGGGTATGGGAAGGAAGAGGAAAAGGAAAAGGACAAAGAGAAAGAGTAAGAAAAGGAGAAAAGGAAAGCGAGAGAAAGTAGTGGGAACATAGATTGAGAAAGAAAAGGACAAAGTACACAAGATGAGGGTATGCGAATATTAAAAGAAATAGGACGAGATAAGATTAAATACGGGAGAAGGAAGAGGAGGAGAAGGAGGAGAAGAAAGAACAAGATGAAGAGGAAAAGGGTGAGAAGGATGAAAACGAAAAAGGCGAGAAGAAAGACGAGGAAGATATGTGAAATGAGAGACCACGATGAGAGGGAAAGGAGGAAGTAGATAAGGAGGAACGACAAGAGTAGTAGGAGGGTAAGGAAGAATGAGAAGAGAGCGACAAGAAGGAAGACAAGAAAGAAAATATAAAAAAGGACAAAGTGGAGAAAGAAAAAGGAAGAGGAATAACGAGAGGAGAGAAAGGAGAATGAGGAAGGGGAGAAGAAGAAGAGAAAGGGTAAGACGAAGAGAGAGGAGGAGGGAGGAAAGGAGGATTATGAAAAAATAGCAGGAAGAGGAGACACAAGGAGAGTTGTAGAGGAAAAGGCAAAATGGTATTGAAGAAAAGAAAGAAGAGAATGAGGGAGTTTTTAAAAAACAATCAGAATGGCCCAAACACGAAAGACGTTGGTAATGAGTTGGGACAGAACGGGTCCCAGTGAGGTTTTCTGACAAGAACACAAACACAAACACACACATACACACACACACATACACACACACACACACACACACACACACACACACACACACACACACACACACACACACACACACACACACTCATACATGCACACTTACATGCACACACACACGCACATACACATACACGCACACATACATGCACACACACGCACATACACACACACACACACACACACACACACACACACACACACACACACACACACACACACACAAACGCACGCACGCACGAATGCACATACCTATGGCGGTGGAGAGCCACATTTTGACAAGTGGCGCCACAAATTAGTGGTATTGGATCCCGACAATTCAATACAGCAATGCATAAATACGGGTGACATGAGCAAATACTTTGAGAATCTGTTGTACAAGGAAAGCTCTTGGAGTGACAGAAAACAATGAAGGAAGGAGACTTGGTAAATGACACTCTCAAGATGAAGACAATAATGATGGTGAAAAAGGTACGCTAAAGTGTGTCCATCTGAAGAGAATCTACGGTGAAATTAACAAAAATCACAACATTGGCTTCTGCAGAAGGATTTACTAGAACATTTGCTACAGTACCGAAGTGTACTAGTCTTCTAAGATACCGAAATGGAGTCACATTTGGGTGCCAAGATTCTTGGTACACTTACTAGATATACAGTATAGCCTCCTTTCCCTAACTTGAAATACAATAAAGGTAAACGATTGGTATACGAATATTCATATTTGTCTCACTATACCAACAGCTTCTAATGCAATAATGATAAACATTTCCTTGAGTTTTATTGACCGAAAGCCCGAAGCCCCACAACGACCGCCAACAGTCCCTGGGCCCTACCACAATATTCTTGGGGGTGGGGGTGGGGGGGGGGGGTGGCCGAATGTACTGACATCTGCGATGTAATCGTATGAGGCAGTTCCTATGTCCCCAGCTTGTTAGGAGACAAGGAGCAGTCGCCGGTTGTCAGCCCTCTGTATGTAAAAAGATCAAAGAAATGCAGTCTAGGTTCATAGACAGATATCCTGGGCCTCTTTTGGAGACCGAGTGTCAGCCGCTCGGGGCTGCACCACCATACGGAGGTGATGATGTTAGAGCATTATGAAGATGGGTGACAGGGAGAGGACTTTTTCTGAAGTCCGTCATATTCCTACGGGATCCCAAATGCACAAAGTACCCTTCGCTGGTCTATTCTTTTGTGCAACTATGCATGAGTGGATAATGGGAAAAAATAAGATAAATAAAAGGAGAAAGACGTGGGGAGAATAAAAGAGAAGAGAAGCGGAAGGAAAAGTTGAAAGCTGCGACATGATGTGAGATGATTACTCAAAGGAAGAAAACTAGTGATGCCAAACAAAAACGAAAAACAAAAAAAGTGTCAGGAAGTTGTATGAAGGGGCAAAAAGAAATGGAAAAAGAGAATAAATAAGAACAGGATGAGGAGAAAGAAGGAGGAGGAGGAGGAGAAGCGAGGAAATGATTAAGAGAAAGAAGAGAGAAAAGGAATAAAAAAGGGAAATAGAATTATTAAGATAAAATAAGCGTCTTTCGTTTATTCTTTCATCTCAAAAGAAGAGACCAAAAAGAAGAAAGAGAAGAACGAAAGACAGAAAAAGGAAAAGAGAAGAAGAGAAAAAGGAGAGTATGAGATGGAGGAAGCGCAGATGGAAGAATGAATGAGGAGATTGGGGAAGAAGAATGAATGAGAGAATAAGAAGAAGGATGGCAACAACGATGACAATGGCGTCCAGGACAAAGACGAAAAAGAAGCAAAACGACGAAAACGGCGCAGACGAATACAGTGGCAGGAAAATAAGGAAGAGGAAAAAAGAAGGGATATACAATGTAATAAAGTAGGAAGATAAGAAAAGGTAAGTAGTTAGGAAAATCATAAAATATAAAAGTAGAAAGAGAAGAACATGAGCAGGAGAGAGAAAATAGGAGGAGAAGAAAGAGGAAGAAAAGAGGAGGAGGGGAGGAGGAGGAGGTGGGACGAGGTGAAAGAGAGAGGAGGAAAAAGAAAAGGAAGGATAAGAAGGGAAGGAAAAGGAAGGAGAGGAGGTGAAGGGAGAGGAAAGAGAAGTGAAGGAGGAAGAGAAAGAGAGGAAGGGAGAGGAAGGGGAAGGAAAGGAGGAAGAAGTGTGGAAGGAGGAGTAGATGGGGAAGGAGGAGGGGAAAGAAGGTTTTGGGAAGGGAGAAGGGGAGGGAAACTTGGGGAAATAGTGGGGAAGGAGAGGGATGCGTAGGAAAAGGATAGAAAACAAAGAAGAGAGAAGAATGAAGAGTGGAAGAAGAGAAAGAAAAAGGGATTGGAGGTGTAAGAGAGTCTGAAGGACAAGGAAGGCTAAGAAAAGACATACAGGGACAAGGAGGAAGGAGGAAGAAGGCGAGAAGGAGGAGGAGGAGGAGGAGGCAGAAGAAAAGGAGTAGGAGGAAGAGGAGAAAGATGAGGAGGAATAGGAGGAACAGGGGGGAGGAGGAGGAGGAGGAGAATAGGAGAAGAGAGGTAGGGAGTAGGAGGATGGCGAGGAAGAGGAGAGGGAAGAGGAAGAGGAGAGGGAAGAGGAGGAGGAGTGAGAGAAGGAGGAGGAGAACAAAGATGATGGACAGGAAGAAAAGGAGAAGGAGGAGGAGGAGGAGGTAGAGGAGGAGGAGGAAGATGAGAGGAAAAGGTGGAAGAGAATGAGGAGGAAAAAAGAGGAAGGATAAGAATTACAGGAAGACATTGAAGAGTAGTCGAACAAGAGGAGGAATAGGATAAGAATGAAGAGAAGGAGGAGGAGGAGGAGGAGGAGGAGGAGGAGAAGCACGAGGAAGGTGTGTGCTGACCCCAGCGAGTCCAGTCTACCAGAGTTGAAGGTAAAGGAGGGTTGGGGGGCCCCAGTGTGCTGTGGAGGAGCAGGAGGAGGAGGAGGAGGAGCAGGAAGTGACGGAGAGCAGGAGGAGGAGAAGAAGAAAGAGGAAGAAGAGGAGGGGGAAAAGAAGAGAATTACGAGGAGGAGGAGAGAGAAGGTGTATAAGAAAATAAAGATAGAAGTGGAGAAAGGAAGTGGACATAGTGAAATTGATGGGAGAGGAGGAGGAGGAAGAGGAAGAGGAAAGCGGCGTGTGCATAACTTATGGAGAAGAAAACATAGGAGAAAAGAGGAAGGTGGAGACGAAGAGGAGGAATAAAGGTAAGGAGAAAGTCGAAGAGATAAGAACATAGGGTTGACGAGAAGAGGCGTGAAAGAGACAGACGACATATGCTGGAGACAAGAAAGAAAAGCGAGGAAGACGAAACGGAAGAAG
>NC_134787.1:47923803-47926303 GCF_046742065.1 Oratosquilla oratoria
TGGAAGAAGTACACGTGACGGACGTTTGACGTTTGAGTGTTTTACCAGTCTGACCAACATGAAATTGATAACATGATTTACAAGGTATTTTGTACACACCCTTTATCACTATTGACAGAATTATTTATGAGCAATTGTCTTACAGTGTACGTATTGTATGTATGTATATATGTATGCATGTATATATTCTCTGTATTTTATATAAATATTTATGTGTGGATGTATGTATGTGTGTTTGTATTTATGTATGTATGTATTAACGCTATGAATGTATGTATGTATGTATGCATATATGTTTGTATTAACGTATCTATGAATGTTTGTATGTATGTATGTATGTATGTATGTATGTATGTATGTATGTATGTATGTATGTATGTATGTATTTATATATGTATGTATGTATGCATGTATGTATGTGCGTATGTATGTATGTATGTATGTATGTATGTATGTATGTATGTATGTATGTATGTACGTACGTATATATGTATGTACGTATGTATTTATATATTTAGTATGTATGTATAATTACTATACAAAATGAAATGTAGTACAGCTAAGTAAACCATGAAAAGCATGGCGCTTTACTGCTCGTAGTGCACAGAGGTCCATGTTTCAGTGTAGGTGCGAAATTCAATATAAAAGCCAGCGCGGGCCTTGCACCCGGAAGACCTAAGTTGAAAGTGACATCACAATAAATAAAGCTGGAAGTTGTCATGTGACAGAAGTGACGGCCCTGTTCCATTTGTTTTTGCGGTGACATTTTTTTTTTTTTTTTTTGCAGTGCAGTTTTATTCTTCGTTATTTTGCATACAGATCGTTTTACTTTTTTTTCCTCACCTTCCCTGTCTTGGCAAAGAGTTCCTGTTGTCGGACAGAGTATTCTAGGTTGCAGTCCGTAATTAGAAATGAAAAAGAAATCTGGTTTTGTTTTTGTTTTTTTTTTGCGCGCGAGATCGGTTTTTGTAGAAGAGGAAGAAAAGTTTGGGAAAATGAAATGATGTTGATTACGTCCTCTTGAGAGCGTATTTCTTTGAACTACAATTGTAAGAGCGTTTTTGGGAGCTTCTACATTTGTTCTGTCTGCCCCATGCACTTTAGTACAGGTGGTGGTGAGGAGCCTACGCCAGGAGGCGCTGAATAGCTGCAGTTAAAGCCTTATTATGCGCCCGGACAGTTGGGACGGGTAATTAATAGTCACTGCTGGGAATCGGAGAGGAGTCCGGGATTCGAACCCACTACTAAGCGAATGCGAGACAAGCACGCTTCCTAATACGCCACCAACGCACTACTTTTATTCATCTTACAAGATTCCAGAACAAGGAAAAATGTTCCGAAATGCTTCGGTTAACATTTTCCTACCTATCAAAGGACTTTTGGTAGCTTCCTAGCTCTAGTTTATCTTCAAAATTTATCAATTTTTTTAGAGCTCATCCGGAGGTGCAGTCCCAATAGGATGGTATTTGGTCTCCGGACCAGACCCAATCTCTCTCTATGTCAATTTCGACTGTTTTTCACAACTTTTTTCTTTCTCCAAAATGGCTGCACTCAACCGGCAACTCTTCCCCTCTGTCACTGTAAAATCAGTGGCATGGAAACAAGACCCAACTAAAACAACAGATTCTTCAAAGAAAAATCTATGGGAAAGCCTGTGGACCGTGCACTGGTGGCGTCATCGGAGGTATGTTGGTCTTGCATTCAGTCTGATGTGCGTTCGAATCCCGCACTTATCTCCGATTCTCACAAATGACTTACCTGCCCCAACAGTGCAAGCGCTTAGTACTCGTAGGGACAAGGTGCCGGCTTCGGCAGAGGCTACTCGGCGCCACCGGCCATATGCTCTCCAACCATCAACTCAGGACCGTTGTCAATTACACTGAGGCTGCTAAATGAATCTCGAGTCAACAATAATCACCTCTCTCGCAAAAAAGAGACATTAATTTTCGCCGTGACTGTAATTTCACGCAAGACAGTGAAAAGGACAAAAGCAATTAAGAACTGGAATCAAGAGGGTTTGAGTCACAAAGATCACGCACTGCCATGTAACTCACGTTCGTAACTATGACAACATCGACTGGGTGGCAACAGATATTGTCGAAGACGACAACGGCGACTGTATCGTTACGTTGGCGGGAGGTGGATCACAATAAACATCATCTTAGCCGTAAATACAAATATAAACTGAAACCATTCAATTGAGTAGGCTACTTTTTTTTAAGGAAGCGAATTACAGTTTCCTGTAGCTGAGGTGATTCCCCATAGTTTGACCATGTAAGTTTACATTTCTCGCTAAAGGAAGAATACACAATATCGCACAAAGCAAAGTAGCCAGTATTTCCCCCTTCTTCCTCTTCTTCCTCGTCTTCCCTCTCTTCTTTCTTCTCCTCCACTTCTTCCTCCTCTTCCTTCACTAGCACCTCTCCCCCCTCTTCTTCCTCTTTGTCTTCTTCTTCCTCTTTTTCTTCTCTTTCTTCTTCTTTCTAATCCTCCTACACCT
>NC_134787.1:47936303-47943803 GCF_046742065.1 Oratosquilla oratoria
AAGGTTAATCCAGTCCCCAATTCCTAGTCTAATCAAATAAAATACAACCCAACCTAACGTAATTTCACCTAAACTTCCTTTGACATACTGAGAAAAATTTCTTTAGCATGGAGAATGCATGAGGAACCACAACGGCAAAATGTCACGGAAAAATGAATGACTTCTCATTGGTCTCCGTCCGGCCCAACCTCGCCACGGCAGCCCAATGTCAAGAAACACTAAGCAGAGTGACGGATATCTTATAGTTTCTCCAGGCAAAGCAAAGGAAACTTCCTAAACTTTAAGAGATGTATAATCATCTGAATACATGTATACATATATATATGATGGCATAAGTAAAATACACTGAACTCGGAAACAGGTACTTTATTACCGACGTCTACAATTACAATAATGAATTACAATAATGAGGTTTGTTGATCGTACACATAGAAGCATATATAGACAACTCTGACAAGAGAACACATATAAAAGATACAGTAATCATCACATCGTCGTCGATGTACGTCGTCTCCCCATCTTGGAGGTCTTATCTATCAAAGATATGGATCTGAATTTCAATAATCAGGCTTCAGATTTGAAAGTTTTACCAAGTATGATAAGAAAATAAACCTGCCAACATTCGTCCACTCAACCATCATAAACATAACCTATATTCCAGACATCTTGAGAGACTCCGCGCCAAACATGAATAACTAATACGACACATAACATTCAGACCACACCGGACAGACTATTTGTCTTCTGCGCCTTTATCCTCAACGTGTGTGTGTGTGTGTGTGTGTGTGTGTGTGTGTGTGTGTGTGTGTGTGTGTGTGTGTGTGTGTGTGTGTGTGTGTGTGTGTGTGTGTGTGTGTGTGTGTGTGTGTGTGTGTGTGTGTGTGTTTTTGTGTGTGTGTGTGTTTGTGTGTGTGTATTCACTTGGTCTTTGGATCACGTGTTGGACTCGTGATCGACAGCTATTTCTCTCCTGGAAGAGACCTCAGAGCTCGTAGGTCCGATCTATGGGTAATGCTATGACCTTGCACACACACACACTCCCAACTCCCAGCCCACGAGAGTCAGAGTAACGACCCGAAGCGCAGCGGTACCGAAATAATTTCGGCCCTGGGCAGGATTCGAACCGAGAACTGCGGGTCACTATTGTGGCAGTTAAGCGCTCTACCAACTGCGCCACCGTGTGTGTGTGTGTGTGTGTGTGTGTGTGTGTGTGTGTGTGTGTGTGTGTGTGTGTGTGTGTGTGTGTGTGTGTGTGTGTGTGTGTGTGTGTGTGTGTCTGTGTGTCTGTGTGTGTGTGTGTGTGTGTGTGTGTGTGTGTGTGTGTGTGTGTGTGTGTGTGTGTGTGTGTGTGTGTGTGTGTGTGTGTGTTTGTGTGTGTGTGTGTGTGTGTGTGTGTGTGTGTGTGTGTGTGTGTGTGTGTCTGTGTGTGTGTGTGTGTGTGTGTGTGTGTGTGTGTGTGTGTGTGTGTGTGTGTGTGTGTGTGTGTGTGTGTGTGTGTGTTTGTGAGTGTGTGTGTGAGTGTGTGTCTGTGTGTCTGTGTTTGTGGTTGTGTCTGTGTATGTTTGTGTGTGTGTGTGTGTGTGTGTGTGTGTGTGTGTGTGTGTGTGTGTGTGTGTGTGTGTGTGTGTGTGTATGTATATGTGTGTGTGTGTGTGTGTGTGTGTGTGTGTGTGTGTGTGTGTGTGTGTGTGTGTGTGTGTGTGTGTGTGTGTGTGTGTGTGTGTGTGTGTGTGTGTGTGTGTGTGTGTGTGTGTGTGTGTGTGTGTGTGTGTGTGTGTGTGTGTGTGTGTGTGTGTGTGTCTGTGTGTGTGTGTGTTTGTTTGTTTGTGTGTGTATGTTTCACTTTGGTCTTTCACCTTGGTCTTTGGATCACGTGTTGGACTCGTGATCGACAGCTATTTCCCTCCCGGAAGAGAGCTCAGAGCTCGTATGACCGATCTATGGGTAATGCTATGACCTTGCACGCACACACACACACAACTCCCCGCCAACGAGAGTTGGAGTAACGACTCGAAGCGCAGCGATACTGAAATAATTTCAGCCCTGGGCAGGATTCGAACCAGGTACCGCTAGTGTGCATGTATGTGTGTGTGTGTGTGTGTGTGTGTGTGTGTGTGTGTGTGTGTGTGTGTGTGTGTGTGTGTGTGTGTGTGTGTGTGTGTGTGTGTGTGTGTGTGTGTGTGTGTGTGTGTGTGTGTGTGTGTGTGTGTGTGTGTGTGTGTGTGTGTGTGTGTGTGTGTGTATGTGTGTGTGTGTGTGTGTGTGTGTTTTACCTAGTTGTATTTAGCTAGTTGTATTATACGGAAAGGGGAGCTATGCTCGTGGTGACCCGTTTTTGTATCTCGCAAGATCAAGTTTGTTCTTAAATTCTTGTATCGTGTTTGCACACACTATTTTTTCATCTAATTTGTTCCATATATCTATCACTCTGTGTGGGAAGCTGTTCTTTTTCAGGTCTCTTCTGTAGTTATCATTTTTGAGTTTCATTGCATGTCTTCTTGTTTTTTTTCTGTCCCACTTTAAAAAATCCTCTCTGTCAAGGCGTTCTTTACCTTTCATAATTCTGTAGATGGTTAGTAGGTCCCCTCGTTCTCTTCTTTGTTCCAGGGTTGGCAATTCCATTTCGGCCAGTCTTTGTTCATATGTCAGGTTTGAAAGCGTTGGGGCCATCTTTGTCGTTGCTCTCTGTATTCTTTCTAATTTTCTTATATTCTTTTTTGTACTGGGTGACCATATCAGCGCTGCATATTCCAGTTTTGATCCTATCAGTATTTGTGATATTTTCTTAATCATTTCCTTATCCAGGTATTTAATGGCCATCTTTATTGATCTCAACAAATTGTATGTTTCTCCGACTATTTTATTTTTATGTTTATCTGGCGACATGTCTTTGGTGATGATTACTCCCAGGTCCCTTTCAGAATTTACTTTCTTTACTTCTTTTTCATCAATTTTATACGGTCCTGATATTCTTTTCTTGCTTTTCCCAAATTCAATTATACTGCACTTCTTGATGTTAAATTCTAACTACCATCTCTTGCTCCACTCTGAGACTTTGTTCAGATCACTCTGTAGTGAGTCACAGTCTATTTCGGAGTTTATTCTCTTTAATAATTTTGCGTCATCCGCAAAGCAGTTCATGTAACTTTCAATGCCTTCGTCCATGTCATTTACATACATAGCAAACAATATCGGAGCTAGTACTGACCCCTGTGGTACGCCACTTCTCATTTCTTCCCATTTTGAATATTTGTCTCTGAGTACCACTCTCATTTTTCTTCCATGTAGGAAGTCCTCCATCCAATTCAATAGTTTTCCATGTATGGCTCCTATTGTTTCCAGTTTATATAGCAATTTTCTGTGTGGTACCTTATCAAATGCCTTTTGTAAGTCCAGGAAGGCACAGTCTGCCCAGCCATCCCTTTCTTGCAATATATCTATCAGTCTTAAATAAAAACAAATTAAATTGGTGGTACATGATCTTCTTTGTCTGAATCCAAATTGCCTCGGGTTCAGTATATTATTCTCCTCCAGATATTTTGTCCATCTATCTTTGATGATTATCTCACAAATTTTGACTATTGTACTTGTTAGGGACACCGGTCTATAATTTTTTGGGTCTTCCTTATTTCCCCCTTTATATATTGGCACTATATTAGCATTTTTCCAGTCTCCTGGTAGTTTTTCTTCTTTGAGAGAGCATTCTATTATTTTCTATATTTTTCCTGTTAGTTCGTCTATACATTCCTTCAGTATCTAGTTTGCAACTCCGTCTGGTCCATGTGACTTGTTAACGTCGAGCTTTAATATTTGATTCTTTAATATTTGTTTATTTTCTTTAGTGGAGTGTGTGTGTGTGTGTGTGTGTGTGTGTGTGTGTGTGTGTGTGTGTGTGTGTGTGTGTGTGTGTGTGTGTGTGTGTGTGTGTGTGTGTGTGTGTGTGTGTGTGTGTGTGTGTGTGTGTCTGTGTGTGTGTGTGTGTGTGTGTGTGTGTGTGTGTGTGTGTGTGTGTGACTCTGTGTGTGTGTGTGTGTGTGTGTGTGTGTGTGTGACTCTGTGTGTGTGTGTGTGTGTGTGTGTGTGTGTGTGTGTGTGTGTGTGTGTGTGTGTGTGTGTGTGTGTGTGTGTGTGTGTGTGTGTGTGTGCGTGTCTGTGTGCATGTGTGTTTGTTCGTGTATCTGCATGCGAACACGCCAGCGTGCGTGCATGTGTCCGTCTTTATGTTCCTGCGTGCCTTTTCCTCATGCGTGCTTGTGTCCGCCTGTGTTTACTCCGCTGATGTTCCTTGACAACACGCGAGGCTATGCACTGCGTCAGTCTTCCGTGACTGAGGTCAGCAAGGCAATGAGCTTGGCCAGACTCCTCTACCACAGTGACCTTATCCCTACGTCCTTATTCACATCGACTCCAGACGATTTCATTCAATGCAGAGGTCACCTCTGAACCCAGAGATACAAACATAATGGATCGAGATTCGTTGTTTCCCTTGACGTCTTTATTGGTTTCCTTCAACTGAATAGAATCACCTTAAGACAGCGAGAATAGACAAAAGATTTCTACATTCAGTATAGTCAAACGGTCACCAGAGATACTACAGGGATGAAATAGAAATGTCTCCTGTATAACTGTTTCTGTCATAAATATCGACGTAATATCTTGTATAAA
The DNA here is from genome assembly GCF_046742065.1 of Oratosquilla oratoria. NCBI lineage: Eukaryota > Metazoa > Arthropoda > Malacostraca > Stomatopoda > Squillidae > Oratosquilla > Oratosquilla oratoria. The sequence continues at coordinate 47,940,969 of NC_134787.1, forward strand.
AAAGAGTTCTTATGGTTTTGTACCAACGCGTACAACGGAAATGAATAGAATACAGGCTGAATGATATGAAAAATACCACCAGGTATGGAAGGGGTGAGTGGGTGCCACATTAAACACCCACCCGAATCCCACCCCTCCACCCAGGTAGAGTTGCCATCACTTCCAAGTGTTATAGTAAGTGATGCTGCTGTATAAAGCTACGTCACAGAACCGCCATACGAATGAATCTCATTAACCTTGATAGTCTTTTACGTTGTGAATATGAGATATAAATCCATACGCTTCTATCACCAAACTAGAGAGCATAAGCCACAGTAGCGGTGGAGGCAACTGTACCCGCAACCCAGGGAGGTTCTCGTCAAGACCTCCTCCTGGATATTAATGATCATGTTTTATGCAAAGGGGCTTTCGAGGAGATTGCAGGCTACCTGTTCGTTTTGGGAACACGTCGCACAAGATCTTAGGTAAACACCTTGGCTCCACACATAAATAGGAAAACGAAACAGGAGACGGCCCTAGAGACAGTGTCCTTTCGACAGAAGTTCTTATAAGTAACAAGATTTGCTGAGGCACAGCCGAAAATGAAGGAATACAGACGCCCTCCAAAGACCCAAATGGCTGAAGATCTTCGTCGTATGGTGAGATTTGGATAGAAATGGAGCAAATAACACCCAAAGAGAGAGAGAGTGAGAGAGAGAGAGAGAGAGAGAGAGAGGGGGGTGGAGGGAGAATTATATTTTCATACAATCTGGCAATGGAATGGTAAGCTCTAAAGATGTTGAAATTGTATTACTGTCGACTTAAGGGTAAGCGCGTCATGTTGAACTTCTCTGAACGTCTTTTGCATAAAACATGTAACAATAAAGATCGTAAATAAGAACACCTAACACATCACACAAAGATAAACCATACAGTATATAACTCGAGATAGCGGCCATCTCTCACCTTCCCTCCTCTTTGGAACCATCTATTCTGGGCTACCCTCGGGAGTGAACGTCTCTGAATAATATCGTTACTCAGCAAACCATCTATATGACCCTATCCCCTTATTTAGCATTCAGTGGCAATGCCTGTTGAATATCGGTTTCGACAAACCTTTTCTGGTCTGAGACATAACCAATTAACCATCCCTTCTTGTAATACGCCATGACACTCCGAAAGCCCTTCATGCTGAAGGCAGTTAAATGTGCCTTTAAAGACTTAGTCAGGGTCTGAGTGGCTCATCCACGCCCTTGAATATGCACACCTTAACCCTGTAAAACTCTTCGCAATCAGACACTCAGGTTAAGGCTCCGTAGCCACTGACCAGTCGTTTAATAATCTCAGGAGCCAATCCTTTGAAATATAGATCTCTTTGGTGATACATTGTAACAAGTTGAAAGAGATGGATAAAGACGGCATGGGTCAAATCCTGAATTTATTCCTGACCGGTATTGCACTAAGCTTCTTCAGAGGAATGTTTCTCTAGGACGAAGCTGACAGAATATATTCACGACCCGACCCCCACGTTCCGTGTTAGCTTAGAGCGACACCGGTCAGGTATAAACTGGAAACACGTGTCTTCTTTTTCTACCTTCTTCAATAGGCCTCTTTACCTAGATATCTAAAGCAAATACAAACTACTTTTCTGTAGTCTCAATGTATTTACTGAATGAAAAGAAGAAGTTCAATGCGATATTGACTTAATCACAAGGTAAGATATCTACTCTAAACCTCAACTCAGCACCTTTAAAGCTACATTACTAATTACTGTGCATCTCACAGTGTACACAAATCCAACACGTTGATTAGTACATAGCATCGCCTTTGGGACTACTTAACAAGCTAAAGCACATTACACGGCGCAGCGTGGTAAGACAGCACTCTATCACACAGCGAGACAGCACGACCCAACTCTGGCAGCGTGATACATCCTAACACGCGACCTGCCACACAGCGAGCTCCTTTATCACGACCTTATGTAAAACACAGCACACATTCCCTTTCACATAGGGCAATGGTTCATTACGTCACGTTGCCCCTCATATACCACGAATCGTCACTTTTTTCTTCCTTTTTTCTCTCTATTTTTTATATTGATGTCAAAACACACTCGTGTGTATAAAGCATTGTGGCTCAACCACCCCGTATAAGGGGGAAAGGGCCTTCGGTGTATACATATACATATGCTTATACATATACATACACATATACATATATATATACATATACATATACTTATACACATCCACACACATATACATATACATAGACATAGACATATACATATACATATACATATACATATACATAGACATAGACATATACATATACATATACATATACATATATGCATACGCATACGCATACACATACACATACACATACACATACACGTGCACATACACATACACGTGCACATACACATACACATACACATGCACATACACATACACATACATATACATATTTCGCCAATTCGATTCAGCTTAAAGATACTGCTTTGAGGATTACAAAGGATTACAAATGAGGAGCATGCCGACAGAAGACCTTTTAGTCCATAACTAGGTCGGATGCGAAAAAATTATAATAACGATAAATACATATACATACATACATACATACATACATACATATATACATACATACATATACCAAAGGCTTTTTCCCCCTTACACGGGAGGTAGCCAAAGGAAAAGGCATAGGAACTACTCCCACCCATTCCATCACCTATGTACTCCACTCCCCTCTATCCTCTTCCCTCCCTCATATCTTGGCACTTCCTGGATGACGGGTCATCCTTGTATCTTGTCCACTGCCCTGAGTCAGAAGCAGTGTCACAAGACAGAGCACATC
>NC_134787.1:47948803-47951303 GCF_046742065.1 Oratosquilla oratoria
AAACTATACAATTATATCTCTATCGGGTGTTTACTGTATTTCTCTATTGCGCAGTTTCCTTACAGTGAGAAACAATTATTTATAAGTAAAATTGCATCAATACAACAACAATGAAAGATAGATATCCGAAATAGCATGTAGGCATGCAAACCTCAACGCACGAGCGCTTACAAACACACTAGCTTGCGTGTGAGCAAAGAGAATTCGACGAAGTACACAGGCCTTCTTATAGCTTAAAGCGCAAGTCGAGTGAACGAGCCATAGGGCTGGACTAGGAACAAGCGGAAAGATTTTTCAAAACTGAATAAAACTCATACGTCAGAACGGTGGCATAGGTTTATAATACGTTCGGGGGGACCACGTGTTTGCATTTCCTTCTGGCCCTGGCCCTACCAACCCCAAATAATTGAATTGGGGTTACCTGTCCTCTGCGTGCATGACGAGTTGACTGAGGACGGGAGAAAGAAGGAGGAGGAGGAGGAGGAGGGGGGGAATTCATCGCATGACAATATACTAGACTATCGGTTATTTTGTCAGTAGGTGTGGCGGTGACCGCGTCGGTGTGAGGTGGTCAAGTGAGGAATGATTATAGTCGGAAAGTTTGTGGATTCTCCATTCCAGAGGGATAATCTTGTAAGTGAACACGCAGGTGCTAACACCGTAACAGATGGTGAATCATCGTAAGAGAGGAATGTGAGGGAAAAAGTTACAGAGAGGTAATGACAGGGGGGCTTTCTGTAAAGGGGGATGTAGGGACTGATGTCACTGAAAATACAATTATGGAGAAAGCGTAATAAAGACGTTACTCGGGGAAGAAAATCGTCCCAGGCCATTGCAGAAATTCATGCAGAAGTTTATGTGACGTGATTGCAGTTAAGTCTAAAGCATACATTTTTCCGCACCGACGAGGGCGGAGCCTATGAGTGACGTTACATATGCGCAGGACCAATGAAATCACAAAACGTCTGAAGGTTTCATGACATCATGTCAATTTGGTGGACATTTTCATTAAGTGTAGGTCGACTGCGTTCTCAGATAGTGATTTCAGGGATGAAAGTTTAGGTGTTATAACAGAAAGGCATTGCTGATTTCTCGGCAGAGCTGGACAAATGGGAGGCACGTGCGTGTGGGCGGGGTATGGGCGTGTCCAGGTGTCGCCACCGTGATGCGATGATTGGGCGTGAATGCAAGAATCGTTCTTTACCGTTGCAGTATTATGAACGCCAGAACTTGACCTATGATACCCCTGAGCTTCCTTTTATTGTGGAGTATTTGTTTTACTTCTATGCATACCAATTTCTTTTTAAACAATCTTTTCTTCAACAATTTTTAACGCACTCACTAGGGCACCTTTTATTGAAACTTGAAGTCATGTTGAGGTGCTATTATCAAAACACCAAACGCTACGCTGCATTACATAGAAAACCCATTGCATCTCACCACAAGACACCGCGTCAAACATATTACAAATAACACAGTAATATAACCTTAGCCTAAGGAGAACCATACCATAAGCACCCCCTTGAGCTCCAAACACAATAAATGTAGAAAATATCACCATTCAACAAGCATTTCATTACAATGCAGCTTCATACGCAATCTATATCACAGTACATGTGATATCAAAAGCTTTGAACTTCTCTATGATTTTCCCTTGGTTAATACATGTCGATCATCTGGTACATCCTTGTTTTCATTTTACAGTATAATCTATTTTTTTGTATAAAAAATACGCCAGATGGTTAAAAAAAACACATAAAATTTGAATAGTGAAACCCATAGAGTGGCTCCCACTGTACATGCTGCATAATACACATTTTTATGTTTCACGTTATATTTACTGTCCCCGTCAAGTTGAATCTATTCGTACAATACTGCACTGCACCTCTTAACAAGAGAACACACTACATTTGGCCGTCCTACAAGTCACACACGTGGAGTGTATGATTATTCATTTCTCCATTTCACTCGATCTTGACACAACTCATCAACTTCCTCAACCGTAGCAACCCTAGTCTCTGATGCAGCCTTCATACCATCCATCAATCTCCTCCTTGGTTGACCCATTGGACTCCTACCACGTAGATTCTATTTCATACAAACATTGGCCGGTTTCTGCTCATCTCTGTACATATTTATGATTATCTTTGCCTCGAGTTTTACTGACTGGAAATCCATTGCCCCACAGTAGCCTGTAAGGTTGTTAGATCTCCAAATGGAGGTAAGAGTGTTGGGGTTTGAAGAAAATTGAGCAGCTGGAAAATCACAAAGTCTAACCTTCGTCTCGATGATTCATCATGACCAGATACCCGTCACTGGTTGCAATGTCCATTCACATACACCACACACCACTTCACTATGGAGGCTGTTTCCTTCAGCTGAATAAAACTGGCTGGAAGCAGCTAGAATGAACACTGAAGTACAACGCAGCAAAAGGATTAAAAACGTAACATCTACCAATAAAGACATCTCTGTGTAACACTTCACAATTTCTTGGAAT
>NC_134787.1:47956303-47968803 GCF_046742065.1 Oratosquilla oratoria
ACTAATACAACCACCAGCAAAAACACCAGTAGAGTTTCAGGTAGCTGGGATTGAAACAGCTGTACGCCAGAGTGCGAGACACAATTACCACCTGATCAGAAACACCAATCCATCAATCCCATTATGACCTTGAGGAAGCTCTACCAGTTCCTCCCCTTCCTGCCGAGCCCCACACCGATCTGCCTGCGGGGGCGCAAGGCCTTCAACCCCGATATACAGAACACAAACGTTCCCCCTCTCTTCCCCACACCCCACACCACACCTTGCCTTGTCAACACACTTCTTTATAAATTCCCTGTAATCGTGTTTGAAACGGAGTGATTAGAAATTATGGAGAAAAGGTTAGCCTAGCCAGTAGGCCAAGTTAGATCTCATTTTCTTCCAACCTACAACATCCGCTTTATAACACATGCATGATAACAAAAAATTTGAATCCTGATGTTAATGGTCATAGTAGCAGTATTAGTAGGAAAGATAGTAGAGTAGTAGCAGTAGTACTAGTAGCAGCTGTAGCACTAGTACCAGTTATAACACTGGTAGTAGTAGTAATAATGGTAATATTAGTAGCACTCGTAGGAGTGTAGTAGAAGTACTAGTTATGACGATAATACTGGTAGTGTTGACACTGGCAGTATTACTAGAAGTGCTGTAGTGTGTAACCATCACTAACCATCACCAAGCACGCACGTGATCCACACACATGCACATTGGTACTCGTCTTTGGCAAGACCTCCAATCTTGCAAACTGAACAATTTCCAAATCTCAAAACACTTGACGTAAGACAAACAACGATCCCTCCGCAGTGTCACCATAAAAGATGCCTAATGTCACCAGACAGACCTATTGAACCTACCCCAATTACATTACCGTAACCTTAATATATATACGCCAAGTGTAACCTCACCCACCAATCGTACAACTAACCCCTATATAACGGAACTAACACTCATACCTATATTTGATGACTAACACATCTCACGTATGGCAACCCACAAACCCCCTTTATAACCGGACGGCTGTGGTGTTGGAGATAGGAGTGCCCAGGTCACGTACCTGCCAGGAAGGGTACCGAGGTCAAGGTCCGGCACTAGGGACTGCCCAGGTCAAGTACTTGGCAGGAGGATTACCTGGGTCAAGGACCTAGTTGTACAAAATCTTCGTACCTGAATAAATCCAACAAAGTCCAGCAGAGACTTTACCTCACCCGCTAAATCACCATTACATGTAGCAAAACACATTTGTTTTGTTACAAGTGGCGGTAGTACTGATAATAGCGGTATCAGGAATACTAGTAGTGTCAATACTAATATGAGTGCTAATAGTGACAGTATTACTGATAGAACTGGTAGTGAACGTACTACTGGTAATTGTTAGTGTTAGTAGTGGCAGCGATACCAGTAGTAATTGCACTAGATATAACAGTATTAATGACAAAAAAGTAGCAGTAAGAATAACAGCTGTAGTAGTGATAGTAGCAGAAGTAGTAGTAGTAGTAGTAGTAGTAGTAGTAGTAGTAGTAGTAGTAGTAGTAGTGGTGGTGGTGGTGGTGGTGGTGGTGGTGGTGGTGGTGGTGGTGGTGGTGGTGGTGGTGGTGGTGGTGGTGGTGGTGGTGGTGGTGGTGGTGGTGGTGGTGGTGGTGGTGGTGGTGGTGGTGGTGGTGGTGGTGGTGGTGGTAGTGGTGGTGGTAGTAGTAGTAGTAGTAGTAGTAGTGGTGGTGGTGGTGGTGGTGGTGGTGGTGGTGGTGGTGGTGGTGGTGGTGGTGGTGGTGGTGGTGGTGGTGGTGGTGGTGGTGGTGGTGGTGGTATTGGCCAGGTATTTGGAGAACACATACAGAGAACCTGCAAACCTATTTGTCACCAACAGGGCTGAGAAGAAAGAAACGAAAGTGGAGAACATCAAATCCGCGGAAGGCACCACTCAGGGAGACCCGGTGGCCATGGCAATGTATGCGCTCGGTCTTATGCACCTGCAGCAGAAGATACAATATGAGGACAGCAGGGTCAAACAGGTAGCATATGCAGATGATCTCACGGGGGCAGGAAAAGTAGCTGACCTAAAAAAGTGGTGGGATCTGGTGTTGGCACACGGCCCAGGCTTAGGTTACATTCCGAATGCAAAGAAATCTGTCCTCATAGTGAAGTCAGAGTACTTTAACAATGCCAAAATCCTCTTTGAGAACAGTGAAGTGAAGGTAACAAAAGAGGGGGAAAGACATCTCGGTGCAGTGATCGGCTCAGAATCCTTTAAAAAGCAATATGTTGAAAAGAAAGTTGACAAATGGGTGGCGGAAGTTAGACTTCTAGCCAACTTTACAAATACCGAACCGCAGGCGGCATATGCCGCATTCATATATGGTGTGAAACATAAGTGGAACTACATATTAAGGACGGTACCGAACATCACCGACCTACTAAGATCCCTTGAAGAAACCATCAGAAACGAGCTAATACCGGCCATCACCAACGGACGGACAATTAACGAAGAGGAAAGAAAACTTATGGAACTTCCACCTAGAATGGGAGGGCTAGACATCTCCAACCCGCTAAACCTTGCCGACACAGAACACCAAAACTCCATGAAACTCACGTCCTCATTGACAAACAACATCGTGTCACAAGATCAACGGAAGGAGATTATCATGAAGGAAATTAGAGAAATTAGAAAAAACATTTCAAAGGGAAGGGAGGAGAGGCAGAAGGAGGAACTTCAAGCACTTCTAGCTCGGCTATCGAATTATATAAAAAGAAAGATAACAATGGCGCAGGAAGTTGGGGCGTCCAATTGGCTGACAGCACTACCAATCAGGGCAAAGGAATTCACCTTAAACAAAAGAGAATTCACGGATGCCATTGCCTTGAGGTATGGGTGGCCATTAGGAGGGCTACCTAACAGATGCTCCTGTGGTGTACAGTTTACTCCAGACCATGCGATGATATGCAAGCAGGGTGGTTTCGTTTGCATGCGACACGATGAGGTAAGAGATCTCACTGCCCAAATGCTTCAGGAGGTGTGCAAGGATGTGACTATCGAACCAACATTACTCCCACTAGGAGGGGAGAACTTCAGATACCGCACGTCCAACACATCAGATGAAGCAAGAGTGGATGTCAGCGCAAGAGGTTTCTGGACACGGGGACAATTGGCTTTTTTGACATGCGAACATTTGATCCGATGGCCCCCTGTTACAGCAACCTAACTATTGAGGCATCCCACTCCCGGAACGAGTATGAGAAGATCAGGATGTACGAAGAGCGCATACAGAATGTAGACCAGGGCTCATTCACTCCTATAACCTTTACGACTTCAGGTGGGATGGGTTCTAGAGCAAAGGCATTCTACGCTCGGTTGGCTGAGGTAATGGCTGAAAAGAAACAACAACCAAAAAGCAGCACTGTTTCATGGATGAGATGTAGACTGTCATTCTCACTCCTAAGATCAGCCCTCCTATGCCTGAGAGGTACCAGGTCCCCACCGCCCAAATCAGCACATATACAAAACCTAGATTTTGAGCAGACGGTGGTTGACGGTAGGATAAATGAACTTTTGTATTAGGCATTATCAAAAAATAATTAGATAAATAAAAGGGTCGTCGACCACAGTCATTGGTGGGAGAGGGGCCAATGAACTGTGTCTGTGGTAGACAGACCCTGCTGCTTCCACCACACAGTTCCACGAGGATGGAGGTCGTATTATGTAAAAAAAAAATAAAAAAAAAAAAAAAAATAAAAAAAAAAGTGGTGATAGTAGTAGTAGTAGTAGTAGTAGTAGTAGTAGTAGTAGTAGTAGTAGTAGTAGTAGTAGTAGTAGTAGTAGTAGAAATAGTAGTAGCAGCAATAGAAGTAGTTGTAACAGTAGCAGTAGCGGTAGCAGTAGAAGTAGTAGTAGTAGCAGCAGTAGTAGTAATAACATTAATTATCAGTGAAAGAACAGTAGCATTAATAGCATCATTGACGTAGCTTTCGTCATTGTCATCGTTGTCGCAAGAGATCTATGATGAAGATAACTCCGAGGATAATATTCCTTGCATCCCCACCAGTTTATCGTTGAGCGTCATCTGTACCTACCGCTGGGGAGCTGAGGCTATCTATTCCCAGAGGATGGTTAGGTCGTAGACGGCTGTACTTCATCAGACAACAGATATCTCCTTTGAGGTCCAAAGTTCCTTCATTGCACATATAAAATGCTTGAATATTCTATACATTATTGCACGAGTAATCAATGCATTACTCTATTTCAACATCAAGCTGAGGATTGAATTCCATTAGCCTATAATGGTTTCATGAATGTTTTTACAAGATTATTGTGGGAATAGATCCCAATGATTACGTTAACATCTATAAGCTATATGATATAGACACTTTGGCAATCAACGGGACCTATTGGCTAATTCATTAGTTTAAACTGAGCGTTCCATGTTTATCATAAAATATTGTAAATGGGGAATGGATTGTTTATTAATTCATAGTGTAGCTTAGGTCCCAGATCCTTAGTCCTTTGGGCATTGTGGTTATTCTTCAATGTATCAAAGAGACTATACCAATCTTGCTGTGCCTTGAGGCAAAACCGGTTTCTACCGGTCTGTAACTATCATTAGGAGTTTGCCGTATTATCTCTGTCCCTTTGCTATTCTTGTGCGCCTGTCTGTTTGTTTGTGTGTTTCTTTTCTTGTTTCATTTTAGTTGTATTTGGTTTTGTTACTGTTTATCTGTTTATTTTTCTATTTATTCGAACAAGAAGTCGTCAGTTGCTGTGGTTATTGTGTAATTTATGTGAAATTGAGACATACTGTAGGAACAGTTTCAACGATCCACAGATTTTGTGGGGGGGGGAAGGGGGGTTGTTATGGATGGGTTGGGCGTACATGTGTATGTGTATGTACATTCAGTATGAGGTCCTGTTTGCTTGAGGTAATTTTGTGCGTGGGTATGTGCGCGTGTGTGTATAAGTACGTATATGTGTATGTATGTGTGTATGCAGTATGAGATCTTATTCACTTGAGGTAATTTTCTCAACGAACTATCATTTTCATTCCTTCTCTATTTTTCAAAACATAAAATTCCAAACTTATCCTATATCAAACAGGAAAATGTTTCTATTGAACCTTTTAACAGAATTCGCATCAATTTCTTTATCAAAGACTTTGTTGTCATCCACTACTCCATGATATTCACCATTTTTTTTTTCCTTCGGTCAATTCAACCTGTTACTTTTAAGTAGCATTTTCTTTTTATTTCGTACACTTTCAACATATCAGTAGAGTGCCGTGGTTCTCGTTCTATTTCTTTTCCCTTTTTCCATAATCCTAAGATCAACATTTCTCCACATTTTATTTCTTTCATAACCGTACGCTCTCGAAGACTTTCCCTTTCTTTTCTATTTTTTTTCCAAAACTTCACAAAAGTGCGACTGTTGCCAACGCCTTCATTTCCAAGGCGTTCATCTTTCAGAAAAAAAGTTAACTATTTTTGTATTCACATTCTCTTGAAGGCTCCTCATCTAATTTCATGATCTTCATTCTCCCAACCCAATATCCTTACCTTTCTTTTGGCCTGTTTCGTATTGTTATTTTTGTTTGATTAGGCTTATTTCTTATCTATTCGTTCATCTATTAATTCATTTATATATTTATCTATATGTTTCTTTTTTATTCATGCGGCACTACTCCACCTCAATCCCGGGAACCTGATGTTAGGATATTCTCCCCGTAGTACAGTTGGTAACGCATTCGGATAGAGATGCCCTCGTGCCGCCCCATGACCTAGGGTACGTATCTCGTAGGGAGAGCAATCTGACCAAACTGTCGATACTAGTACCGTATATATGATTTCTAAGTTGGAAGGAAGTCTTTATGGCAGGAGCATTGGCGTCTTAGTGGTTTCTCGTTCGTGATGTGTAACAAACAATAGGGGAGAAGTGATTTACCACCATACCACCAGTGATTAACGAATGGAATAGACTTAGTAACCATGTATTGGAGGCTGAAACTATTGGTTATTCTAAGAGAAGATTAGATAACTTTATGGATAGGGACAACAGGTGGGAAAGGAAATGGAATTGCCTAGTGTAGGCCTTATGGTCTCTTGCAGCCTCCTCTATTCTCATGTTCTTAAAATATTGGTGTGATTCAGCTCGTAGAAAGGGCTGCAACTACACAAATCGCCTGAACACAAAAATAAACAAGAAGATGACCACGACCATATGTTCAACAGACGTCAGGGTCCGTGTGAAATGCGGTGACACAAATCCAGGAACACGCTCCCATGCAATTTCTGGATAAAAAATTATCTTCTGATGTCAGCTAGATCACTGAACGTTATTAAATAAGCTGCCGTGCTTATGAGTTACTATTTGTATGTTCATTTGTTTGTGAGCTACAATTCCTCTTAATCGTCAGGTCAGTATCAAGAACAACGAAAGTAGGACTATGCAACTCAATAGTGAGGCCATATATATTTCACGGTTGTGAAACATGAGCCTTTACAAAAGCTATTGATAATAAATTTTAAGTTCTTGAAAATAATTTTTAATTAGAGTTTTAGGATCCTTGGATAGTAACCAAAGGCAGGAATGGAGAATGAGACATAACTGGGAAATACGAGAACAAATAGAAAAGAATATATATATATATATATATATATATATGTATATATATATATATATATATATATATATATATATATATATATATATATATACATATAGAATGTATATATATATATATGTATGTATATGTGTATATATATATATATATATATATATATATATATACTGTATATATATACATATATATATACATATATATATATATATATATATATATATATATATATTAAAATGTATTATGATTAAAAAAATGGGTGAGACATGTTTTAAGGATGCAAGAAGATAGATGGCCGAGGAAAGTGTCAATAGTGGAATACACGAACCAACTAGAAAAGACTGGAGAAGATGCGTTGATAGAGATATGCAGACATATGGGATGGAGCCAAGAGAATGAAAGGAGGTAGCACAGGACCGACACTAGTGGCGATACACATCAGAAGCGGATCATCGAGTGGCCCGAAGACCAGCGAAGTATGTGGGGCAAGGCAGATCTGTCGGTTTATATATACATATACAATTCTGATTAAAATCAACTGCACTGGATACTTTGATGATTTCAAGGTAGGAATTCTTGATCTTCTGAAAGATTTTCTTGTTACTTGTAGAGAGGGACTGGATGAAATTATTCATTTCTCTTTTATGAGTAGCATAGCTCACTTTAGTGCTGTTGTATGCCGATTTGATTAATTATCTTCTTGTAACAGAGGAAACAGTTGACTAACATTCACCGAAACTCAGAGTTTTTCGCCTTGATCTGAGGCTTCTTAAGGGTGTAGACTGCGGGTTGTTTCTTCACTGGAGGTTAGGAGAATAGTGAGGAAAGTTATCCATGTAAGGGTATTTATACGGGATCAGGTCAACCGGGCGCGGGTGAAGCTCGATGCTGATTGGCTAGCAGGTAGGCCGTGTGAACCCGATATCTGGTCGGGACCTCGGAGCGCTCTGGCGGAAGACCTAGTGACTCGTCCCGAGTGCTGATTGGTTGAATGGTGGATTGTTGGGTCAATGGTGTTTTGTAGTGGAGTATGTCTCTCATGTGGGCGTGCGGATGGCAAAATGAAATCTACGCTCTGCTGTACGTTGATGGAAGGACGTTGACAAGTGATGGAAATGGTTTCAGCAATTTTAAGTGTTCTGAAGTCGTCTTCATGGTGGATGATTTCAGTTTGATCTATGAGACTCTGTAAGGGTGGTTTCTTATCGTGTTCTTGTGTATAATTCTGGAAAACTAAACCTTGACTTCTGTGGTATTGTAGACGGCGTCGCAACGTGGTGGAGACCCTTCCAATGTAGCTGTTGGAGCCATCTCAGTGGCCCTCCTGGCAAGTAAATTTATACACTACATTGGTGGTGGCCTCCCGAGAGGTATCGGGTGCCGTACTATTCCGCATTATCAGTGATTTTGTTAGTTTAGGTTTACAGAAGATTCTAATGTCAATAGTGGCATTCGGGTCAGATGGTGCGACTCCTCTCTTAATTATGCTAATATTTCGAAGAAATTTTTCACTCAAGCTATTGGTGACTTTGGACCTGGATACAGTTATGGGACTGTTAAAACACATAAAGAAGGGAACCCTCTGAGACCCATAATTTCACAAATTATGCGAGTATATTCTATTCTCCGCAGTCTACACCCTGAATAAAACACGTGAATAAAGATATTTTGCTGAAACCATGAGGAAATCAAAGACCGGAATACTGAACGTTTTCGTCTATTTAAGACATTTTCAAAGTACATAGTTACACAACAAAGTACAGCTTAAATACAAATGTGTAGAGAACAGGAGAGGTCACTCAACATTAATACATAAAGATTGTCTTACAAAGGAACAAAAATAGAAATAATAGAAATAAGAAATAATAAATAATAATGACAAGAAAAAATAGATAAAATGGGTGACAATTGACACAGGTGACAAAAGGTCACACAAGATGGCTAAGGCGGAGCTTTGGAACATTGTCCTACAATTTGGTTGATGACAAAATTATCGAGTTTGAACAGACCAGTGCTTAAATTGAGATTCTCATTGAAAGTATTTGATTCAATTATATTCCTTACCAAATAAGAACTCATGAAACAATTTCTTGGGAATTGTCCCAATCAGTGCAATGGTTGTAGTCTCTAATGTGAGCAAAAATCTCACTTCATGATTGGCCAGTAAGAACACTATACTTGTGCTGGTTCAACCTAAAATTTAATTCCTTGACAATCTGATCCATGTAACAAGAATTGCCATTCTTGCAAGGAATACTATAGACACAACCCTCCGAATTACCATGCGAATTTTTATGAGAAATTCTTTGATTGTATTGTTTTTAAATACAACATTAACATTAAAAACCTTAAGGACACGATGAACTTTCATCAAATTGGGATGAAAGGGAAGAACTAAAAGATTCTTTTTATCAAAAGAATCTTTTGGGGAAGAGTCATCGTAGGACTTCATAAATAATCTTTTATTTCTTCATCTAAAAATTCAGGACTACAAACTCTAAAAGCTCTAAGAAACATGGAGGAAAAAACTGAGATCTTTGTATTAAGGTGGTGAGCAGAATAATAGTGAACATATGACAAAACGTTAGTGAGTTTGCGAAAAACATCAAACCTGAAGTACCTTTCTTTCCTGTGAATGGTAACATCTAGAAAGGGTAATTTGTTGTCTTGTTCTGTCTCAATTTTAAATTTTATAGAAGGTACTAAATTGTTTAAATTAACTAAAAAGTTATCCAAGTTATGAGCAAGTGGCCAAATGCATAGTATGTCATCGACATACCTGTACCAAATAACATTACGTGGAAGAATATAAGACAACAATTCCCTTTCAAAAAATTCCATATACAAATTACTCAACAGTGGAGACAAGGGATTCCCCATAGCCATGCCAAATCTTTGTACATAGAATTTTCCATCAAAAACGAATTTGGAATCCACCACACAGATTTTAATGAGGTTAATAATGACATCAACTGCAATAGGCACAGAATGAAGCTTAAGTTCTGCTTCTGTGGGATTTTTGTTAAGAAGGGTGTAAGTATTATTATCATCTAATAAATTATTAATTTTTCTAAGATAATCATCCTTGTTTAAAATAACAACTGCTTTAGATTTATCTGCTTTGGTAAAATGTAAATGATTATCTTTTCTAAGACTAATAATTGCCTTCTGAAAACGTTCTGGGCAATTAGGAACAACCTCTTGCGATAAAGCACCATAAACAATAACCTTACAAATATTGAAATCTTAAACAGATAAATCATGGTTCTTTAAATTACAGAAAGCTTTACCAATGCTGACCAAATCCGTGGGATTTGAATTGTTGGCAAAACGAAAGAGCTCGGCATGAGTATGGGAAACCCTTTATCCCCAGTTTTCAGTAATTTATACATGGAATTTTTCGAAACTAAAATATTACACAAAATCTTCCCTCCTAACATTCCTTGGCTTAGGTATATTGATGACATTTTATGTCTTTGGCCAGAAGATAAAAATTTACATGATTTTTTCTAACCAAACTAAATACCTTTGTTAATTCTATTAAATTTACTTTAGAAATTGAGAAAAATTGTACCTTACCTTTCTTAGATTGCACTATCCTGCGTCATGACAACAGCCTTAAATTTAAAATATATCGTAAACCAACCAATGTAACCTCATATATTCATTATTATTATTCTCATCCAAATAGTATTAAACGTTCCTTAATATTGCTTACAATTTTGCAAGGAAATAATTTTTAACTCTTCAGCCAAAATCATCTTTTAGCTATCATAATGTTTTAATTTTGCCATTTCAAGAAAATTTGTTAAGTGTCACGGAATTATTAAAAAGATTTAACGTAAAGGTAGTTTTTAAGAATGATAGCACAGTAAAACATATGCTCATTACCAATACCATTGAAATTAAAAAAGATGCATTTATAAAATTCCTTGCAAAACGTGTAATCAATTTTGCATAGGTCAAACTGCCAAACCCTTAAACATTAGAATTAAACGACATAAGAAAAATGTTAGGGATGGCAATAACTCCAGTGAAATCTTCAAATATATTGAATTGAATAATTATCCTGTTGATTGGGATAATGCCCATGCAATCTATTATACTAACAACATAATAGTAAGAAACTTAATAGAGTGTAGTTTGATCCATACCACCAGTGATCAAAATGCCAACTTACACAAGGGCTTATATAAACTTGACAATTTTATCTGTCAAGAAATAAGCAAAACAATAACATGTAAAATGTAACCCTGCGAGTCTGACCTAATGTTGCCCCTCCCTCATTAGTGGACGCATAGACCCTTGCGACCTGACCTACCGCCTTCCAGGAGGTAAATTGTCCTCTACTCTTATGCAAACTGTCCTTGTTCCTTTTTCATATATATATAATCTATGTATTTCTATTAAATTATCTACTTTTTGCACTATATATAATATACGAAAGCGCTCTGCTTCGTTATATATATATATATATATATATATATATATATATATATATATATATATATATACGTACATATATACTTATATATATATATATATATGTGTGTGTGTGTGTGTGTGTGTGTGTGTGTGTGTGTGTGTGTGTGTGTGTGTGTGTGTGTGTGTGTGTGTGTGTGTGTGTGTGTGTGTGTGTGTGTGTGTGTATGTGCGTGTGTGTGTGTGTGTGTGTGTGTGTGTGTGTGTGTGTGTGTGTGTGTGTGTGTGTGTGTGTGTGTATGTGTGTGTGTGTGTGTGTGTGTGTGTGTGTGTGTGTGTGTGTGTGTGTGTGTGTGTGTGTGTGTGTGTGTGTGTGTGTGTGTGTGTGTGTGTGTGTGTGTGTGTGTGTGTGTGTGTGTGTGTATATGTATATGTATATGTATATGTATATGTATATGTATATGTATATGTACATGTATATGTATATTTATATGTATATGTATATACATCAGGTCTATGCGCCTTCTCTGTTTTCCTAAAGCAGGCTAGGAGCTATAATTTTATTTAGAAACGGAACTTTTTATTCCTTATTCTTTAATGCTATACATCATCGGATCAACGAATCTCATCTCTGCTTTCCTGTAGCATGCCGGCAGCCATAACTTCATCTACTTGGACACGTGTGATCGGTTCACAGAGGTGAACAATGATCTCTGGAACCAGCGTCGTCTAATTAATCCCATCACGAGAAGCACTCAGACACCCCTGGCCTCGCATGGCAACCCGGGCGCGATTTGTAGATCAACGTTCCTGTCACATAACCACTTTTACTCACCCTCCCTTTCCATCTGTGACATCTCAACCTCGAACTCTCAACATAGTTGGGGCATTCATGCTTCGCAAATACTCCCCAGCTCCCTCCCAAGCAATAACGACCCTTCCTCTATTGTACCAATGCTCTCACGACCAAACGTCCTGCCGTTTGTCCTTCATTCATCTGTGCGGTCACTGCTCTGCCCATGGAAGCTTGATTTACCTACGTTCAGGCTAGAGCACGTTTGAATTGCTCTAAGGTAATTCAGTTAAACAATGCCGTTTGCTGACGGTGGATGCGTCCTTTTAGCTCGAGGAAGAGATCCAGGACATTTTGTTGTTCATCTTGTTACGCTTTACGTCCTTCCTGAGGCACTTCGCGTCTGGCTTCCAGTTATATCTATTACTGATTTTACTGTTAAGTTTCCGATAAACCTAAGCTGTGGGTGTTGCAAGGTATCTTTTCGTTTTTTATTCAATGATTTGAAGCTTAAACGTTAAAGTTTGCCTTCGTTAGCTGTGAAAATAGGAATGATAATGAAAATGTTGAACATGATGAAGCAATTGACCTTGAGTGAAGACGGTGGGAAAAATCTATCTGCAGGGTGGGGAGTGTTAATACAGGTATTTATCTAATTGCTTGTAGCAGTGGGGATTATAATAATG
>NC_134787.1:47971303-47978803 GCF_046742065.1 Oratosquilla oratoria
TGTGTGTGTGTGTGTGTGTGTGTGTGTGTGTGTGTGTGTGTGTCGGCTTGCGTGCACGGTCGAAGCTCCCACACGCGTGTGTCCCCTTATGATTATTCTCAGTCATGGAGGTAGTCGTTAGCTCAAAGTCCGGGAGTTGACGGTTGAATGGATAGATATTTCCGAGTGGATGGGCGGGCGGTTGATGGATCCATTGTACGAGTAGAGGGACACGAGAAGGCAAACGGATGAAATGTGATTTATTTGGCAATCTACAGCAGCTTATGGAACACAACATGACAGACATCTCTGCCAACAGCTGTGTACACAATATTCAACAGTTGGAAAGAGAACCGTTTGAAAAAAAAAGACGAGAGGGAGAGGAGGGAGTGGGGGAGGAGGAGGAGGAAAAGGAGGAAGTGGAGAAAGACGAGAAAAGGACTAAATGGTGAAAGTGAAGAGAGATAAAGGGAGAATATTTTGCGTGATAGGAGGGAGAGGAAAAGGAGGAGGAGGAGGAGGAGGAAGAAAAGTAAGAAGAGGAGGAGGAAGGATGAAGAGGAGAGGAAGCAAAATAAAGAGGAGGAGGGAGGAAGGAGGAGGAGGAAGTGAAGGAGGAGGAGGAGAAGGTAGAGGAGGAAGGGAAGTAAGATGAGGAAGATAAACGATGAAGAGGAGAAGAAGGAAAATGAAAAGAAAAATGTGGAGAAGGAGAAGGAGAACGAGAACGAGAAGAAGAGGATATGGCAGAGTGATAGAAGGGCGAAGAAGAGAAGAGAGAAAATTAAAAGGAAGAGGTGGGGATGAGGAGAAAGAGATTGAGAAGAAGCAGGAGGAAGGGAACGGGGAAGAGGATGAGGAAGAGGAATAGAAGAACAAATAGAAGAAACAGGCAAACAAAAAGGAGGAAGGTGGAGGAAGGAAGAGTAGGAAAGGGTGATGAGGTATTATGATAATCTGATACTGATATTAAAGTCAAGGAAAGAAAAATTATTTCTTTACGATTAGAAGAAGTTGTCTACAGATGTTTGCAGGGAGTTGAAAGAGGATTTAAGGGATAAGACTATACATGTGTCTATGTGGGGAGAAAGAGGTGGAGAATGAAAGGAGATTATGGAGAAGCACGGTCGAGTTGCTGTGGGAGTGTTTACATACAAGAGGAGGAGCTCAGCCTGCGAGAGAAGAGATCATTAGTTTATGAGCTTGAGCGCAGTTTGCAAGATACATCGAAGAGGTGGGTTATAGCAAGACCTCAACATGCGCAGGGGGTGGGGCTTAAGCAGTGACGTCATGTCGACTCGTTCGATTTGTATAGAATGCGCGTTTCAAGTTATGATAAAGGCTAAATACAAAGTCCCTCCATTTTCATGGTAATAGGGGTTTATTACTGACACCATATTGCCTCCTCTAGGCTTAGGGGTATTAAAAAGTTAACGTCCTCATATGGGAAGAGTATGGAGGAGGGGGAATCTCAAGGTTTTGAAGAAAGGAAGCAAAATATCACCACAGATTTTTAGACCAATTATTACTGATTTTTATACCAATTATTATTGATTTTTAGACCCATTTTTACTGATTTTTCTATAAACTAAACTACTGTAGGTTCTACAAGGTACATAATCTTCAGGACATCACGCCTCTTAAACACCACTGATTAAAATGACAATGAAGAAAAAAATATTAATTTTTTTAATGACACTTGTAAATGAGGGTGGGTAGAATGAGAATCGTACTCTGATATGTGGCTCTAAGACGAATGAAATTTTCTACAATTATCCATAGAAACACCTTAATTTATCTTCCTAATTACTTTTTTAAGGAACAGAGTTGACAGTTTACTGGAGAAACTATATGGTGACCATCTTGAGGTCAGAGGTTTCTCTAAAAAGAAAAATGTCTGATTTTTGCTAAAACAAGATCTTTGCGTCCCGTTAAAGAGAACTTGTTTCAGCAACTTTCCTATCTGCAACCTTACTCCATTCGTTGGTAAATCAATACTAGATTTTCACAATTCTTTTTTTTTTCTCCATTGTGAGTGACCTTGGCCCAGAAAAAAAAGAAAAATATGATTCGATTTATCCATTCATCCATTGATCATTTGAATGTTTGTCTGTGCACAGGTAATCCTGTTCAGCTTGCAGGAGGAAGCGTCTGTGCAGAGGAACATGTGAAGTTTCCCGTTTCTGTTCTTCGATATCTACACTCTCCTTCCTCTGTGTCACCACACCAATTCGCCTTCGCTTTCCCCACTTTCTCTGCTTTCTCTCCCATTCTCCCTCGTTTCCACTTGTTTAGCTTTTACATTTTACAGTCAAAAGTGTTGTTAGATGGTTGGTGTGTGATCCTCAGATTTCAAATTTTCGTTGTCTCCAATCCTATTTTTGTATTAATGCGTTTACTTAGCCAAGATTTTCATTTCAAATCTTATCACACTTTTTCTTTTAATTGAACAAAATTGCCTGAGGTAATAAAAAGCATTTAGACTGTCAATAAATCGACACAGATTTAATTTCTTCAAGCAGGGAATTTCCCCTGGCCTGGCGTGAGCCAGAACACAACATATAAGGGATGCCACCACCCGTATGATGAATATAACCCCTATACCTGGTCTCTGTGTTTATTCTTCATGTCGACAGGTGACTTGACAAAAAAGAGGAATTTTTTTCTACATTCAAAGCATATCATCTACCCATACAAACCCTCTGAGTGGAAAGACTGACTTCCAGGGGCGTTCTTGGTACCGTCAGGTGATTCTATTCAGCTGAAAAAAGTCTTCCTGCCCTATGAGAATTTAAATTCAGGCTCGCCCCCCATCCAGCCGCTACCTCCCTTCGTTCCCAGTTCGCGCGCCCAATTCTGCGACACGTTCGAGTCGAGGTGTTGTACAAGCGTCGACTAATGGAATATTCAAATCGCATCGACGGGGGCCCAGGTCATCCATTTTTTATTATCCATTTACTTATTCATACGTTTATTTATATATTTCATTTATGGGTTTATTTGTTTATTGACATGTTTATCTATTTATTCATTTGTTTATTTGTATGCATATATACATACATACATACATACATTCATGCTTACTCACATACATACATACATGCATACATACATACATATATACAAACATACTCACATACATACATACATACATACATACATGCATACACACGCACATACAAACACATACATATATGTGTATATATATACATATATATATATATATATATATATATATATATATATATATATATATATATATAAAGACATATAGACACATATATCAATGGGCCTTCTCCCTCTTATAAAGGGAGAAAAGATACATGAGTAAATCAGTTAATTTCACACGGGAGAGAAAAATGAAAACAGCGTGGTTTACAAGATTCCATGTGGCCGATACGATACAGCTGATTTCGGAGAAACTTCACGAGGAATTACGAAAAGATTATACGAACAAAAGAACGACATGCGACACCACAGAACATCTATCTAATTCGTTAGTAATACATGCTACACAACACGGCCATATGCCTAATTGGAACAGCACCAAAATCTTACATACCGTTATGAAAAAGACGACAAGAAAAACTATCGAAGCTGCATATATCAACACATTTAGTTCAACCAATCATAGAGAAGGGTTTGTAAACTTAGCACATGTAACAGCAAGATTGATCATCAAGGGGGCACATACAGCGAACTTTACCCCAAGGCGACCTGTGAGATGATCCGCTTGGTTTATAAACAATGTATCTCAATTTGCCTGTACCATTATCTCTCTCAAGAAGACTTTGTCGAAACGTTAGAGAATAAAGTACTTCTGCTCTTTCCTAGATTTTACCTACACCACTCGATCCACA
This sequence comes from Oratosquilla oratoria, assembly GCF_046742065.1. NCBI lineage: Eukaryota > Metazoa > Arthropoda > Malacostraca > Stomatopoda > Squillidae > Oratosquilla > Oratosquilla oratoria. Next base: position 47,975,143 of record NC_134787.1, read on the forward strand.
CATTTGTCTTTTCTCCTGTCGAAATATATACATGTATATATATATATATATATATATATATATATATACATATATATATATATGTATATATGCAGAAAGATCACTATCAACAACACGTGATCCACAAATTTTGCTGGTAACCACTAAGGAAATCGGAAGAAAACAGTATATCCCAAGCGCTTTCGTGTAATTCACATCTTCAGGGGAATACAGAAAAAGTTGTATTACAAAGAGGTTTAAAAATAACAAGATTATACACTAGGAAAGGAACAGGCAAGGTGTGAGATGTCACAAAATTAAACACTAGGAAAGGAACTGGCATAGCACAAGATGACACGAAATATTACACTAGGAAAGGAACCGGTGAAGGACAAAAAGTCACACAGGAAAAAGAATAAGTCTTGGTACACAAAGTCATCAAAGAAAAAGAAATCTAGAGAACAGCACAATTCACCAAATTAATTTTGATCACATACAACCTGATTACAAATTTTTTTAATGATGAATTTATCTAATTTATAAATGCCATTACTGATATTAAGAGTAGAACCTTCAGAATTTTTTATCATACTACTTTCTATTATGTTTCTATTGACAAATGAATTACAAGAAATGATAGAGGAAGCATTAGTCCAATTAATACAATGATTGAAGTCTTTCATGTGAACAAATAGAGCATTGGATTCTTGTGCTGTTTCTAACACTATATTTATGTTGTTTAATTCTAGTTGATAGTTCTTTGCCCGTTTGTCCAATGTAATACTTTTCACAATCTCTGCAAGGGATTTTGTATATGCAACCATCAGAATCAGCGGGAGAATTTTTTATTATTAATTTCTTAAAAGTGCATGGGTTATTAAACACTACTTTAACATTCCATGTTTTAAGTAGATGAGGAACTTGTGAAGGTTATGACTTTAGATTTAGCATTTATAGAAAACCGACTAATGTGTTTTCTTATATTCATTATTACTCTGAACACCAAGATAAAGTAAAAAAATCTGTATTTTCTTCTATGTTCTTACGTGCCTTGCGGATATGCAGCCCTGAATTCATTGATGAGGAATTTGAGTCTATTGTTAACCTAGGTTTAGGATTAAAGTACCCTAGAACATTTTTAGATAACGCTCTCTCTTTGGCGAAAAAAACTTTTCATAGGAATCAACCCCCTCCCCTTTTTGACATTAAGAATCTTTTAGTATTACCTTACAATAACAATCTTTCTCAAGTTCCTCATCTACTTAAAACATGGAATGTTAAAGTAGTGTTTAATAACCCATGCACTTTTAAGAAATTAATAATAAAAAATTCTCCCGCTGATTCTGATGGTTGCATATACAAAATCCCTTGCAGAGATTGTGAAAAGTATTACATTGGACAAACGGGCAAAGAACTATCAACTAGAATTAAACAACATAAATATAGTGTTAGAACAGCACAAGAATCCAATGCTCTATTTGTTCACATGAAAGACTTCAATCATTGTATTAATTGGACTAATGCTTCCTCTATCATTTCTTGTAATTCATTTGTCAATAGAAACATAATAGAAAGTAGTATGATAAAAAATTCTGAAGGTTCTACTCTTAATATCAGTAATGGCATTTATAAATTAGATAAATTCATCATTAAAAAAATTTGTAATCAGGTTGTATGTGATCAAAATTAATTTGGTGAATTGTGCTGTTCTCTAGATTTCTTTTTCTTTGATGACTTTGTGTACCAAGACTTATTCTTTTTCCTGTGTGACTTTTTGTCCTTCACCGGTTCCTTTCCTAGTGTAATATTTCGTGTCATCTTGTGCTATGCCAGTTCCTTTCCTAGTGTTTAATTTTGTGACATCTCACACCTTGCCTGTTCCTTTCCTAGTGTATAATCTTGTTATTTTTAAACCTCTTTGTAATACAACTTTTTCTGTATTCCCCTGAAGATGTGAATTACACGAAAGCGCTTGGGATATACTGTTTTCTTCCGATTTCCTTAGTGGTTACCAGCAAAATATATATATATATATGTATGTATATATATATATATATATATATATATATATATATATATATATATATATATACATATATATACATATATACATATACACATATATATACATTTATATATATGTATATATATATATATATATATATATATATATATATATCACAGTAAAGTAATGTCGTAGACTATTAGTAAATCAAACTTTTTATCCCACCGTCGGTAAATATATATATATATATATATATATATATATTTATATATATATAATATATATATATATATATTATATATATATATATATGCACATGTATATATATATATATACATATATATATACATGCATATATATACATATATATATAAATATATATATGTATATATATATATATATATATATATATATATATATATATATATGTATATGTATATATATCTGAATAGAATCCCCAATGACAAGTCCTGGGTTCGATTCCGGGGGACAACTCTCGGAAATTATGTGATATATATATATATATATATATATATATATATATATATATATATATATATATATATATATATATATATATATATATGCATATACATCTTCTATATATATAAACATATATATACATTCATATATCTATACATATATATACATATATATAATATATATATATATATATTTATGTACATATATGTATGTATATAATATATATATATATATATAATTATGTACATATATATATATATAAATATATGTATATATATATATATATATATATATATATGTATATATATATATATATATATATATATATATATATATATATATATATATTCACAAAGAGGACGCGCCCTGTTGCTAGGAGGGCCAGATCCATGCGAGGGTGTGCAGTATGCAAGAGGAAAAGTGTCAAGGTGGACTGACGTCAGCGTTGACAGATGTCAGGGGTCCCATGTTTGAGACAGCACCTGTCGGGGCGTACAGGTGGGAAGGTTGGCAGGTGTTCGTCCGAGAACGTGAGAGGCAGTGCATTGTTCAGTTTGAGTCGAATGAAAGGTCTGGGGAGGGTGGAGGAAGGGTAGGGGATTTCTGCGGCTTTCTGAAACGGTTAGGTAAATATAGGGAAGGGATGGCTCGAAACCTGAACGGTATACGGAATAAGAGAGAAAAAAATATGAATGATGTGGCGGACAGCATAAATGAAGCAAATGTGGACATATTGCTATTAGAGATTATAATCTTTGGTTAATAAGATAATGGGTGAAAAGTGTATGAATAAATATGACGCGGCGAGACATAGGTCTGTCTAAAGAAACTAGTAAAGACGAATTAAGAGAGATAACAAGTAGGGACGAACAAAGAGAGACAGAGGGGGAGAGAAATAGAGAGAGAGAGAGAGAGAGAGAGAGAGAGAGAGAGAGAGAGAGAGAGAGAGAGAGAGAGAGAGAGAGAGAGAGAGAGGAGAGAGAGAGAGAGGAGAGAAGAGAGAGAGAGAGAGAGAGAGAGAGAGAGAGAAAGAGAGAGAGAGAGGGAGAGGGAGAGAGAGAGAGACAGAGAGAGAGAGAGAGAGAGAGAGAGAGAGAGAGAGAGAGAGAGAGAGAGAGAGAGAGAGAGAGAGAGAGAGAGAGAGAGAGAGAGAGAGAGAGAGAGAGAGAGAGAGAGAGAGAGAGAGAGAGAGAG
>NC_134787.1:47993803-47996303 GCF_046742065.1 Oratosquilla oratoria
GTGGTAGATTCTTCTGAACGATATTCTTTGGTGTTTGTCTGGTTTTATGTGGCGGTGGAAGAGGCAGAGGAGGTGGCAAGGGATGCCATTAAGGGGAGTTGGGACATTGAAATGGTTCGCTATGGACGCTAAAATGATTCGCATGACAGTTTACGAAAAGAAAAAGAAAGCGACTGAAAGGTCAAAGTCCTTGAACGGTCCTATTTGATAATCCCATAATGTTTCGTGCGACAGTCAGTAGAATAACAGGCGATCCAAACGATGTATATCATCCATCATGTTTGTGATAATTTTTCATTTTGCATCGGACACGGCTTAGCGCGAAGCCTTTGAAAGCTGTGCAGCTGTAGCTTGGCCGATTTGATGTCGTTAATTCCTTCCTTCCTAACATCAGATGCAGGTCAAATATTCATGATAATACAATATTACCCTACAGCTTCATCTGCTCCAAATTTGCATGCAAACAACATTTGTTTTCGATATGGTTGAATTAGTGTTTGTGTTCGTATCTCTCCGAACATTCGAAATTGCCATCGACTAAGCAAACGCAAGCGCCTTGTGCTCTGTTTGTACAACGGTGCATAAAAGCGTCTGCCGCTAGATGAGGTAGTACCAGCGATGAATAGAATAGCATGGCTGCAATAGAAATAAAACTACATATTGTCGTATATGTAAATGTTTGCAACAAACCACCTGTTTAAGTTGTTGAATGCAAATGCAATTGGCATATAAATACAAATGAATATAAATGAATACAATGGAGATGCAAACAGCAATAGACCTATTGGTCTTTCCGGGGCTGCTTATGAAATGAAAGTGGATGTAAATACGCTAAAGAACCACTGACTTATTTTAAGTGTATTAACTCATGATGTTGAGAAAGGAGTTGTAATGGAATTGGACTTTTTTTTTTTATCTAGGCGCCTTTTTTAAGGAAGGTAGCAGAGACTGGAGATAATAAAAGTTGAAAGTGAAGATCAGTCCCTGATTGAAATAGAATGCTTAGTGACTCTGGTCCGTAGGGATGTCACGAAAGCCCCAAAAATAACGATTGCATAAAGCAACTCCCCTCCCTAGTACGGAGAAAGAGGACTGAAAAGCTACATCAGGTAAGGAAGGAGACAAAAAGTTGTTCTTCAAAGTCTCGAACTTCACCTGGTCTACCTCATAATCAAATTTTACAGCTGAATAATAAATAACCCATTATATGAAATGCAATTAACTATTCTAAAAGATAGTAAACTATAATCAAAACAAATTAAATAGAATATCCATATATCAAAAGGATTCTAATCCCTTAACTGTGCATGGGAGTTATGCTGCCATGACACGCACCCAGCCCGACCCTTCCCATTCTCATCCATCACCGTTTTCTTTCTATTTTAGCTCCTTTTGGATGAAGGGCTATCCCTCTCCCCCGCCTACTGCTCCGGTTAGATGTAATGCAGTAAGACACAGCACATATACTTCAGTGCCCCACCGCTTCGTTTACATGGTGACCTTACCTCCTCGTTCCTTCATGCGAAAATAAAGAAGATGAGGCGAAATCATTTCGTGCCGCATCAATCTAGAGTCCATTCATAAGCATTCTCCACTCACACCATCTCCTGCCTTCTCGCTTCCCCTGTCAACAGACATTCCCCTTTTACTCATGATCCCTTCACTTCATTTCTCTTATTCTCAGTCTTCCTCTCAAGTTCATTTCATTATCATCTTCCACACTCTCTTTACTTCTAGACTTTCCTCACTCATTCTCTCCATGTATCCAAACAAAGGATTACAAAGGATTATAAAGGCGGAGCATGCCGACAGGAGACCTGTTGGTCCATAACTAGGTCGGATGCGAAAATACATATATATATATATATACATAAATGATAAAAAATAGATAAAATAAAATAAAAATATAATAATATAAATAATAACAAATAAAATGAATAATACATAGGTATAGTTAAATAATAAACAAACAGAAGTTATCAAGGACACATCTCAATATTCTTCCACCAGCCCTATCTGCCAGCTCCCTTTCCATCCACACTCTCCTCCTCACCTCCTCATTTCTCACTCAGTCTGTTCTTGTAAGCACTCCTCCATTCCCCCGGTACATATAGAATAAAATGGTAAAAACCTATGAATTGGGATAAGATAGAATAGAATGAAATGAAAAACATTGTAAAATTAAGTTAAATTAGATAAAGCAGTCTTTATTTGTCACACACACACATATTATATATATATATATATATATATATATATATATATATATATATATATATATATATATATATATATATGAGAAACTAGTCCCAAAAATATTTTTCATCATTCTTTACAACCGTATATAGGTTCCTACAAGCTAAACAGAGTACACAAATGTGCCAAGGTTGTTTCTATGTGCAGTAAAAGGGTAAAATAACGTTGCTGGTTGCAGGGGCTGGAGGGACAGAATGCCGCTTCTGCTTCACGGAATACGTGAAACACTGTAACCTGGATGCAG
>NC_134787.1:47998803-48038803 GCF_046742065.1 Oratosquilla oratoria
AAGATCAAGCGAGCAGATTCCTATCCTCATCTTTTCTTCGAGAATTGCAGTAATGTTGCAAAAGGTATGTCCTTGACCCCATAGAAGACTGTGCCGGCAGCCAAAATGAATAGTAATTCTTAGCCTTATTATTTTTTTTTTTTATTCACTAGTTTATCTGTTTATCTGTCTACTTGATCTATTCATTTCTATTTATCTATCAATTTATTCACTTATTTATTGATCTATTTATATATTTGTTTATCTATTCATTTATTCATTATCTATTTTAGGGAATTGCTAAATGTGTTGGAGGATAGGGAGGGAAAGGTAGTTGCAGTGGGAAGCGCTACGAAAATGACCGTGATGAGTGAGGAAAATGAAGGAGAAATAACGAAAGATGAGGTGAAGGCAGTTGTTAAGATGATGACAGCAGGTAAGGCACCTGGTCTAGATGGATGTCATGCGGAATGTCTGAAAAAAGGCGGTACAATGATGGTGGACTGACTGGTGAGGTTGTTTAATGTTTGTTTAAGAGAGGGTAGAGTGTCGGAGGACTGGAGGAGTGTTTGTATAGTTCTACTTTACAAAAGAAAAGTGTACAAGTGTGAGTGTAGTAGTTTCAGAGGGATCAGCTTGTTCAGTGTAGTTGGGAAGGCTTATGAGGGTGTTTTGATCGAGAGGATTAGGAGAGGAACAGAGGGAGTAATTGGTGAGGAACAGTGTGGATTTAGTACAGGTAGGGGTTGCGTAGATCAGATTTTTGTGGTAAGACAGCTATGTGAGAAAGCTATAGGAAAAGGTAAGGATGCTTTTTGGGGGCTCTTATGGATTTGGAAAAGGTTTATGACAGGGTAGACAGGAAGGCACTGGGGAGGTATTACGGGTATAGGGAATAGGAGGAAATCTTTTAGGAGCTGTCAAGAGTTTTTACGAGATTAGTTGAGCGTGTGTCAGGATTAGAAATGGAGAGAGTGAGTAGTTTGAGGTAAAGGTGGGACTTCGTCAGGGATGTGTTATGTCGCCCTGGCTGTTCAATTTATACATGGATGTGGTGGTGCGAGAGGTAAATGCAAGGGTAGTGGGTCAGGGATTGGAGATGGTTAAAGAAAATGGAGAAAAGTGGGAGATAATCCAGCTGTTTTTTGCTGACGACACTGCGCTTGTAGCAGGATCAGAGGAGGGATTGAGGAAGTTAGTGACAGAGTTTGGGAAGGTGTGTGAAAGAAGGAAGTCGAAGATAAATGTGGGTAAAAGTAAGGTGATGAGATGTACAAGGGGAGAAAGTGATAGCAGACTGGAAGTGAGTATCAAGGGAGAGAGACTGGAGGAAGTGGATAGTTTTAGATACTTGGGTGCAAATGTGGCAAGAAAGGGAGTGGAGGGGGAGGTAGAATGTAGATTGAGAGAAGCAAGTAAATGCCTTGGTGGACTAAAAAGTGTAATGAGAAATAGACATTTGGGAATGGATGCTAAGAGGAGATTGTATGAAGGAGTGGTTGTGCCGACAGCACTGTATGGGGTAGAAACATGGAACATAAGAGAGGAAGAGAGAAGGAGTTTGAAAGTGTTTGAGATGAGGTGTCTGAGAAGTATGATAGGGGTTACAAGGCTAGATAGAGTGAGAAATGAGGTGAGGAGGAGAACGGGGGTGGAAAGGGAGTTGGGAGGTAGGGTTGATGAAAGAGTATTGGGATGGTTTGGACACATGCAAAGAATGAATGAAGAAAGATTAGTAAAAGAGGTGTGGAAAGAGTGAACATGAGGGGTCGACCTAGGATGAGATGGATGGATGAGGTAAAAGGGGCATTGGGAAAGAGGGGAATGACTGTTGAAGAAGGATGAGATAGGACAGAAGACAGGGGTGAATGGAGAATGGTTGTATATGGATGATGTGATGCATGAGGTGGAATGGGTTGGGGATGGGGGGTGAGAGAGTATATATGAGAAATAATTTGACGCTGCCCAAAGGGATTTCTCCCCGTCTTCTCCTTTTATGCATGAGGGGACGGAGAGTGGGGGTCGCCGATTTAATGAAGTGGCCTTGCTGTGGATGTGCTGTGTCTTGTGACACTGCTTCTGACTCAGGGCAGTGGGCGAGATGGAGGAATGACCCGCCAACCAGGAAGTGCCGAGATAAGAGAGAGGGAAGAGGGTGGAGGGGAGTTGAGTGTGATGGGGATGGAATGGGTGGGAGTGTTTTTATGCCTTTGTTTTTTGGCTACCTCCCTTATAAGGGGAAAAAAAATTGGTATATGTATGTATCTATTTATTTATCTATTCATTTATCCTTATTCTATTTGTTTTTCTATCTACCTAGGGTATCTGCCCTCTGATGTGATGACCTTTGACCTTCTCCCAATGATGGGTGGTTGACATCTTCAGCTTGCTTTAATGAACGATTTCTGTTTATCTCAAACGAATTTAAGAGGAATTTGGTTACCGATTTCTCAGCTTATCGTGGTTTTTAGACTCAATTCTCCAAAGAAAATATGAAATTCGTATTGGTTATCCGAACGAGTTTAGCGGAAGATCAATTGAATCAGATGAGATGCCTTTAGTGTGTAACCAATACACTAAAATTTATACAAAAACAGGTATGCTTGCTTGACGAGACGACTGTGATTGATAATGTCATCACGGGTCTGGCTGTAGGCAGTGACATCATATCGACTGCCGACGCGTTCTGCTTCATTTCATATCAGTCACAGAGGAACTTCCCTCTTTATCTATCACTGAAGAGTCAAGCTGACAAGGAAATGATACAAAAGTTTGTGTTACTGTTGAAGAGGCCTTTTTTCTAAGTATGTAACTGAACTACTTCACAGATACAGACGAGTAGTTTTTATCGTAAACGACAAGTTGCAACACTATTGTCGATTCTCGTCGCTATTTGTCCATCGATCTGTTTAAGTGTTGTATAGACCCTTAACCACCTCCCCCCCCTGCCCATACCAACCCCCGCCTTGTATTCTGTTTTATTTATTTGCCTGTTAATTTATTTTTATTTGCTTATTCCTGTATTTATTCATTTACTTTTGTGTTTGCTTATATATTTATTTCTTCGTTTACTTATTTGTATTTTATTTACTTATTTATTCATTCACTCATTCACTTATTTATTCATTTATATACGTATTCATTTACCTATTTATTTATTTATTTGTCCATTTATTTGTTTACTTATTCATTCATATACATTCATTTGTAACCCTTATTCATTTACTTATTTGTCCTATCTGCCTATTCAATCATTCATTCTTATTTCATCGACGATTTAATTGTTTTTACATATCCGTTTATTTATTTGTGTGAGTGTGTACATATATATATATATATATATATATATATATATATATATATATATATATATATATTGATGAAAAAGTATTGGAATGGTTTGGACATATGGGAAAATGAGTGAAGAAAGATTAGTAAAAGAGGTGTGGAAGGCAGAGATGGAGAGTGTGAATATGAGTGGGCGACCAAGGATGAGATGGATAGATGGGGTAAAATGGATTGTGGGAAAGAGAGGAATGTCTGTTGAGGAAGGAAGTGAGAAAACAGAAGATAGGAGTGAATGGAGAATGGTTGTGTATGGAAGACACTGTGATGCATGGGAGGGAATGGGCGAGAGATGGGGGTGAGGGAGTGCATGTGAATGATATTTTGACGCAGCCTGAAGGGATTTCTTCCCGTCTTCTCTTTTTCTGCATGAGAGGACGGAGAGGATGGTGAGGGAGAGTGTGCGAATGATATTTTGACGCAGCCTGAAGGGATCTCTTCCCGTCTTCTCTTTTTCTGCATGAGAGGACGGAGAGGGGGGGGGGTTGGCTGTGGATGTGCTGTATCTTGCTACACTGCTTCTGACCCAGGGCAGTGGGCAAGATGCAAGCATGACCCGTCATCCAGGAGGAGCCAAGATAAGAGGGAGGGAGGGTGGTGAGTGGGAGTGGAGTATGTGGGGATGGAAGAGTGGAAGTGGATTTTATCCCTTTGTTTTTGGCTACCTCCCTTGTAAGGGGGAAAATCGTTGGCATATATATATATATATATATATATATATATATATATATATATATATATATATATATATATATATATATATATATATATACATACACACATAGTGTGTGTGCGTATATTTATATACATAACACGCGCACACACACACACACACACACACACACACATATATATATATATATATATATATATATACATGTATATATACATACATATATATATATACATATATATATATATACATACATATACATACATATATATCAATATATATACATACATATATATATATATATACATATATATACATACATATATATACATACATATATATACATACATATATATATACATACATATATATATACATATATATATACATACATATATATACATATATATATACATATATATATATATATATATACATACATATATATATACATATATATATACATATATATACATACATATATATATATATATATATACCAAAAGACACATCCACGTCAGGGCCCGACAGCCGAAGCTACTTACTACCACCGCTTCACTTGCGTGGCCACCCTCCCTCCTCTTCCCCATACGCGGAAATAGAGAAGACGAGGATAAATCCCTTTCGGGCCTCGTCAATTTATTGTCCATTCGCATTCTTCACTCACACCTATATCTTGCCTTCTCACTTCCCTGCTCAACAGACAATCCCCTTTTAACCAAGGTCTCCTTTACTCCGTTCATCCATCTCATTCTCCGTCTTCCTCTCAAGTTCACTCCATCAGCCTTTGCCTTCCACACTCTTTTTGCTAGTCTTTATTCACTCACCTTTCCACAGTTAATTGGACGAAAAGAAAATTATTTCCAAACATTAAAGATTTCTAAAATTTCGATATTATGAGTAAAGATAACTACCTGCAAAGGAAACTGTTAAATCGATGACTAATTCTGTGCTGCTTCTCTAATGTATTTTCTACAGCAATCAACTGTGTGACAGGAGTCGTAGTGTTCTGACATCGGCTGGTCCTATCCGGATCACTCGGACTGGTGACATCATCATGAACAAAGGTAAGACTCGCGCAGGGAGGAGATTGGAGCCAAACCCCGGTGAGCACAATAAGTAGTGGGATGGATTGGTTCGTGTAGGTCATCGCAGTGAATAGAATGGTAATATGAAATATTATACACACACACACATACACACACACACACACACACACACACACATATATATATATATGTATATATATATATATATATATATATATGTCTATATATATATATATATGTATATATATATATATATATATGTGTGTGTGTGTGTGTGTGTGTGTGTGTGTGTGTGTGTGTGTGTGTGTGTGTGTGTGTGTGTGTGTGTGTGTGTGTGTGTGTGTGTGTGTGTGTGTGTGTATTGTTACATCTATGTGATGTGTACATCCCATATATGTAATTATTTATTATCATTTGCGAGGAAATGTCATGTTCGCACTATAACTATGAGTGATACCTTAGTTGATTATGGCCAAATCCTATGTCACCGTAAGGTATTATGTTCTTTACGTGACTCTGCATTGTATCATACCTATTTGTTACTGTAAACTATTGTGTTCATTTATAAGAATATTGTATTTGTGTTTCAAGTGTCCATTGCGCATACACCTCTGTTACATAAGTCTAGTTACGTCATAGGTGGTGACGTAGGAATATTTCTTTTGTATTTCCCGCGCAAGCAGACCAAGGACCAGATCCATTAGGAAAGAAACCCGTATAATGATATAGGCTCGTCATCCCTGTAGCAGGATCAGATGAGCAACGAGTGTATAACCCCGTCACGTTGAAGAGGAACAATTCTTTTGTATTCACCATTGAGCTGTGAGTTTACCTTCGGGCACCTGCTCAGGGCTACCCAACTTGTCAGATTCTAATATGCCTGCATTGAGGTTAGTATCCTCTCCCCTCGGTCTCGTAGCAGTGACCCAAATCAATTAGGACTTAGCTTTGTAGTGCCCCTTTTATGAGTGTGCGCGGAGTGGTGTAGTATTAGGGCTTATGATTAGCTAAGATTTCAGAACTGAAGGATTATGATATGGTTATGACAGTCATTTTTAGGGCGTGTGAACTCGTTCCTGAGTTATACAGGGTCAAGTTTAAGCACATAAGAAAGCAACCTAGCATGTCGCACGTAAAATTTAGTAGGGAAAAGTGTTTATTGTGGGACCAATGGTTAAGATCTCAAAACATAAATAAGGACTTTGAGAAACTGGCTGAACTGGTATTGGTAGAGGAGTATCTGAGGTCTATCCCTAAAGAGGTGCCATTGTATCTTCAGGAAAAAGAAGTCTCGAAGTTGGAGGAGGCCGCAATCTTAGCAGATAAATATGAATTGAAAAGACCCTCTGCAGGAAAAATCTCTGTTACTCACGAAGGGAGAGGAGACCTGGCGATAAATAGACAGAGAATCTCGCTCTCATCAGGCGAGTCACCTACCAAACCCATAGAAGTCAGGAAAGATGACTGTAATAAGTCATCACCAATTAAGTCATCTTTTTACTGCAGAAGGGTAGGCCACCAGATAAGAAAGTGTTGGAAAAAACGAGGAGAGATGGAGGGTGTCAAGCCCGTAGCGTTAAGGAGTAAAGTACCTCCACAAAGAGCAAGGCCCAGGGAAAGAGTGTAGCCAAAATAGTGGCATTGGTGATTTTAGAGATAAATAACAGTCCATCAGAAGTAAACGGGTGTAAAGATATAAATAGTTTGGAGGGTAAACTTAAACCCCACTTAAAGGAATATCAGCCATTTCTGTTCCAAGGCTTTATCTCCATAGGAGGAGACCGGATGCGAGTCACCATCCCACATGTCTCAGAGGCTCCTCCAATCCCTAATGCTGAGTAGTCTGGGAAAAAGCCCAGTGGTTGGAGAGTGTAATAGTAGGCTCCCTAGGGGGCCTAGCAAAGGTACCTTTAATATCCCTAGACTACAGTCGCCTCTCTACGGGGGACAGGCTAAGGTGGGGCTGGTAGGTGAGTTGCCAGTTGTCGGTGTAGATGTTATACTAGGGAATGAATTGGTTGGTGGGAAGATGTGTCCCACACCCATAGTATAGGAGATACCGGTTGTTTTGAAAGAGACCGAGCAACTTGAGAGGCAGCACCCAGGGTTATTTCTGGTTTGCGCAGTTACGAGGGCAATGGTCGCACGGAGGGAGTGGTCTAAGGGCCAAGTGAGACCATATATATATGTATATGTATATATATAAATACATACATATGTATATATATATATGTATACATATGTATATACATATGTATATATATATATATATACATATATAAATACATATGTATACATATATACATATATATATACATATGTATATATATATATATACATATATATACATATATATACATATATATATATATATATATATATATATATATATATATATGTATATATATATGTATATATATATATTTGTATTACCTTTCAGTGCCGAAAAGAAAAACTTTGAACAGAGCCCTCAGCCAGTATTCGGAGACTCGCTCTCCCCCACTTGGAAAGTTTCTACCCAAAGCAATAGTCTTCTTGTAGTGACTTTGTTTTTTCAATACCTTTGCCACCGAGAACGGAAGGTGCCACAGGGACTATTGAAAGAAACCTTGCCGCAGCGATAATAGAAAGAAAAATAGTATCTTGTGATGGGACGATACCAAAAATTTTAATCATCCCAATATAAGTCCCGACAATGTTCTAAACCTTCGATTCCGATACCTGCGATCATTATAATTCATAGTTATTTCCATGCCCTGTAGTTGGTTTAGGAAACAAATACTTTATGAACAAAGTAAACCTATTAATCATTTATCGGAATCGGAAGCTAAGAGGAGTATCGGTACTCGTATCGGAATCGTTAAAAGTTTTGGTCTTGTCCTATCATTACTAATTAAATAAACTGGTAGCAGTGATTAAAAAAAAAAAAAAGGCACCCAGTATGGATGATTTTCATCCTTCACCCCCGTGGGGGCGCCACCGAGATGAATAAAATCGCCAGGCGGCAGGCAGAGTGAAAGGCAAAGCACCACCCAGCACGGAAGAGGGCAACGGAAAGCCCATAACCGCACCTTCGCAGTATAACCAAAACTGCGTAGGATAAACAATATAACCTTTCTGGTTGGAAGAATTCTGAGTGGATTTTGTGTTATCGGATAGATTTTTCTATATTTCTGTTTGGTAAGTATTCGATGACCTTGCATCCTTCTTCGTATATGATATTGTTGGATTGTGTAGAATATATCTGTGAGTAAAATAAATTAAATACATTACAAATATTACACAAGGAAAAGAACTAACAGAAGAAATTATTTTGACAGGAAAAAATATCACTCACTCCTGTAGCTATAGACTCCTGTGGTTCTTTGCTGCTGCTAGATATTTCCATTGTCGTCCATCCTGTCCCAACCCCCACCAATTTTCTGGACCCTCTGATTTCATGAGCTCTTGATCGTTTTTAATATTGTTTCACCCGCCTCTTACGTGGTCTTCCGAGTGGCCTGACCATCTACCAGGGAAGATATATATGAAAAAATAATAGAAGTTAGACACAAATTTTCAACAAAATGGAAGCAAAATAATTAGGGAAACTACCTGGAAAACAAAAGAGACTAAGCAGGTTAGAAGAAATAAAAAGGAAGAGAAGTTGGAGAAGGAATTAGAAAGGCCAACGCTAGGGTAAACTTTCCATTTCCAACATAGCATCGCATAGCATGGCATCGCATCGTATGACTTTGCATGAAGGAGGTAGAAGGTACAGAGAAGGAATGATCGTTTCTAACCTATTCTGTTGTACTCGTATGTGCTGGGCGAGCAATGCAAATATGTCTCTCATTGTAGCGTATTTCATATTTCTGTATATAAATACTATTTCCGTTATATTTAAGGTAATAAAAAAAAATCCCACAGCAACGACGAAATAGATATTTTAATTTGTGATATGACGTGGGTCAGGTTCGGGTATCCGCAGACGTACCAATTTATATAGACCACTTCAGTCGCGGGCCCAATGGATAGCGTCTTGAACTCGTAAGTTAGAGTGCCGTGACTCGCTGCGGGCCTGCTGCCTGCTCCGTTGGTTCCCTACAGCTCTGGCCAGGTGGGGGTGGGGAAGCGACCCAACGTCGGCCTAAAAAAAAAAAAAAAAAAAAAAAAAAAAAAAAAAAAACACAACTATCAGGGCTTTGCCCTACCAGGAGTTTCTTAAGAAACACTTACTGCCTGCATATGGTATGGTGAGTTAGTCGCGGCTCCGAGATGAATTAAGTCACCTGACTTTCTACCTGACTGTACAATATAGCCTTCGCCAGACGATTTTATTCACCTATGAGAAGTAAGGAAGACCCCTCACTCTCCGCAGCGTGTTAAAAGATATCCTGAACACATCTGGTGGCGTCATAGGAAGCGTGCTGGTCTTGCATTCGCTTGGTTGTGGGTTTGAATCCCGCACTCTTTTCCGATTCCCAGCAGTGACTAGTTATCTGCCTCAACAGTCCCTAAAGCGCATGACATGGCCGAGGTGACGGCTTCGACCGCAGCTACTCAGCGCCTCCTGGCGTGGGCTCCTCACCAAACCTATCTCGAGTAGATTTACGGAAAATGTGAAAATGCCTCAAGATATATCAGAAGAGATACGTGAATGTGAGGACGGAGCCTTTACTAATACGGCGTTTCGCTTGTTATTACAGTTTTATCTAATATCGTCTGCTTCGATACTCGATCTTGCCATGTTCGCTGCCCTAGGCACCTTTTGTTTGTTTGTTTTATTCTGGTTGCCGTCAGAAGATTGTATTCGGATGAGAGACAAGGGAAGCAGCGCTATAAACAAGCCAGTCCTTTCACGGTTTTGTCATTTTTTAGGTCTTATTCTCTCTCTCTCTCTCTCTCTCTCTCTCTCTCTCTCTCTCTCTCTCTCTCTCTCTCTCTCTCTCTCTCTCTCTTTCTCTCTCTCTCTCTCTCTCTCTCTTGTTTTTCCTCTTTTTTCCGCCCTTCGAAATATGTTGATAAAATAAGTAAGAGAATTAGAAATTGGAAATGGCCTGGGAAGATTGTCACCGAGAGGATAAAAAATAAGCACTATTTCTATCAAGCACAAGGTGGGGTTGTTATGCACAAATGAAACGGATACGGTATCGTTGCTGACCTTTGGGATACTGCCGGGCAATGGTTTATAGTAATTTTTGGTCATTATCCCAAATTTCCCAAAATGCCTCATATCAGCGAGCTCTTTGAAACAAACTAATGCGCAATAAATGTAGCTTTATCAATAAAGTCTTTCCTGTGTTACTTTATAGAAGAGTAATTTCACGAACACAGTAATTATGAATATTCTTTCTGTTGGGGTGTGAAGGGTATGGAAGCTTGCTAGGAGAGACAGACGGGTGGGGGGTGGGAGTTGACTGGCGATGACGTGAAACAACGCACTCCTTAGCGTATGCTCTCAATTGATGATGACGATGTGTTCTGTCGGAAAGATATGTTATAAAATTTTAGGAGCGTGAAAAATTACCATTACCCCCTTTATCCCCACTGAGTACGAAACTTACTCCCACCCCCTCCCCCTCCCCTGTGGGGGGATAAATTACTCCTCCCCGCACCATCCCTCACCATTCCCTCCTCCCATAGTGAGGTAATCTGTCGTCCCAAGATCGAGACACAAGGTGGTGGTCTGTGTCTTGTATCATCCCGAACCGGGAATCACTGTATGAGTCGTGAGACTGTTGTTCTTAGCCTCCAGAGTTACGGATACCGTTTATTGTGTCGGAGACGCCTGAATTCACACTATTCTGTATAAGATTCATAAGTCCCCAGGTGCACAGCCAGATCTCGTTCTCTGGCTGCCTTGAAGGCAACTTTATTTTGTTCTTGTCTGCTGAGAGATGGCGTCCTAGCCGCTGCATTCTAACATTCACTAGAAGTAAAGTTTGCAAGAGCCAGTCGACGAACATCAGAACTCGGGAAATTATGACGGTAAATTCGAGATTGTGTTTTATTTTACGGAAACTCGTTTGAAAACACACTCACACTCGATCATAACTCTCAAAGAAAAGCATTTTGTTTCGGCCTTCAGGGAGCAGAATATTTGATACCACATATGTTATTACAACGCGACCTGGATCACAAAATGTAATAAATTTCAAAAAAGTCAAAAAACAGAAACCACCCTTTAGTATCTATACCATTATTCCTATATTATGGAACAGATATTGCACGTTTGGAAGCTTATATAAAAAAACAATAAGGTGTATCATATATCATCTGTTGTTTTGCTGTACCCAACTACACAAGCCATTGTAGTCATGAACGACCTGATCAGCTGGGGAATATTTCCCCCCCCTCTACCCTTCTTCCTCCCTCTTTTTAGCACCCCATGAGTACTGGGGGATCCTGGAATCCCCACAAAATCGTTAATAACTCCTACAGTTCTCCAAAATGTCGGAGTCGACATGACGTAACTCATAAGCTATATGACGTCATCACTTATAAGCACCGCCTCTTTAACAGTGTGACCATATTTAGCATAATTATGCTAAATTTAACATATCTTCCTAAAAATAATAACATATTAATAAAGATATATATAACATAAACCGAAGGTATCAAGAGAAATAAAGTATTTAGCGTTATTTTTACCGACCTAGCACAATTCCAGCTTGAGATATCTGGTCACCCACCTCCCTACAAGCAAAAATTTTTGTACACCTACCTCTCACTAAAAATCGGTAACCTTCTATATCCTGAACGAAAACGCGTTTTATACGTATACCGCACTATCTAAGAGTAATTCTTCTTTCCTGGGATTTCCTAGATTTTGTAACTTATCTTTCCAAATTGACACCATGAACAACATTTCATGAAAAGAATTGTGTAAGTGATTTCAATGCCATCGTAAAAGTATGTCGGGTTCGTTAAAGCCCAGTAAATCCTTCAAGGTTGAAAAAATCACGATAATTTAAATGATCGCCGGGTCTTGGCAAGGTATAAATCTTTGACTAAGAAACGGTTTGTATGTGGGCAAAAATCACCTCACAACTTCAAATGCAGCTAAAGAAAATAAGTTCTTTGGTCAACCGTATTTCATTTTACACTTGTTGCCAAACGTCATTTGTTTGCATTCTGTCAGTGATTTATTAACAAGAACCTATATGAACACCACCCAGCAGTTCTAAGCTACCAGAAGAGGCTGGATGACCGCATTGTGAACAGCTGCCCAGGATGTAACACTTCACCCCATACCATACAACACATAATGGAAGACTGCATTATAAACAATCATGCACGCAAACAACATAACATACACTCTATAAAGGATTTGTGGGAAAATCCAGATTTGGCTGTGGCATTCCTTGGGGAGACGGGACTGCTCGGACAGACAGTCAAGGGAACGACAACAACAACAACAACAGTGAAAATTTTGTTTTCAAAGCCGTAAGAGTGCACGAGCCTGAAGGTGAAGCAAGACATATCATAACTGTCTAAACACATTTTTCTTTGTTACTGCACTAATACAAGTTTATTTTTCATGGACTCCCTTGAACTACAAAAGAACTTTTGTGCACAGAAATACATATGTCAACCAAATCTAGGTTCAAAAAGGAAATAGGCAAGAACTGGTTTACCAAACGGAGAATGGAATAGACTTAGTAACCGTGTTGTGAGGACTGAAGCAAAGGATTGTGAGAAGATTAGATAACTTTATGTATAGGAATGACAGGTAGTAAGGGACAAGGAACTACCTAGCGTTGGCCTTATGATCTCTTGCAGTCTCCTCCATACATACATATACCAAGGCTTTTTCCCCCTTACAAGGGAGGTAGCCAAAAAGGGAAAGGCATAAAATCATCCCCACCCATTCCATCCCTGAATACACTCCACACCCCTCCACCCTCCCTCTTATCTTAGCACCTCCTGAATGACGGGTCATCCCTGCACCTTGTCCACTGCCCTGGGTCAGAAGCAGTGTCGCAAGACACAGCACATCCACAGCAAAGCCGCTTCATTAAATCGGCGACCCCCCTCTCCGTCCCCCCATTGCATAAAAGGAGAAGACGGGGAGAAATCCCTTCAGGCTGCGTCAAATTTTGCTCACACATACTACCTCACCCCCCATCCCCCCACCCATTCCACCTCATGCAATCACAACATCATCCATATACAACCATTCTCCATTGAACATAAGACGTAGCCTACACTACGTCTTATCTTCAAACAATGAAAATTATATTCCCATAGTTCTGATATGGGTTACGTTTAAGTAATCACAATGATACTTGGCCACTATCAACAACATCCCCTTCTTTCTCCCCAGACGATGACCTTCCTGACAGTGAAGTAAACGAAGCCCTTCACAGGAGCAAAGATTCTCTCCTGGCTGTTACGAACTACTCTCCAAGGCCTCTCCACATGCTCCACGTTCCTAAAGGACGTCATGGGTACTCCAGAAACCCCACAGGAACCTATTTCACGTCCTGAAGTCCCTGCATCTCCACTGCAGGGATCTCTCTGCCTGTTTCAGTCAGGTACATGAAATTGATTAAATAGCTCTGCCACTGGGAGTCGTTCCTTGACTGTGCGATTGCTTGCCACAAGCCAAGGACGCTGCCATTGTGATGCAGTGCAGGACATAACAGTTGGAATGTTCTGGAGCTTGTCCTAACCATTCCCCGACACTTGTCGGGTGGCTCTCCTGAATAAAACACTCAATGAAATTAAGATTACATATTGCATCGTACGGTTGACGTCGGAGAATGGCTAGGACCAATTCCAGAACATGTCTTTTGGTAATTCCTGCACTTTACAATAGTAGCGTCCTTGCATTGTGGTAAACAGTCGCAAAGCTAAAGGTTCGAATCTCAGTAGTTGAGTATTAATTCATTTGTCGAAACTTCGCACATGAAATGAACCTACGAGCCATCAACCCCCGCCATTTCCTCCCTGAACTTCTTCTTTTTGGTTTACGAAAAAATATATAAATAATTACGATCTCACCCCTGTGTATTGAAATGAAAATAAATAATCAAATAATTTACCATTTGTTTTATTTTGGATATACTGCTACTATATAATATATATTTATCTATATATAATATATATTTAAGGTTTAGGGCAGACTTTCTACGTCGACACGCTGATAGAGGATTGTTAGTACATCAGAAACAGACGTGTTCGCAGAGAACCGTAACTTCTCAACAAAATTTACCAACCCCGTCTTAAAGTTCATTCGGTCAGTAAATTTCCCCTATATGTTAAACTTCCATACCTTGTTCTACTTTCCTCCAATATTGAATCGATGTTGCGTGACAGTCTATAAAATTTTTATGCACAAGTAGATTTTAAGTTCACAATTTAAGTTCACGTCTGTAAATAATTCTCGAAATGGCTCATTTTTCAACTGTAAGGATCGCCTTCCGGCTGAACTTCGTTCGCCCGTCATTTATAAATACACTTACCCTAGTTGCCAGGCAGAGTACATTGGAAGCACTACCCGAGCTTTCAAGATTAGAGTAGACGAGTATTAGGGTCAGCCGTGGAAGATAGGTTGAGGATCACATTCGGCGGTGCGAGACCACTCCCAACTTTGCAAGATCCAAGTGAGTGTGTGGTGAGTTGGCATCTGGTCGGACTTTGTCCCCCTGACACCACGCGGGTTTTGTTACGCCACGCGGTGCCAGCCCGCCAAGCGACAAGCGTACCCAAGCCGGGTTGGCCCCACCTCCACACCACCCGTGCTGTATCACGTGGTTGCTGCTCTGGGAGACGATTGGCTGGGCGCCCAAGCAGTTAGAATAGTCCAGCAAAGTAGGGTCGCTTGGATTAGAGGTACGATTAGACAGGCGACGACCACGGCCAAGACAAGACATACACCTCCAGTCCTTGGCCACAAATAAGGTACAAGTAAAGTATTCTGTTTTCCACCTTAGTTAAAGTTAGCCATTGCTCTACCACAACTATTAATTACAAATAAAAAGAGACACAGTTGATCCTGTCTGTGTGGACACAGAAATCTCGGGCTGAGCAGATGTGCTTAATACGGTAGACGACGTCGCTAACCCTATTAATTACTCTACAATGGCCTTAGTACAAAGGCTGGCTCTTCTTCGCCACCCCTTGCCTGGTCTGGCAGTGACGTATACTCTGTCACCTAGGGCAATCTGCTTTATCCTTGCCCTTGGTCTCCTTGTGTGTCTGTCTACTGTCGCTGCTTCGAGGAATTTTTGACAACGCTCGAAGCAGGTATTAGCTACCGCCATGGTTTCGGCTGCCATATTGTCGACATTGTACCAAGGGGTGCTTGGCTTTGTGAACTCAGTAATAGGCAGAACGGGGTCACGGTGAAAACAAAGGAAATGCGGGGGCTCTCGCAGGACTCTGTGGTAAACCGAGATGTAGGGCAATACCGCCAGAGGGAGCATTTGATCCCAACCTGCCTAGTTGTCCTGGACAAGGGACCGTAGGGTTTTAATGATGGTCCCATTTACCCTCTCAACTACTCTTTTGCTCGACGGGTGATACGGCGTTATATTGTGGTGTTTGATGTTTGCCATTTCCAACACCGCCTTGAACATTTCGTTCATGAACTACCCTCCCCCGTCTGAGACCACTTGCCTAGAGGTGCCATGTATGGATAGTACATGGGTGATGAAAGCTAGCTACCATCCGTGCTTCTTTGGAATTTATGGGAAGTGACCAAGAAACAAATTAGGACATCGACCACTGTAAGTATGTACTTCGCACCATCTAAAGTGGTGGTTAATGGTCCTATGAGATCAACGTGTACTCTCTCGAACGGACTTTTCACGTCAGGAAACTGTCTGAGTGGAGCTGGGAGATCATATGAGGGCTTGCATGTGATGCAAATTTTGCAATTCTTTACAAATGCCTTTACATCCTCCGACATATTTGGCGAACTTTTGCAGCCGGTCAAGAGTGACTTGGACTCCTCCATGACCTGCCATTGGGAGACAATAGGCAATACACAATGCCACTCTCTTTGCTCCTTCAGGGACTACCAGGCGAAGTTCCACCAACCGGTATGTGTTTCTGCGAGAGTGATATAAAAGTCCGTCCGAGAGGAGCTGAAACTCCTTGATTGATACTCTTAAGCGAGGCACCTTGGGCTCTGCTGTCGTGGCTCCCTTGAGATAATTCTTTATTTGACCCCAGTCAGCATGTTCATCCTGTTCCTTTCTGATTGCTAGTTGGTCCCATTCGAGTTTCCTTGGCTACCCGTGGTCATGGTCGACACTATGAAAACGACCCAACCCAGGTAACGTGGGGTGGGGCTAACCCAGTTTGGGCACGCTTGCCGCTTGGCGGGTTGGCTTAGCGTGGCCCACAATGTCAACCAAAGGCCCGCGTGGTGTCAGAGGGACAAAGTCCGACTAGGCGCCAACTCCCCACAAGTATACGTAATTTTGACAATTTAGATCGCTGTCATACAGCTGACATTCGTGCGTTAGAATCACTATATATAAAAACTAGATGTCTATCACTAAATAATCCTCTGTCTAGTGTCCCCCATCGTGTGCTTCATATATCTTATCGGTGTTTTATTGCTTTATACATTTCGTTGTCGTTCAAGTTTGTGAGACTGTTGAAAATATCAATTTATGTGTATCAGTGTTATTTTGTGTAGTGTAAATTGCTACCCTATACTCTTGTTTTATTGTAGATTCACTGAAGATGGCAACACTGATTGCTGAAAAGCTTGAAAAATAAAATCTATGATGTTGTTCGTCGCCTCATTGGTAATTTTCCTCCCACTGAAGATTATTAGATTTTATGAAACTTAACAACGCTATTTTCGTTTACATATACATTAGTTGAAGCATGGAAGACAAATGAGTGGAAGGGCGGTGAGCTAAACACAGAGAACAGTTGGAGTTTTATTCACTGACGTTTCGTCCTTACCAGGACATTCTCAAAGTACTTTGAGAATGTCCTGGTAAGGACGAAACGTCAGTGAATAAAACTCCAACTGTTCTCTGTGTTTAGCTCACCGCCCTTCCACTGATATACATCAGTATCTGTATAATTGGATTTACTGTGCATAATTGTAGTACACAGGAAAGGAGAAACACTCGTTAGATCCCGTCTTCTACTCTCCAATTTATCATTCCTAGCCTCAAATTTATAGTAAATTTATCAGGAGGTTAATTCAAGAGAAAAAAGAAACACAATGTTCTATGGATATATGAGAGGGCCTAAACCAAATCAGGTAATCATAATAAGAAAATATGTTTCTCAAATTCAGATATCAGAACCGTAACATGAATGCAAAACACACCAGAGAAGCATATTTCAGAAAAACAATAATCTTATTAATTTGTTACTATACAGCTGCGACCTAAGTCCGAACCCACCCCATGATTTTTAGTTTTCAGATATAGCGTTTGTTACTAACTGTCATATTCACAGTATTTGTTTTAAGAATAAGCTACTTTCTTGTGTACAAGATGACAGTCTATAAGGATAATTTGGATCTGAAACTGGAACTGGAACGATAAAGTTTAGGAATATACAGACACCCGGGACTTTCTTTGTACAGGATCCAGAACCCTTGCCACGCGTATTCCCAGCCCATCAACACCATCACCACACCACCCCTCCCTCCTCATCCTCCTCAACACGCACCACCTCCACCTCCTTCCCACCACCTCCCTTTTCTGCCAATGATCAGTGTTTCCAAAGCTCAGGGACGCTTACACAGCTCTCTTGGGCCTACAACCCCCTTCCTTCTATTCATTCTCTTTCTCTCCTTTCTCTTCATCCACCCACCTCCCTATCCACTCCCTCCCTCTCCCCTCCTCCTTCCCATCCTCTCATTCATTGTGCATTGTCTCTATTTCTGTCCATTTTCTTTATTAGAGGTCCCCCCCTCCTTTTACTTGCTCCCCCATCGTCACCCCAACCCCAGCGTTGTTCCCCATTTTTGGTCTCCCCTCCTCCTTCCTTCCTCCTCCTCCTTCCTTCCTCCTCCTTCCTCCCTCCTCCTTCCACCTCCCGCCCACCCACCAGACTTTGTGTTTTGTGACATTATTTACTTTTTTCTCTCCTCTCCTCTTTTCCTCGATTCTTTTCTTATCATTTCTACTTCTATTTTTTTGTCTGCTTCTTCTACTTTGATTTTCTTTATATATTTCTTCTTTTACTGTTTTTTTTCCTTCCTTTTTTCTTAGAATAGTTACCTCCATCCTTGTGGAACTTTGTGGAGAAAGCGGTCAGGATCTGTCTCCCACAGACATAGTTCATTGGCTCCGCTTCCGCCAGTGACTGTGGTTGACAACCTTACTACTACTACTGTTACTATTTCTACTGCTGCTGTTGCTACTACTACTACTACTACTACATACTACTACTACTACCACCACCATTGTTATAAGTATTAATACTATTCTTGTTGTTGGTGGTATTGCCTTTATTTCTACAATTATTAAAATAAAACCACATCTTGTACTGGAACTACCGCTGCTGTTTCCACTTTTACTATTACTTCTATTTCTATTTTTGCTTCTCTCCTATCACTTCTACTACAACTACTATTAGCATTACCACCACTACTACCACTATTATTACCACCACCACTGTCGACACTACTACCACTACTACTACCATTACTACCACCAACGCCACCACCATTATCACCATTACTAAGATTACTATTACTATCACCACTACCACTATTATCACCATTGTTACTACCGTCACCACAACCAACATTAACGTCACTGATGCTACCAACACTACCACTACTAACGTTACTACGAGAACACTGCTAACACCACCACCATCATCACTAACATTGATATTGCATCTTTATCCTTTTTTTTTTTTCTTTTTTTTTTTCCTCCCTCTTCTTCATCGATGATCCTTTCAACTTCGGTCCTCCTTTTCTCTTCACTTTTCGAAAACGTCAGCAGATGTGGTGGCCCTATCGACCGTTTGCTCTTAGGATAGCGGCCTCCTGCCTTCCCCGGCTCCTCATTCCCCTACTTCGCGGTCACCTCCGTCAGACGGTCTCCATGAGCTTCCTTCTGCACGAAGGACGGCCCTGCAGCTGTCCCTCTCCCCCCAACCCCTGCCCCACCGGAATCCCCGGCAAATTTCCCGAGAGGGCTCCGGAAGCTGGTTACCACAAGATGTCTCCTCAACATCATTCATAAATATTGCTTCCTGTGAGTTCTTCAGATGTTTAATAAGCTGGACCTTCCCTTTCTTGCTCCACAGTCCTGTGACTCGAAAGGAACAAACGCAGGCTTCATGCGTCCTCCATTTCCCTAGGTTCCAGACACCTTAGCCCAGTGGTCTTTAACCATGACAAGAACTTAGGGTGGCCATGGCCCGCTGTCACAAATTGTACATTTGTATGTAATGGGAGGAATCTAAATATAAGTTAAACATATCAGAAAAATCAATCAAATATAAGATAGTTATGACTCTCAACAAAGTTTTTTTTTTTTTTTTTTTTTTTTTTTTTTGCGGGATGGGAACTGGTAAGAAAAATAAGGAGAGCACACAAATGTTGAAAATTCATGAAGAGGGGAATGAAGTGGAATGGGATAAGAACCATTATCTTAGCCTCTTTTTTGTTTAAACTATAAAAACTGTGACGGAATATCCCATTGTGTGTAAAAAAGGAGGTGCAGTGATGGTGGACTGGTTGGTGAGGTTATTTAATGTTTGCTGGCGAGAGGGTAGAGTGCCGGAGGACTGGAGGAGTGCTTGTATAGTTCCACTTTACAAGGGAAAAGGGGGACAAGTGTGAATGTAGTAGTTTCAGAGGGATTAGCTTGTTAAGTGTAGTTGGGAAGGCTTATGGGAGGATCTTGATTGAGAGGATTAGGAGAGGAAGAGAGGGAGTAATTGGTGAGGAACAGTGTGGATTTAGGACAGGTAGAGGTTGTGTAGATCAGATTTTTGTGGTAAGACAGATATGTGAGAAAGCTATAGGAAAGGGGAAGGATGTTTTTTTGGGCCTTTATGGATCTGGAAAAGGCTTACGACAGGGTAGACAGAAAGGCACTGTGGGAGGTTATGCGGATATACGAGATAGGAGGAAAGCTTCTAGGAGCTGTCAAGAATTTTATGAGAGTAGTAGAGCTTGTGTCAGGATTAGAAATGGAGAGAGTGAGTGGTTTGAGGTAAAGGTGGAACTTCATCAAGGATGCGTTATGTCTCCCTGGCTGTTCAACTTATACATGGATTGGGTGGTGAGAGAGGTAAATGCAAGGGTAGTGGGTCAGGGATTAGAGATGGTTAAAGAAAATGGAGAAAAGTGGGAGGTGAGCCAGCTGTTGTTTGCTGACGACACTGCACTTGTGGCAGGATTGGAGGGATTGAAGAAGTTGGTGACAGAGTTTGAGAGAGTGTGTGATAGAAGAAAGCTGAAGATAAATGTGGGTAAAAATAAGGTGATGAGATGTACAAGGGGTGAAAGTGGCAGTAGTCTGGAAGTGAGCATTAAGGGAGAGCAACTGGAGGAAGTGGATAGTTTTAGATACTTGAGTGCAAATGTGGCAGGGAAAGGTGGAGTGGAGGTGGAGGTAGAATGTAGGTTGAGAGAAGCGAGTAAATGCCTTGGTGGATTAAAAAGTGTAATGAGGGATAGACATTTGGGAATGGATGCTAAGAGGAGACTGTATGAAGGAGTGATTGTACCATCAGCACTTTATGGAGCAGAAACATGGAACATGATAGAGGAATATAGAAGGAGCTTGAATGTGTTTGAGATGAGGTGTCTGAGAAGTATGATGGGGGTTACTAGGCTAGATAGAGTGAGAAATGAGAAGGTGAGGAGGAGAACAGGGGTGGAAAGGGAGTTGGGAGATAGGGTTGATGAAAGAGTATTGGGATGGTTTGGACACATGGAAAGAATGAGTGAAGAAAAACTAGTAAAGGAGGTATGGAAGGCAGATGTGGAGGGAGTGAACATGAGGGGACGTCCTAGGATGAGATGGATGGATGGGGTGAAGGGGGCTTTGGGGAAGAGGGGAATGTCTGTTGAGGAAGGACGGGAGAGGACAGAAGACAGGGGTGAATGGAGAATGGTTGTATATGGAAGATGCTGTGATACATGAGGTGGAATGGACGGGGGGATGGGGGGTGAGGTAGTGTGTGTGAGCAAAATTTTGACGCAGCCCGAAGGGATTTCTCCCCGTCCTCGCCTTTATATGGTGGGACGGAGAGGGGGGGTCGCCGATTTGGTGAAGCGGCCTTGCTGTGGATGTGCTGTGTCTTGCGACACTGCTTCTGACCCAGGGCAGTGGACAAGGTGCAGGGATGACCCGTCATCTAGGAGGTGCTAAGATGGGAGGGAGGGTGGAGGGGTGTGGAGTGTTTTCAGGGATGGAATGGGTGAGAATGATTTTATCCTTTTTTCCTTTTTGGCTACCTCCCTAGTAAGAGGGAAAAAGCCTTGGTATATATGTATGTATGTATGTGTAAATGTCCCGATTGTCTGATCTGAAGATTACTAGGACCTCTCCCAATTCTCCAGATTATTTTTTAGCCATCAGGGCTTGTTAGCCCATATAATTTTGTAAAATGTTTCTTCCTCTAGTATTTTTTTCCTCTCTACTAAACACTAAAGATATAAATACGTGAAAGTTTTCGCTTCGTTAGTGTATCTTTCCCGGTGGTTACCCCCTACATTTGTGAAAACAATTTTCTAGTGGTTTAATTGCATATGTATGTATGTATTTATGTATGTATTTATGTATGTATTTATGCATGTATTTATGCATGTATTTATGCATGTATTTATGCATGTATTTATGCATGTATTTATGCATGTATTTATGCATGTATTTATGCATGTATTTATGCATGTATGTATGGATGTATTTATGTATGTATTTATGTATGTATTTGTGTATGTACGTATTCATGTATGTATATATGTATATATATATATATATATATATATGTCTATGTATATATATATATGTATATATATATATATATATAATATATATAATATATATATATTAAATTTAGATTTAAGAAGGAAATAGGCAAGAATTGGTTTACTAATAGGGTGGTCGATGAATGGAATAAATTTAGTAGCCATGTAGTAAGCGCTGAAACCATCAATTGTTTTAAAAAACGATTAGACAACTTTATGGATGGGGATGACAGGTGGTGATGGATACGGAGCTGCCTAGTGTAGGCCTTATGGTCTTTTGCAGTCTCCTTTATTCTTATGTTCTTATGTTCTTATATATGTGTGTGTGTGTGTGTGTGTGTGTGTGTGTGTGTGTGTGTGTGTGTGTGTGTGTGTGTGTGTGTGTGTGTGTGTGTGTGTGTGTGTGTGTGTGTGTGTGTGTGTGTGTGTGTGTGTGCGTGTGTGTATGGATATGTATATGTATATAGTGTTTGTGTGTGTGTCTTTTACTCTTAACTTCCTCTCCCACACCCATCTCCAAAGCCCACCACACACATGTTCCTCCTCTCTCTCCCTCTCTGATCTATTAAAGCTATTATGATGGTTCCGCTGCAAGAGTCTCTCTCTTTCCTCTCTCTCTCTCTCTCTCTCTCTCTCTCTCTCTCTCTCTCTCTCTCTCTCTCTCTCTCCTCTCTCTCTATCGCTGCGTCATCTGTGGTCCGTTTTACCCTCTTCACTCCTTTCCTATTATCAACGCTCTTTTTATCGCCTGATTCTCCCTCTCCTGCCTCCTTCGTCTTCTTGTTGACGTCTGCATCCGTCTTCGGGTTTCGTTCATCCTCCGTAGTTGCTTCGGGACACCCCAATTAGGGTTTTTAAGATGCCAGTTGAATTACAGTTTTGGGCAAAGGAAAAATAAAAATAAATAAACATCCCTCAATGCAAGAGCTAAGGATTCTCTTTCCCTTTTACCCTGGAGTTGGCTTTCAGCGAACGTGGTGGGGGGGGGGGGGCACCGCGTTCGCTCCTGCTCCTCAGCGTGTATTGGAGAAATCCTCACTGACATGAATCTACTAATTTTTAGCATTCGATTACTGAGAACGAAGCTAGGGGCAGGAACACCTGTGCAGTGATTCTGTAGACCTAAATAACAAAGTGATTTATTGTAACCATGTATGATAAGGTGAGGGAGAAGGAAACCATTGCACAGTGAAGATTTGTACAATTTTGTCAACGTTTGTGAAGACAGAATAAAGATAACTGAATCACAGTAAGTAACGCGGTGTGCTGTGTAGACGACACTAAGGAGGTAAACACTTTTTCTTTCTTTCTTTCTTTTAGTGCATACCCCTTCGGTTAAATCTCCATTATATCTTAAAACTGTGAAAATGTAGCACCTTCCATTAGAAATATCGATATCATGCGGTAGCCTCACAAATCCTAATCCATAGTATAAAGCTACATATATTTGCATCATATCAAAATTGCACAAGGTAAACGCGACGCACGTATCATATAGCACAAACGAGTATTATGTGATTCTAAAACGTTATACACGAGACAGACAGAAACGACCACAAACAGAGAAAGAAAGGGCAGGAATCAACAAAAAGAGTACAAATAAAATACAAAAGACGCCGGCATAGCAAAATTATATTGGAAATGTCTGTATTACAAGCTAAAGAAATGTCAATATTCTTCCTTCGAGGACAAAGGAAACTAACTTTCCACTTCATGGAAAATATCCCCCAATCCCAATCCCCACCCCTAGCCTACTCCCTCTCGGGTACGTTTGAAGAGGAAATCTCGTTTTGATCTTTTCCTAACTGCAAGCCTTCCGGCATTCAAAATGATGTATATACATAAGGAATGGCATCTCTCTATGTGGAATCGTCACATACAGTGGATACAAAACTGTGTCATCGTATCTCCTCAAAGGCATTATCACAATGGGTTATAATGTATTACAATAGATTAAAGTAACAAAGTATGTCTACAGAATATCTTTCTGCTGTTGATGAGATCCGGTGTAGAAAAATCAAAGAAATTAGTACATGAATGATGTGTGTATATATATATATATATATATATATATATATATATATATATATAATATGTATATATTATATATATACATGTATATATTATATATATACGTATATATATATATATATATATATATATGTATATACATGTATGTATATATATATGTATATATACATATGTATGTGTGTATATATATATATATATATATATATATATATATATACATATATATATATATATATATATATATATATATATACACATATTCGGAAGAAAGACACTGGACTCGTCGTTTGAAATTTATTCCTACGTTTCGAACCCTGTCCGGGGTTCGTCTTCAGGGTAATACATTGTCAACCCTAGGAAACCCTTAAAAAGGGCAATACCTGGTACACTGGGTTAGGTAACCTCCATTAACCGTTACAATCCCAGAGAAACCTCAAGTAGAACACACAGTCACAGGAGATACATATCCCAAGAATTAAACATAGCATAGCCAAAATTACACGAAAATACTTCCAAAGGGGCACCATGTTGCATAATTCACAAATCAATATTAGTATCAAAGGAAATGGCAAAGTATCTCTAGGCTAGATATAAATGTGACTAGAATTATGCGACAAAACCTCCTTAAGTCCAAATATGATACGACTCCCCATTGCCCTGGAATGCAATGGAATAAAAAAGTATAATACAGACATAAATAAATGTAGAAAAAATAGGAAAGTGGCCTACAAAAGATGGACCAAAATTCCACATGCCATTACTCACAAAACACTCATTAACATAAAGCTGGAACGTACAACGTTGAATGAAATAACCACACGACAATGAACAGAATCCCACATAAAATCAACTTCAACGATTCACCCAGAAAAACACAGCTATGACTTAAAAAATTGCAATTCTTCCTGATGTGCACCATATCAGTTCACAAACCCTTTTGGTATAAACATGAAACGGAATAACAAATTATATCCTTTAATCTAAAGCATTGTCCGTAAAAAATCCACAGAGAGAACGTATAAACATAGGAGTAATATACCACGTATGGACCAAATGACTACATAACAGAATGCCCAGCAAAAACAATTATTAATTTAAAACTGGTATACAACATAGTAATGAAATAAACATACGTAAAGACACAGTCCCACCAACCAATAACGCAGAAGGGCTGTCTGGCTTAGTGATGCAAAAAAAAAAGTTTTTTTTAATCGGATTTTTTTAACATGTTTATGTTTTTTTTTGTTTTTTGTTTTTACACTACCGAAGTTGCTCAGATATTAATATTGAGAATATAAAAACAGGTGTAAGTACTTGATTCATCCCTCCACATATGTGTACCGATCTTCAGACACTATGAAAATAAGCATAAGTAATTTACTTTTTTGTCAGATGCTGCAACAAGTGTAGATGCTGTATATAGGCCAATATGGCAACCTTACAAAATCTAAATAAGCATGAAGTTATTTCCCAATATATTGTGTCTGCATACACCAGCAATGTCATCAACCTGAAAACAAACAAGCATTGGTCAGCCTATGTGCCTTTATACAATATAGCTACGAGTATGTGCTGTACCTGTGTTTGATGGACTGCTATAAATGGTTTCCTCCATGTATATCCATCATGGTCCTCTAAAATCCACTCTAGTCTTAGCACAATCTTCAGGGATTGAACACTACAAATTTTCCTTACTACATCACTCCATGTCATGTGGCTCCTGCCGCTCATCCTCAGGCTCCTCTATATCAGATGAAATCATGACTCTAGGGTCGGGGCTGGGCAGATCATCAATCGAGTCCTCAGAATCTGCTTCAGAATGGCCCGAGTCGTCCGACTCAAGCTGGAAAGTGGGGATGCTGTTTGAAGCAGTAGAGTCCCTGCTGGTTGATGGCTGTGGTAGTGGTGGATTACTGGCATGAACTGCATGGCGAGGATATTCATGGGCATCGTCCATATTACCCAGTGCCAAGTTTTGCCCAATAAACACCAACTTGGCAGCTCTGTCGGTGGTCAAACGATTCCTTCTCGCAGAATGTATCAATGCATGTCTGCTAAAGGATCGTTCGACAGATGCACTGGGTGGGGGCAGTTGTAGGATGTTTGAGGCAACACGGGACAGCTGAGTTGAGCAACAGATCCCGTTCCATCAACTAGATGCTGGTGTCTTATCAACAGCACTCCAAACAAATGGCTTTGAAAAAAAAATTGATTTGGACCTGTAATCTGCCAACTCAGCTATTACTTGGGTCTCATCGACATTTGGCAGTTGTGCAGCAATTTCATAAATGGCCTGCATTGCATCCACCTGAAAATCAACAATATTTTTAGTATAAGTATATGATACCGCAACTTGTATAATTTTAAAGAGATACTACTAGTAATTTAGGTCAGGTGAATTCAGGTCAAGTAAGACTTGGAGGCATATGCAGTGGCATATGGGCAAGACTGGATTTTGGGGGTAATAAGAACATATTATTACAAAATAAAGATAAAAACTACTTACCGCTTCTTCACCCGAAAGGTGACATCCACAGTAACAAGGATCCACCAAGTTGGCTGCAAGGTGAATACTTTTCACCAGGAATTTCTTCCTTTCACGAATTATTCCCTTGAAGGCATCTTCTTCACTCTTGAGGATTTGGGATGAGGAGAGATTCTCTTCAAAGGACAGCTTTAAATCACTGAACACTTTCATTACCAGAGAGAGGTTTTTATTGTCTCCTTCTATGGCAGTGATGGCATCTGCCACTGGCTTCAGGAGCTTGAGAATACCCTCAGTCCGATCCCAAAATACTTCTGAAAGTAGGAGCTTCCTAATGGACAAATCCAAAGATGGCTTGGCATCATCATTGATTGCAAGAGCCTGAAGTGCATGTTTGTTAATGCATACACTCTTCAGACACTGGATAATGGATCCCCATCTGAAACAAAGGAGGACAACAATATTAGTACCAGTATGAATTCTCAATTCAAAACAGCTCAGCCATGAGAAACATTAAATTAAATGTACCATTAATAAAGAATTCACAGCAAGTTTACTGGCATAAGAATGAGATTTCAAATACTATTTTGCAAGTTGTGATCTTTAGCAATGAGTAATATACTAATAATTCTTATCTTGTTTTAACAAGCAGTTTTAGTGTCTGCTGTTGCCCCTGTGGTGACTGCTGTTGATGTTGTTTGAGTAAAGCAGTGAGCTTTTGGGACTGTTTGACTGCTTTGCAAACTAACATTTATGCAGTCAGACTGGGTATCTTCTGCAGACTTGAACTTTTTTAGGTCTGTGAATATTAAATGCAGAGTGTGAGCCATGCAACCATATGGTTTTATGTGAGGATAATCCAATTGAAGCAATTTCCAAGCCTTTTTCATATTAGAGGCATTATCTGTGCAGACCCCAACACTTTCAATGGCCCAACGTCATCCACTACTTTCTTCAGATCTGCTATTTACTCCCCAGTGTGGCTTTCTGCACCTAATAATAAAACAGAAGCTATAATTAGATATTGCAGCATATTCCAAAAGTACAAAACTAATGAAAACCGGAATACAGAGAATTTATTAATCAATATTAGTCTCTTCTTAAGATAGAAGGTTTATGTGAAATACTTTACCTTATTGTCTAAGTTAATTTTGTAATTGAGTTGTAATTGACTGCTATTTTAACTGAAACTAACCTGTTGCAATGCTGCTCCAAAATATGGGCCTTGGCACTGTTACAATGAAGTTTATGATACCCTCATTCCTGTAATTATCCAGTATTTTAGGATTAATTAGGGCAATAATTATCTATAACAATTCATTAGGAATAATAAGTGACATAATGATGTTACATATTCCTACAATTCTTACCTGACGTTAGTCCAACTATCACACATTACTGCAACACTAGAAGCAGATGCTACTAGTTCCTTAACAGTTACAGAACACTCCTGGTAGACCCTCTCAAGAAGATTGTTTGAGATTGAGTCCCGGCTCGGAATCTTGAAAGATGGCCTCAGAGTCTTGAAGAACTTTGCCCACAACTTATTACCCACCATGCTTAGTGGACAGCCACTTGCATAGATAGCCCGGGCTAACTGCAACTGAGCTTCTTCCTGTAATGCATTTGATTTCCATTAATCATGATACTGATAGACAGATTACTGAATGTTGACATTGGAGACACATTAGTATATACAATATATAACTATAACATAGTATATACTTACTGTTTGTGTTTCTGTCATTTTGTCAACATATGTGTATGAAGCAATCTTCTGCTGTGTTAACTTTTTGGCTTTGGCAGGAGTGGAAGTCACTGGAGTGATTCCAGAACTGACAGAGACAGATGATCCAGGTCTACTTGTTGTGCCTGTGGCTGTGTCAGGTCTGGGCAGAGCCATCGGAATCGGACTTGTGAAAAATGAATCATCTAATGTCCTTTGCATTGTATGAGTGCTTGTACTTGTTGCACTTGTATCATGCAAGAGCAACTGCAGTTCCATGTCTGAGTCACTGTCTATGCCTTGTGATCTTCCCTCAGTAGTTTCAGCATCAGTAAGAACTGTTTTTTGGCCTTTACCACGTGTCAAATACTTCTTGATTTTTTCACCACATTTCTTGCACTGAACTATATGGTTTACCATCCGACTTCCGTTTTTTGACAGTACTGTCGAGCAAAATAAGCATTTCACTTTTGCCACTTTCCCATCACTCGGGACATCTTTGAATAATTTGGCAACTGGAGTCTTCTTCCTGCCTGGCATTGTAGGTTTTACTCACACTACCCACACAACAACAGACTGATAACAAACACGAACAACTTACAATGTTGCCAAATCTCAGTCACAGTAGTGCCAAACCTCTTCTGAGACAAAATTCCAGAAACTACACCAAATTGGCAGAAAACGCTTGTATATCACCATCATTAAAGATATATTATTAACACACATGTGTTTGAGAGTTAAAGATGCAACAGGTTCATTGTAAAATCAATAAAAGACATCAAAACATGACACAGAAAATGTGAAATGACCTACATATAAATACCAAGGCTTTTCCCCCCCTTACAAGGGAGGTAGCCATAAAGGAAAAGGCATAAATTCATTCCCACCCATTCCATCCCTGAATATACTCCACACCCCTCCACCCTCCCTCTTATCTTAGCACCTCCTGGATGACAGGTCATCCCTGCACCTTGTCCACTGCCCTGGGTCAGAAGCAGTGTCGCAAGACACAGCACATCCACAGCAAGGCCGCTTCATTAAATCGGCGACCCCCCCCCCCTCTCCGTCCCCCCATGCATAAAAGGAGAAGACGGGGAGAAATCCCTTCGGGCTGCGTCAAATTTTGCTCACACATGCTACCTCACCCCCCATCCCCCCGCCCATTCTACCTCATGCATCACATCATCATCCATATACAACCATTCTCCATTCACTCCTGTCTTCTGTCCTCTCCCGTCCTTCCTCAACAGGCATTCCCCTCTTCCTCAAAGGCCCCTTCACCCCATCCATCCACCTCATCCTAGGACGTCCCCTCATGTTCACTCCCCCCACATCTCCCTTCCATACCTCTTGTACTAGTGTTTCTTCACTCATTCTTTCCATGTGTCCAAACCATCCTAATACTCTTTCATCAACCCTATCTCCCAACTCCCCTTCCACCCCTATCCTCCTCCTCACCTCCTCATTTCTCACTCTATCTAGCCTAGTAACCCCCATCATACTTCTCAGACACCTCATCTCAAACACATTCAAACATTCTTCCTCTCTTATGTTCCATGTTTCTGCCCCATACAGTGCTGTTGGCACAATCACTCCTTCATACAGTCTCCTCTTAGCATCCATTCCCAAATGTCTATTCCTCATTACACTCTTTAATCCACCAAGGAATTTACTCGCTTCTAAAATCATAAAAAAAAATATGTTTGAGGGGTATACTGCTTTATTTGATAATCTAGAAACAATTGTTAAGGTTTTTTTTCTTGCCGAGATATTTAAGACAGAATATTAAAAAAGTACTTGTTTTTTATGTTAAAAAGACGTTGTTATTGTTGTTGTTTTAGCGGTGTTGCTAAGGGGTGTCCCTTCATCTACGAGCGAAGATGGGTACGGGGCGAAGAATGGCATTTGGGTAGTGTGGGACGAATGTGTGGTGAGTTTATGCTTTGACTCAGTCACCCTTTTCGTATGTGAATATGCATTTTTTTTTTTATGGCTATGTATTTCTTGTAGTAGTACCGAGTTAATGGGTGGATCATCAGACCGAGGGTGTAACTGATAACAGAGGGGTCGAAATTTTTCACTCCAGGTGTGAAATATGAACAAATACCACCCTCTATCCTTGGTGGTGAGGAGTCTGACCTTTAGACATTGGACACCAATATTTAGCGAGACAGTGGAATATACAGTATTACGGTTCGAAGTTTTAGGAATCAATTGGGTTAAACAGGTAAAATAGTGTCATTCTTACCTCTTGAATATTTTTGTTTACTTGCTGATTTGCCTGTTTGTGTATTCCTTTTTTATCTTTCGTTTTTTTTTTTTTTTTTTTTTTTTTTTTTTTTTTTTTTTTTTTTTTTTTTTTTTTTTTTTTTTTTTCTTCCTCTCTACCTGACCTTGTTATGAGCTGACAGGTCTGTGGGCATGTTTTGCCATTGTAATTCATCGTGACTCCGAACCAAAATCTTACAAATTATGAAGCCACACTGTCATCAGTTTTATCTTATTATCGTTAACGTTTCGAGGTCGTTATTGAATATGTTTAAAAATCTAAACATTTTGATTGTTTTCCGTGAGCAAACACTTTATACAGTTCAATGGTAATAACTCACGCTACAAGTTTTTCGACATTCTGCTTGAATTTGTAAATATTTCATGAGACTGCGTCATGTTTCTCGACCATTCTGTTTCTCCAGGTAAGACGTGTTCGCCGGAAAGTCCCACACTACTGTCCTAAAACTTTGGAAAATCTGAACACTCATGGACACGTGTATGAATACACAAATACACACACACACAGTACATAAACACTTATATATAACCACACACATGAACAAAGGCGAATACGCAAACATACACACAAATACACACATACACTCACAAACACGGACACACGCATACACAACACATATGCACACACACATGCACAAACATGCACAAACACACACACACACAATCGAATCCTGCCCAGGGCTGAAAATAATTTCAGTATCGCTGCACTTCGAGTCGTTACTCCAACGTTCGTGGGCGGGGAGTTGGGTGTGTGTGTGCGTGTAAGGTCAAAGCATTACCCATAGATCGGTCATACGAGCTCTGAGCTCTCTTCCGGGAGGGAAATAGCTGTCGATCACGAGTCCAACACGTGATCCAAAGACCAAGGTGAATCTAACACACACACACACACACACACACACACACACACACACACACACACACACACATTGCACCCTCATTACAGCTCTACGTAGGACGTGCACTTTGGACTTCTGACTAACTGGGCAACATCACCCACTATTCCGCTTAGACGTGCTCAGCAAACTACTTGGGATGAGATTCATCAAATTACAACTCAAGACTCCTTCACGTCTTTCAGCCAATAGTTAAAATGGAAAAGTCTCGAAACGCTGAAACATAAGAACATAAGAATGAAGGAGACTGCAAGAGACCATAAGGCCTACACTAGGCAGCTCCGTATCCATCACCACCTGTCATCCCCATCCATAAAGTTGTCTAATCGTTTTTTTAAACAACTGATAATTTCAGCGCTTACTACATGGTTACTAAGTTTATTCCATTCATCGACCACCCTATTAGTAAACCAATTCGTGCCTATTTCCTTCTTAAATCTAAAATTGTCCAGTTTATACCCATTACTGCGAGTCCTGCCCTGTTGTTTTATTATGATGACCTTGTTTGCATCACCCTTGTTATAGCCTTTGATCCATTTGAACACTTCTATTAGATCACCCTGCACTCTGCGTCTTTCCAGAGAGTGTAAGCTTAGGTGCCTAAGCCTCTCTTCGTAAGGCAACATCACCCACTAGTCCGTAATAGTGGGGGATATATGAAAGGAAACGGAGGAGAAATGATGAGGTTAGCCTGCCATGACAACGCCACATAATGCCGTGAGTTGCACATGACGAGATGATACACTAACATGTACAGCAAATGACCGACCTCAAATCGAATTGATCAATACTTGATCTCGTCCAATCGTAGTTAACAAATTGTAGTTACTGATAGATTCGAAACAAAAATACATTTACCGTAGCAGTCATAGAGAAAGAGAGTATTTCTTTATCTTCTTTAAATTTGAATAATAAATGCAATCCGGGCGAACGTTCATGTGCTATATGTAACGTTGTCGTCCCCCTCCACATCTCACTCGCCTCCTCTACAAAAGCCCTACAATCAAGCAGAAGCCCTGCGGAGATGATCACGAGAGCAGGGTGTCCAACGTGCATTTGCATTCAATAATTACATCCGTCAGCTCTCGGTTCATTTTCCTGCGAGTGGGGACGAGCCGGAGGGCGACGGAAGTGCAAGATTGGTTATCAGACCGCAGGGAAACATTCAGACATTCCGCGGGAGTTTTGAACCGGTACGTCGAGTCCGTTTATTCGACAATCCGTTGCACGTCGAGTCCGTTTAATCGACATCCTTTACATATGTCACTCGGAGCAGTCGGAGGCTGATTGATGGATGAAAAAGCGAATAATTTCCCTACAGTTCATATTTTATCAACTGCGTATCGAGCCTAGAGGTGTGATGAGTAAGCGAAGAGAGAGCAGCTTGCAGCCTCTATCGATTACCTGCGGTCCCATTATTGCAGAAAGTTTGCTTATTTCATGCTACGCGACACTTAGCCCGCCGTTTCCCAGTGCATATTTCCAAATACAGAATTATCCATTTCGTGAATACCATAATAACTTACGCTAATGAAAAGCAGCACATTAATATAATTAATCTTCATATCTTGGTAATCAAATACAGTTTCCTCGGTTTCATACGTAAGACATGATGATGGTATTAC
Organism: Oratosquilla oratoria; assembly: GCF_046742065.1. Lineage (NCBI taxonomy): Eukaryota > Metazoa > Arthropoda > Malacostraca > Stomatopoda > Squillidae > Oratosquilla > Oratosquilla oratoria. The sequence goes on from NC_134787.1 coordinate 48,031,805, forward strand.
GAGCATTTTCTCAGAGAACACTCGTACAGCTGGAGGGAGGGGAAGGGAGGGAGGAAGAAAGAGGGAGAGAGGGAGAGGATGGGGGCTGGGATTACAGGCATGCAATCACAAAACTTGTATCAACACACATGCATATGCACGAACATCGTAAACAGCTCAAGTACATTGCAACCCTATGAGGCGGGGAAGACTGACACTATAACTAGTTTAGTTCATCGTTCAGACATCAGCTAGACAAGGTTGGTTAAAAGGAAATTAATCTATATGTTAGGGTCAAGGTTAATATCACTTAATTCTTTCACGTCAAGGAACAGGGGACGCTTTTGAACTGAATAAAATTGCCGTGCGGCAGCCGGAAGTACAAATGTGAACAGTTTTCGCCATCAGTGATGATGAAAAACTTGGACATCTTACTAGCGTAATGGACAATTCTGCTACCAGAAAATAAATGGTCTCTCAAAAAAGTAATTAAAGTCCATCAAATATTTTATACGATAAATGCGACATGCAACCCTTATCACAGTCTTCTTTGACGATATTCCCACAGGTTTCCTCGTATTTGTAGGACCAATACGAGTAATCTTACCTGCAACATTGCTAGTAGAGATAACCATTTTCGAAATAACGTCAACCCCTCCAACAGGAGGTGCAGCCTTGAGTGGCTGTCACTCAGTCTCCGGACTGGGCCCAAGATTAAATTGTATTACTCCCATCTTGTTACATTACATATGGACTGGTGACGTAATCGGGAGCGTGTTGGCCTCGCACTCGCTTAGTCGTGGGTTCAAATTCGGCACTTCTCTCCGATTCCTATCAGTGACAGTTACCTGTCCCAACACTCCCTAAAGCGCACAAGGCGTAGTTGACAGCTTCGGCCGCAGTAATTTAGCGCCTCCTGGCGTAGGCTTCCCGCCCTTTTGTTTACATGAATAAAGCTGACAACCGATGACTGTACCCCTCTTACTAATTACTACTTTCAACCAGTGACGAAGAATAAGTTCCATACAAATACAACACCAACAGACGTACAAAGTTTCTTCCCTGAAATATCTATGATAGGGCTTGAGGACCATTGCCGACCACTGTAGGGCTACGGCTTTCCAATCAGCGAGACACGAGGCAAACATTATTATTATTTTATCTATATACCAAAAGGCTTCCTCTCCCATATAAGAGAAATAGCCAACCCAGTGACCCCCACCCGTTTCACTCCAATCCGTCACCCATTTCCCTTTCATCTTGGCTCCCTGTGGGCGAATGGTACTTTCCCCTGCCTACTGGCCACTTTAGAAGCAATGCAGCAGGGCACAGAACGCCCACAGCAGAGCCAGCCGCTTCAATTACACGGCGATCCTCCTGTAGCAAGGTCACGCCTGCAAGAAATCGTTTTCTATGGATGTACGTGTACCATAATTGAATTTTCCTGTATTAATTAAGTGTCCCCCCTCTCCCCCATCTTACCTATTCTGCCCTGTACTAATGTAACAGGTCAAAAAATGATAGAATATATTATATCCTTCTCTCGCAGGCGATATCCTTCACTATCGTGGTGGCGACACACTCCCTCCTCGTTTCCTCGTGCGAAAATAGATAAGAATGGGAGATATCTCTTAGTGCCGGGACACTTTATATTCTATTCACAACCACATGATATTCTGATAACCCTCCTGTAAATAAATAAGTCCAAAGAGAATTGGAGTTTCTATCCTTTTCTCACGGACTCCACCACTACACTCCCTCCACGTCTCCTCGTACGTAAATAGATAAGATTGGGAGATATCTCTTAGTGCCGGGACAATTTATGTTTCTATACACAACCATATGATATTCTTAAATCTCTCCAGTATCATTCCTAGGAAAACATCTCCTTGTCCATGCTCCTGTGGTCCCCATCCATCCCGTTTCCACTGTATCCTTGGATCTACCTACTGTGTGTCTACCAAGTTCCTCTACCCCTTATAAAGGAGGTAGCCAGGCAAGGCACGCATCTACTCCCATCCAAGACCCATTTACAAATATATATGAATTAGGTAAATACAGCAACTAGCTTGATTCCAGCACTCAATGTTTCCAAGGTTAGCAGAATGAAGGGAAGGTAGAGTGATCATCATTCTTTTTTGAGTGGAGATTAGATTTCAAACGAAAGAATTCTGTGTAATTTTGGTCCCTATGGATACACTTACATTAGCGTAGATAAGATCAAGACGAACACGAGTAACTGTAGGCAATTCTATACCGTGACTTCCGAAAATATATTAACCACCAGCTTTTCGAGAAAAAAAATAAAGTATTTGTGGCATTCGTTCTTTTTTTATCATTATTATTTTTCCTACTGAATACTAAAGATTTCAGGGTTTTAGAGGTTCCCTTTAGAGAAAGCTACCTGTGTACACTGAGGACCATACGGGTGTCAAAACGACGCCTCACTGAAGCCTCTTTGGTTCAAAGTAAAACATCACAAATTCTCCTCCGAAAACTTTGGTTGTAAGCAAGGTACGAATTAACCTTTTTACTGGCGGACTGTGAGTGCATGTGTGTGTGCATGTGTGCGTGACTGCGTGTGTGTGTGTGTGTGTGTGTGTGTGTGTGTGTGTGTGTGTGTGTGTGTGTGTGTGTGTGTGTGTGTGTGTGTGTGTGTGTGTGTGTGTGTGTGTGCGCGTGTGTGTGCGTGTGTGTGTGTGTGTGTGTGTGAGCCACTATGGTCTTGAATCACGAGTTGGACTCGTGATCGACAGCTATTTCCCCCTCGGAAGAGTTCAGAGCTTATATATGACCGATCTATGGGTAATGCTGTGATCTTACATGCACAGACACACACACCAAACTCCCCGCCCACGAGATTTCGAGTAACGACACGCAGTGCAGCAATACTGAAATTATTTCAGCCCTGGGCGGGATTCGAACCCGGACCACCGTAGAGGCGGCCGGGAACTCTACCAACTGCGCCATCGAATGTGTGTGTGTGTGTGTGTGTGTGTGTGTGTGTGTGTGTGTGTGTGTGTGTGTGTGTGTGTGTGTGTGTGTGTGTGTGTGTGTGTGTGTGTGTGTGTGCGTGCGTGTGCGTACGTGTGTGCGCGTGCGTGCGTGCGCGCGCGCGCGAGTGCGTGTGTGTGGGTGTAAGTGAATACCTTTTTATGGATATTCAAAATAAAGCATCAGGAAAATGTTTCCCTGCCAGTGGTGCCCAACAATCTAAGGGTTATACCGGCGACTCAAGTTTATGCCATTGATCTGTTTATTAGAAAGAGATGCAACAGATATTGGTTACTGGGAAAAGTAATGAATAAGCTTGTGATTTACGTTGTACGTTGTTTATTTGATATGACAAAACCAAAGCATAACCAAGCGTGCGGAGGCGTTAATATCAAACCAAATTAAACGAGATGTGTTAATGGAAGTCAAATTGTGTTATGATGTGTCAGGCTGAAGCGACTTTGGTTCTACTAAGGCAGTAGTGTGGAAGCTATTTCAGAGCAAATTGAAGCAAATTAGATTATGTTATAGTTTGACGTTCTGCTGTACGGGCTTATATCACAACAAATTAGGTTACGTTTTCATCGTGAAAGGATATTACTCACCCTTTCCGAATGAGGGATGTTTGAGTATAATACTTCATGAGGTACAAATAACCACTACATTAGAGTTGCATATAGTGCAATCATACTCACACGCCAACAGTCCACCAGCACACCTTCTTCCCTTAGACACACATTAAACAATCTCATGAGCCACTCCACAATAACTTTCCTTCCTTTTATTCAGGTATTCTGCATGACAACAACTACCTAGCCCAATTGTTCTTTGTACTGTACATCCTTTTTCATATAGTTCTGTTAGCCTCCCCTCTCATCGCTGGCACTTTCATAGCATCTCCAAACTCGCCTGAAACAGTTTGAATGAAATATTCCAGACCCGACCACATCAGCAACACAGAATGCAGATGGCGTGGTGGGTCCAATTGAGGCTTAAATCTTCTCAATACAGTAACAATAGCGATACCAATGTAAACGACAATAGCAATATCAATGACAGTAACAGTAACAACGGTAATAGCAATAGCAACGACAATAGCAACTACAAGTGATAAACAATAACAATAGCAATGACAATAACAGTAAACAATAACAAGAGCAACGACAATAACAATAAACAATAACAAGAGCAACGACAATAACAATAAACAATAACAAAAGCAACGACAATAATGATAAACAATAAGAACAATAAAAATAAACAATAACATGTACAACGACAATAACTACAAACAATAACAAGAGCAACGACAATAACAATAAAGTTACAAGAGCAACGACAGTAACAATAACAAGAGCAAGGGCAAAAAATACACAATAACAGGAACAACGAAAATAACATTAAACAGTAACAAGAGCAACGACAATAAGAAACAATAACATGAGCAACGACAATGACAGCAAACAATAACATGTTTTGGTATATCTGCCATGTCATTCAAACACGTATTGAAGTTTCCTTTGCGTGGGAGAGTTACCGGCTACTGTTTTTCAGAGTAATTAAGTGACACCAGATACGCGCCCTGATTCCCAGCAATTAATGAACATTTACGAGTAAAATCCCTTTCGCTACCGAGAGGGGAGCCACGAAAATGAATACACTCGGCTGTTGGCATATGAAAATTAAAATAGAAATAAGTAAGTCAATAAGTAAAGTAATAAATAGGTAAATAAATGGATAAACAAATAAATTAATGAGTGAATAAGTAAATTGATAAATGAATAAATAAAATTATTAATAAGGAATTAGTAGATAAATTGATATAAATAGATGAAGAAGTAGATAAATATATAAATAGATTAAATAAATAGATGAAATGTATATACATATAACATATAGATATAACAAATACATATATCACAACGTATTCATATAACGTGTACATATATCACCGACATCCTTCGGTTATGGTTGCCCATAGGTAAGCGCCGTGTGGAGAATGAATTGGAAATGGTGTCAACTGGAGGGAGACCAGCGTTTACTATGTCTATAAAGACCAATGCAGAAATTGGATGCATTGGTCCAGGTGCTAAGATAAGAGGGAGGGTGGAGGGGGGTGGAGTGTATTTAGGGATGGAATGGTTTTATGCCTTTTTCTTTGTGGCTACCTCCCTTGTAAGGGGGAAAGGGCCTTGGTATATGTATGTATGTACAAAGACCAATACGGGAATAGCAGTTTCTGGTACACAATGGACGTTTGTAGTTGATCTCGAGTAGTGGGGTCAGTGCTGGTAGTGGTCTTTCTCCTAGTGCCTGTGTATTCCATCTGCTCGTTGAAGGGCATTCTTCATCAGCCTTGAGCTCGTTGTTTAACTCTTGCCTCCATCTTCACTGACCCTCTGCCAGTGACTTCCACTTGTTAATGTCGATGCATATATCGTTCATGTCGGCTTTGCAAGCATCTTTGCATTGTGGGTGAGGTCGCCCTCTTGGTCTGCTTCCTTGTTTTAGCATCTCCTAGGGGATCCTCCCATCCTCTATTCTGCGGACATGGCCCAAACAGCAGAGATCGTGCTGGGGTAGAGGTTCGCTGGAGGATTTCGTTCTTGATAATATGATCATTCCACTTGATCTTCAGGATTCTCCTTTGGTTTCCCAGGTGGTACGTGGTATATATAACATGTATATATAACATGTACAACACATACTCATTCTCGTTTGTATACGTTTTTGTTGTATGTCTGATATTCTTTGATCCCTTTAGTTGGTTATTGTCCACACAATGCCCATCACCACACATTCTTTTCAGGAGACATGTTAACCCGATCATTAAAAGAACAAAAATCTCTTAATGCGCGTATGTGAAAAGTAGATTGATTGTTTACTTAGAAAATAATAACAAGTACGAGAAGGGAAAGACCGCGAAGCATTTTGAATCTCAAAGACGGCAGACGTGGGTCGATGCCGTCTCATGACATTATTTTCACGTAACGGTCCTTTTTCGAAATAACGTCAAGATTTGATTGCTCTTCTCTCTCTCTCTCTCTCTCTCTCTCTCTCTCTCTCTCTCTCTCTCTCTCTCTCTCTCTCTCTCTCTCTCTCTCTCTCTTTACGGTAGGATTACGAGCGTGTCTTTTTCTATCATAGTTTTGTTGGGGTACGGAAGTTTTCTTTTTTTGTCATATTTCTTTAATGGAAACGAAAATGCCATTGTATGGAAAACAAAGTATTCGTCTTTTAAACCTAACTCCTTACCTTACTTCCTTGCTCACTCCATCCCTCCCACCGTACCTCTCTTCTTCCTTACCTAACAACCGCCTTGCCTCCCTACCTACAGCCCTTTTTGCCTACCTGCCTACCTACCTACCTCCTTATTTATTTACCATTCTGGGACTATAAAAAATAAGAAGGTGAGGAACCTACGCCAGGAGGCGCTGAGTAGTTGCAGCCAAAGCCGTCACCTTTGCCCTATTATGAGCTTTGGGGACTGTTGGGGGAGATAATAATCATTGCTAGGAATTGGAAATGAGTGCGGGATTCGAACCCACAACATAGCAAATGCGAGTAGAAATCCCGTAAACCATGGACCCGAGAACCTTCATCACAACCTGCCAGGGAGGGCGAAAGGTGACGGATCATGAACAAGTTGAACGATTAAAAAAAATAATAATAAAATAAATAAAATAAATAAATAGTTCCGTTGCAAGTGTTGACAGGACTTTCATTGCAGAGAGGAAATTGGTTTCAGCCTCACTATTCACCTGAAATTCGTGAATCTTGTATTCACAAAACATGGACAAAGTATATACATGTATGCACCGTGTACAAACACATATATTTGTTACGAGCTATATGTTGTTATATATTGTTATTGCGTCGATACTCAGTGGGAAGGAAATCACTTTTCTAAATATAAAAACCATCTTCCTGTTACCGGAATTTATGGATATCTAATTTCCTAGCTAAGTGTGTAGTTTTGAAATTAATTTCATATCCATCATATATCTATCCATTCATTTATTTTGC
>NC_134787.1:48043803-48048803 GCF_046742065.1 Oratosquilla oratoria
GACCCGCTGTGGTCTTGCTGCCTTGGTTCCTGACAGAGGTAACCCAACATAGACCTCCCTCCCCCCCCAAAAAAAAAGAAAAAAAAAAGCGGCTTGTCCCAATTGACAAGGCTCTGCCCTACAAAGGGTCCCTCACCCACGAGTCATTCATTCTAGCTGTTGTCAGGCGATTCTATTCAGCTGAGGGGAACATCTCACTCCAGCGAACGGGTTAGCCAGTGGTTGTTTCCAGGATTCTGTTCTAGCTAATTCCAGGCAATTTTATTCAGTGACCTGGAAATGTATATTGACTTTCATGGTAACCCGTTCAACCATTTTCACAATACTTATAAGTTTGGTTGACTGTTAATACATATTGTCTTCGCCGTGTATCTCTCACCAGTCTCCACCCCGTTCACTGCGTCGTTCTTTCCTCCACCACACTCCCAACCACATCCTTCTCAGACTATTTCAGTGCACCCCCCATCCTCCCAACCGCCTCCTTCGCCGATGGCCATTGTCATTATATGGCCTGAAATATTCATCACGCAATTTCCGTGGAAAATATAATTTCATTTGTAAACTCTCATATATTGCGGGGCAGTGAATATTTCTAATATTAGACGACTCTCTTGACTTTATTAAACTCATAACAGTGTGCATGATAAAGAATCCGTACTCTTATCAAATTATACAAGATTGGAATGCGTCCAGGGTATTTGAAACCATTTTTTGTTGTAACGCAATTGAACTATTCATTCCAGGCAGGACGTAGTGCCTAAGGGTCCCTAAGAAATGTAAAATTAATTAATGATAAATGACTGGCGTATGCGGTAACAAATCCAATCCTACCATCTCGCTCTTAATTTGTTTCTCTCTCAGTATAACTCTTCCTCAGCCTCAAGTTTCTCCACTCTCATCTGCTCTTATAATACCCCGTTTTCTTTTTCAGACTCACTCGTTCCGTATAACAATATGACTGGTATGTCTCTCTATTTTACTCTGTTACTAATTGTCCATGATCTTCATTCAGTCATGTACTCAAGGTCATTCATAATTATGCGCACACACACACACACACACACACACACACACACACACATACACACATACATACACATACATACACATACACACACACACACACACACACGCACACACACTATTAATTCTGGCGCCAAACGAAAGAGGTGTCCACCTCTGTTGAAAGAAAAATAATAATAATAATAATAATAATAATAATAATAATAATAATAATAATAATAATAATAATAATAATAATAATAATAATAATAATAATAATAATAATAATAATAATAACAACAACAACAACAACAACAATAACAACAATAATAATAATAACAATAATAAAAATAATAACAATTAAAATAATAATAATAACAATAATAATAATAACAATGATAATAATAATAATAAAAATAGTAATAACAATAATAATAAAAATAACAATAATTATAACAATAACAATGATAATAACAATGATAATAACAATAATAATAACAATACATCATACATATACCAAAGGCTTTTTTTCCCTTACACGGGGGGTAGCCAAAAAGAAAAAGGCATAGAAATCACTCCCACCCGCTTCATTTCCCATATATTCCACTCCCCTCCACCCTCCTCCCTCCCTCCTATCTTGGCACCTCCTGGATGACGGGTCATCCCTGCATCCTGCCCACTACCCTGAGTCAGAAGCAGTGTCGCAAGACACAGCACATCCACAGCAAGGCCGCTTCATAGATTCGACGATCCCCCCTCTCCGTCCCCTCATGCAGGAAAGGAGAAGACGGGAAGAAATCCCTTCGGGCTGCGTCAATTTTTTTCTCATACATACTTCCTCACCCCCCATCCCCTACCCACTCCCCCTCATGCATCACAGCCTCATCTATACACAATCCTTCTCCATTCACCCCTATCTTCTGTCCTCTCCCGTCCTTCCTCTACAGACATTCCTCTCTTTTGTAAAGCCCCTTTCACCCCCCATCCATCTATCTCATCCTAGGACGCCCCCTCATATTCACTCCTTCCACCTCTGCTTTCCACTCTTCTTTTACTAATCTTTCTTCACTCATTCTTTCCATGTGTCCAAACCATCCTAATACTCTTTCATCAACCCTATCTCCCAGCTCCCTTTCCACCCCTGTTCTCCTCCTCACCTCCTCATTTCTCACTCTATCTAGCCTAGTAACCCCTAACATACTTCTCAGACATTTCATCTCAAACACATTCAAACTCCGTCTCTCTTCCTCTCTCATGTTCCATGTTTCTGCCCCGTACATTGCTGTTGGCACAATCACTCTTTCATATAACCTCCTCTTAGCATTCATTTCCAGGGGCCGTATACACAAAACTTTTTTGTTAGCCTTAACAATCTCTGCTAGCTAACAGAAAACCACTAAAAGTTATACACCAATGCTTAACTAACAACTGTTAGCTAGCAAACAGTTGTTTGTCAAGTACCGCTAAACAGCGCTGAAGTTAGCAGCTTATGAACATGTAAATGGACGTATTATCAAAAATTGCACACATAAAACAGTGTTATTAATGCAGTTGTTCAGAATTTATTAATAAAGTATCATGATAGCACATAGATATCGTATGTATGGGTTTTTAGAAGTACTTATTAACCAACGACAGATATTTTTGGACGAGGGCGCATTGTACAGGCGGCCGTGCCACAGACAAATCTTCCGACAGAAGACTCAACAATAATTTCAGAGGACATAGACATGGCAGAAGAAACACAGAAAAAGAAAAGGAAGCCAAACTGGTCACAAGAGGAAACACTCCTCTTGATCAACGTGATTATGGAGAAAAAATAATAATAAATGGGCGATTCGAGCCAAGTTTAAACCACAAGGATAAGAGGGAGGCATGACAAAGCACGTTGATGCTATGGTATTGTTTTCTGTTTACATATAAATGTTCATCGACACTTGGAGCCACAATTCTAATGTTTGTGCCATCTATGGTACCCACAACACCGGGAAACCTACAGTTTTCCATGAACTCTGCTTGTTTTACTTGCACTTCTTGGCGAGTCAATAGGAATTTTACAAACTGAGTTACAATATCTGGTTCTGATAGTGCATCAATTGTTTGAGTAATGACACGGCTGATTGATGCTTGCGAGGTCCCAAGTTCGTCACTGCTGCATTTTACCTGTGGCTAAATATCATAGGGTAATTGCCACCTTCGTCTCAGGACTCAGTGGTCGATTCCGTTCTGTTCGGGATTGAAGTTTGTCCCTCACTAAATCAGCCATTTTTATTATACCAGCACGGTTCATTCTGAAGCGTTTGATGAGTTCGTCGTCATTGTACTCGTTAAATATGTCCCGTCGCTGTCGATAAACTCGCAGTCATCTTTTTAGTTGTTGTTGCTCCGCCATCTTCTCTACTAACAGGAACTTGTTAAGAGCTTAATAGTCCTCCTCAGCACTTTTATCTTAACAGTACTTTTAAGGCCCTAACAAGTTTTCTGTATCACTGTTAGTGCTTAACAGCTAAATGTTAGCCTTAACAGGAATTTGTTACCCTTAACAGCTATTTGTTAGTGCTAACAAGTTTTGTGTATACGGCCCCAGATGTCTATTTCTCATTACACTTTTTAACAATAATAATAACAATAATAATAACAATAATAACAGTAATAATAACAATAATAACAATAATAACAATAATAATAATAATAATAATAATAATAATAATAATAATAATAATAATAATAATAATAATAATAATAATAATAATAATAATAATAATAATAATAATAATAATAATAATAATAATAATAATAATAATAATAATAATAACAACAATAATAAAATAAATAAATGAAATAACATCGTAGGAGATTAATATTTCCTGTGATACATGAGAGGCTATTTCGGGAATCTCACATGCTCAGAGGATGAAAGGTGCTTAAAGAAACTTATCATTGGTTGGTAGGGAAATTTCACACGAAAATGGAAACGATCGGGCTTGACGATGACGAGAATCTGATAACACTCCCCCCTCCCCCCGCCCCTCCTCCTCCCACCTCCGAGTGTGTGTGTGGGGGGGGGGGATTAAATGGATGAGCTGAGAGATGACAGAATTAAAAAATAATCTTAGAGATGACATGAAACAAATAAGAGGAGACACATAAAACATCGAGAAAGAAAATTTCGCGGTAAGAATTGACGATCATGTAATCAAAAAACAGTCGGATGAAGTAAATAGGTTATGCAAATCAGAAAGAAGAGGCTGAACTGCTGGAAAAAAAGAATGGAAATCAAAGGAGGTCACGACAAAGATGGTAGAAATAAATCAGATGGAAATAATCATATGACAAAGTCGAATAATTATAGGAATTAGGTTTGAGGAAGGCACACAAAAACAAGTTAAACTAAATGAGATGAAGCAACTCACACGCACGCACACACACAGTCGTATGTGTGTGTAACCAACACGTTTTTATTCGTGAGTGGTTGATGTGTTGCATGAGAAGGTTAGATAAAATGTGTATACATAGATTTAGAAAATCTTTCGACAAGGTGCCCCACAAAAGTATATTATATATATATATGGAATTTAGACAGCGTAAAAGGATTTAAAGGAAGTACATCTGAATGGACATAAGCTTTTTCTAAATAACTGACGTATGTAAACAGTGGTGAAAGATGACATGTCGGATTAGAGACGTAAAGAGTGGAGTACCACAAGGCTTGGTTCTGACACCAGTAATGTTGCTACTTTACATCAGCACTATGATGATAAACATTGACACAAACTTATTTGCGAATGATGCAAAGATCACGGAATGGGTAAAAGGTGAAGACGGTTGTAAAATGTTACAGGAAAACCTAGGTAAGGTTTATAATTGGAGCCAAAAGAGGACAATGGAAATCAATACAAAAAAATAAAAAAATCTTGGGAACAGACCAAAGAATAAGATAGAAAGCTGAGAAGTTATAAAATGGGAGATGAATTTATCACAGAGGACAAGGAGAGACG
>NC_134787.1:48056303-48273803 GCF_046742065.1 Oratosquilla oratoria
ATTGTGCGTATGTAGATAATTATGTTGTACTTATTAATATCTGGTTGCGATTCGCGTATGTTTTTTCCCGCGCTGAGCTTGGTGGCGTGGCTTGGCGTCGGAGGCAGTCTTGGTTTTGCCTCCTAAGCGACCGCACGCTTGTATATGTAGTGCAGTACAATTATTAATTTATTCATATTCATTGTTTCATTGGCCACCTTTATACACACCACCATAAATATATGCTACGCATTCCATGGGTTTCCAGCCAGTATTGTAAACATATGTTGAACATTCTAGAGATTCCCAGCTTCTGCCATGAACACATTGAACATTCAAGTCTCCCGACTACTGTCACAAGCATATTCACAACATTCAAGACCCCTGCCACTAACATACGTACAATATGCCAGGCTCGTCTTCTAGCCAGTACCACACACTGTATATAAGATGAACACTTTGATAGTTACCAATTGCTGAACATTTCTTAGTCCCAGTTGTTACCACAATAAAAATGTGTACAGCATTCAAAAGTATTCCTGTGAATTTCATAATCTAACCACATGATACACAACCGCTGATACTCAAGTGTTTCTATGCAGTTGATAGATGATCATGCACAATCACAGTGTCTCCGATACTAAGTACCCTTTGATTTCTAGACTCTAAACGTAAATATTGGCCCTAAATAGATATCCTCTCTCCACCCGCAATTCACTCGTTTTCTTTCACGGCGCGCTCAAGCTATCACTAACGCCACAACAGTATTCTCCAGGTATATTTGTCAAGTAAGACGGAGAGGGAGGGTCACCGATTATATATGTGAAGCGGCCTTGCTGTGCCTTGCTGCATTGCTTAACCCGGCAATCGGCGGGAGGCAGGGATGACCCTTCATCCACGAAGAGCTGAGATGGAAGGGAAACAAGGATGGTGGATGGGAGAGGGTACGTGCCTTTGGCTAGGCTACCTTTCTTATAAGAGGAATGATGATGACGTTTCCCAGGATGTCCGGCCGAGCAGTCCCGTCTCCCTAAGGAACGCCATGGGTGGAACGAAGTTTTCTCATAAATCCCTTATAAAATATATGTTGTATTGTTGGGGTGCGTAATTGTGTACCAATTCAGTTTTCCATAATGTGTTGAATTGTATGGGGTGAAGTGTTACATCCTAGACAGATATATGTGATGTGTTCATCCATCCGCCTCTGTAAGTTACAAGGAGGAAGAAGCCTTTGGTATAGGCAGACAGATAGATACTATAGATAGATAGAATATTTGTCAACAATTCTACTAGGTCCACAGGGTCGTGAGACTTGATTCATAGAACAATAGTATTTATGTGGTCATGGAAAGAGGTATATATGCAAAAATTAACGGAATAATTCAGTGTTTATTTCACATTCAGACGCCCACGCACCGTCGCGTCCTCCATAATATACGACCAGACGAATGGCACGGGAATTTTACAAAAGTGTTAACTTTTTCTAACAATCTAGACAAGTCTGACTTATGATTTACCTTCACTACACTTGCTTTTCTCTAAAGAATCTGAAAAAAGAGAGGTGTTCCCGGTCCTACAATTACTTAGCTAAATGCGATCTACAAAATCCAACTTGATGAAAGTAAATGGGGTGGACGAAAAATAACACGAAGCTCAAATAGTACTCCAAAAAGGGTTGCAACGAAGTAGATGGTCGTACAGATTTCGCAGAAGTGATAATTACCGCTTCTGAGCCGGAAGTAGAGGACTGAGAACGCGGAGGAGGTGAAGAGGAGGTCGGGGAATGCCAGTCTGAGAAAATGAAGAAGTAAAGAAGAGAAAGAAGGAGAAAATGTGGACGATTGCTCCGGTGGTAGTGGTGGTGGTGATCTTCCTTCGGGAGGCACTCACTTCAAAGAAGAAAAAAATGTCTGGTTAGGCGGACGGCACATATAGCAATCATTCATAGCCAGTGGGGTTAGAACCCGGACCTTGAGAGCAACGATTCGATCCCCAATGCAAACATGCCACGGCGGCATACATCGCTCATAGAATATTACCGCAGGGTTGAATAAAATCGCCTGGCGGCAACTAAAACCACTTTTCACCCTCCACTGTATGGTTTCATAAGTCTTATCGAACTATCCACAGTGACTTGAAAAAAAAATGTAAAATGGAGGAGAAAAGGAAGAAATGAAGCCATAAAGATAATTACTTGTCGTAGGTTTGCTTCCGTTTTCTTTGTATCCAACTTCATTGTGGACGGAAACATTCTATCCTCTACCGTAGCCTATTGCCCTCATAATTAAAGAAAGCGGTGAAAGATGAGAGTGACAAACGTAGAAAAGAGAGGGAAAGATGGGAAGAGGGACAGAAGAAATAATAAGAAAAAAAGGGCTGGTGTGAGTACAAATAGTCTTCCCTACATCCGCTCCCCCTTCCAGCTCTATCGCTGGCCATAGAGCCAACCCCGCTAACTAACGGGATTCCCACCTTCGCAATAAGCCAATTTCGTAACGGGTTTAAACTCGATATGGTCTAATATGAGACCATAGTCCTTAAGATAAGGTGATGATCCAAGGAGGACTCCGGTGGTGTCATCGGAGATCTAATTTGTAGACAGGGAGCATTTACGTACTAATGAAATTTGAATGAAAAATTCGACCGCACTGCAGCACAGTCTAGGCCTAGGATTAAATTGGTTATATGATTAGTTGTGTCACTGATTTGGTTGCAGTCATTAATTGTTAACTTTGTGCCAATGAGGACTTACAGAACTGACCATGGATATATAGGAGCATTTGATATATCTTTCGTTGTTGAGCATTTTATGAATATCCGAAAAGATTAACTCCCTCATAAAAAAAATTATTTTGTAAACAAAATTTAATTGATACACTAACAACTAAAGCTCTATTTGCACATTCCTGGTGAAACAGGCTCGAGTGACCGTTACATTTTTTTTTTTTTTCGTAACGTTTGACAATATTCAACAAGACACCGCATATCCACAGCAAGGCCGCTTCACTTACGCCTCTCCGTCCCCTCATGCAGAGAAAGTGAAGACGAGGAGAAATCCCTTCGGGCTGCGTCAAAATATCATTCATACATAATCACTCCCCACCCTCACCCATCCCCTTCCACTAGCCACGCCTCTACTACTGTACCTCACTTCTTCAGACACTCCGCATGATGACCACCCAACCCAGGTGCATTACCTGCTCTCATCATTTTCACAACTACTTGCACCTCATATTTTCTTATCCTCAATTTTCCTCTCCCATCACCGTCATTTCCTTAGCGTCTCCCACTGCTACCTTATCCTCCAAGGTACTCCAACAGAACTCTACACACCTGGAGTATTACCCGCTCTGTTGAGCATGCACATTCCCAATTTTAGGTTACAATCTCACCCGGTCCTTCAACGCGTCAAACCAGTCTTTAGCAGCCCGCGGCAGCGCGAATAAACTTCCAAACTCCACCACATGCAGTCACGTGAAATCCCGCCTCAAACGAGGGAGGCACTTAATATAACATGAGCACGACTATAACTGTGTGCATCAGTCCTGTGATACCTTCGGTAAGGGAATTGGGGACACTACCCCCACCGCCCCTAGCCATGGGTACAATAATTGCATCAGACACGTGCACGAACTATGTGATCCTCTGCCCGTTCACAATTTTGTCCCCAATCTAACTGAAGCGTAAACAATTTTGTGCTAATCTAGCAGAAGCGTCCACAATTTTGTGCCCATCAGTTAAAGATGGTCCCCGTCCTCTGTCCGTCTATGTCCCCAACACCCACGACACACAACTGCAATACAGATGTACAGCTTGTCTCGTAACCTGAGGGGTGCAAATTGGACTGGCAACAGTTTAAAAAATGCTGACGTCTAATATAACCCCCCCCCAAAAAATTGTTGGTAACTGGTGGTGACCTATGTTTTTTTTTTTTTTTTTAATATTGGTATTATCACCCGATCCCACCCAGTCATGTAATTTATGCCCACTATGTTCTACCATTAGTATTTTGTGAAAGCACGAAAACAATACTGATAATTCAAAGCCGTTACATGCCTTACGTGTCCATTTAAATAGATGGTAGAAACACCACGAAAATTTCTCCAGTCCGTGTTTCTATTTTATTGTTCGACATTTATAGGCTGGTTTGCATCATCTAGCCTAGTTGGGTGAGGGTGTTATAATCTTTGTGCATTACACTATAGCCTGAAAATAAATAATATGGATTCGTGCAATACTATGTTCTGCATATGTTATTTCGTTGCACTAAAGCTACTTATCATAAAATTCAGGTGTTCTCACGCTGCCAACGACGCTACTTCAAATCACGTCTGTTGAGATTTACCCGCGACTTCCCTACAAACTTGTTCACCAAAAGACACTAAAACGTGTCTAGATTAATACTGCCTGGAAGTGTTAATTAACAACACGAGGGTGTTAGTGAACAAAAACATAAACTGTACATCACCATTTTCCTACGTAATTGGCGTTCTCTCGATGCGTTGGGTACCTAGAAGCAAGGTCTAAATATACAGGTCAGACCGTTTGAATTATTGTGCGCAGCTTCTGACGTCATTAGGCTGGGTCCGTTTTCTCTTTGTGAAACACTGAAGAAAACTGTGAAACGCCAAGGAAGACAGGAACTATAATATTTTATATATATATATTATATATCATATATATTATATATTCATATATATAGACAGGAACTATAATATTTTATATATATTTATATATAATATTTGTCAGAATATAACTAATTGCGTGGAGCGGTGCGAGCGAAGGCAACAACATACCCGAACGACGCACCAGCTTCAACTGACAGCTATAGGACCCGCGAACCCCACTTTGAACAGCCAGGTGACGTTCACGGGCCCGCTGCGCCAACTCCCTCGAAATTCGGTCGGAAGTGGTTAGACCTGTTATTCCTTAGATCTTGCCTAGAAGTCTGTATGGGCTCGCTACACGATAATCACAACAGTGCAATATAATGACTTTGACAACAGTAGGATTGAGAGTGCAAACAATTATCTTATTTGTTTCGTTAAACTTAAACCAAAAATGTCAATACGCATGATCGAATGTTGTAAATTGTCAAACTATGCACACGAACGTCTCCCAGCCAAGTTATATTTATTACCCTGATAATCATATTGCCCTGTCATGTATCGTACAGAGTTGCGCAAGAGCATTTTTAATGTGTATGTTACTCTTCGAAATATGCCATTTTTTGTATATGGTATGGAGCCTTGCGCTTTGTTGTTCTGTACTTACCAGTCGTCGAGTTGTTCCGATGGAGACGATTACAGTTCCACTGTATAACGGGTTTCTTTATGGTAAATTTTCTTGTTATTGAAAACGAAAAATTCACCTGCCACGGATCACAAGCCGGCATTTTGGAGCAAATGTACAGCACACTTGTATTTCTTCAAGCTCAGACTAAACATTTCATAGATCAGTCTTTTCACCTTTCTTAAGTTCGGCACAGTGATCAGAGTGTATCGAGCTCTCCCATTGTCAACAAACAGTAAACGTCGTTTGCCCTAACAAATCACGAGTGACGAAATAAGAGAAGTAAAGAAAATTTACCTTTGAGTCGCTGCAGATTTATCTAAATAATTAATGTTGATGTCATACTCTGCTGCCGAGTATTAAATATATTGATAATTTGTAATTTTTTATACACAGGCAGGAACATTCGAGTAATATTAATTCTAGGCTACATTTTTCGAAGTTTGTTGATATACACTTATGAGTTTTGTTTTATATTGCATATACTTTAAGAATTTGTAACTTATTATATACCAAGCATTCGAGTAGAATTAATTTTCGGCTACTTTTGAATAGCGTAATATTTTTAGTATGTGCCCACGCCAATTTGGAATACATTACCTGTACATGCTAGCGTTCTTAATAAATTTCATTATGGCTAGATTAGTCTTGGTCCCAGCAACCCTGACAACGTTCGCCAATATCATTAATTTCATAAGTTGGATGGGGGCTGTTCCGCTGAAGGAATGAAGATTATTCCCATCGGTACAGTGACTATTTTCACAACCTTGGTTCTGACCAGATATTCAACATATAGGGCACCATCGTTCTCAGTGAGAATTTTTCCCATTACAGTATTCCTAAACAGGTTCTCACACGTATTAAAAGTAGTAATGCCATCAGCGTATCTTTGACATCTATTTTGCGTTACTTTACTTATGGCGGTCCATCGTTGCCGATGACGACGCTGTTCTGCATCCGTTTATGTAGATGATAAGTTTGTGAAGATGATGAATTTTCATGACTGTCGTTCATGCCATCGTAGGTGGCTGTTGAGTCCAATGCGGGAGCCAGACATTTTATTGCATTTGTGGCAAAGGTGTTCTTCGCGAGGAGTTGGTAGGGCTCCAGGCATACGTTGGTGACGTTTAGAGCGGTTTTCGGCTCTCTTTCGTGAAGTTTCAATTGCAAGTCTGTTAGTACCACTCGTACATACTGTCCTCCAAGTCTGTCTGTCTACTGCTAGTGTCTCGAGCTCGTTTGGATTTATATTGCATTTTATGAGTAGGTCTTTACAGTGATCTTTGTATCTCTTCTTGGGGCCTCCCACGCTTCTGCTTCCTGAGGATAGCTGACCATACAACATTTGTCTTGGAAGCCGATGTTCGGGCATTCTGATAGTATGCCCCACCCAGCGGAGATGGCGTTGCGCCAGGAGGGTTTCAATGCTGCAGGTTTGAGTTCGGTGGTATAACTCATCGTATGTCATTCTATCCTTCCATGATATACCTAGTATCCGCTGGAGACACCTGGTGTGAAAATTCTCCAGGGTGCGGATATGGCGTCTATAGGTAGTCCAAGTTTCTGAGCCGTAGAGCAGGGTGGATATACATACGGCTTTATATACTACTGCCTTGGTATCTATTCTGAGATTGCTATTTGAGAAGACTCTGTCTCTGAGGCGGCCAAAGGCCAGTGGCGGCGCCAGGGGGGGGGGGCTTGGGGGGGCTTTAGTCCCCCAAAAAATGGCCAGCCCCCCATTAGCCCCCCAACTGAAATGAGCCAATTGAAAATTTAAAACACTCATTGAAATAATTTTATTAAGTGGAATTTTTAATTGCCAGGGCTAAAGATTTGTCAGCCATCAGTGCTAGCCCAACCATTAACCCCCTCCCCTTCTGAAATGAGGATAATATATGTGTATTATCATATTACTATTAGCCTCCCAGCTAAAAATTCCTGGTGCCGCCGCTGCCAAAGGCAGTGGAGGCAAGATTGATTCTTCTTTGGATATCCAGGTCCACCGAGCAGTCTGAGTGGACGACGCTGCCGAGGTACGTGAAATGTTCTACTTTTTTAACGAGTTCTCCATTGACGAGAAAAGGGTGAGGAGTCTCAGGTGGATGTATAGTTTGAACAATTATTTCTGTTTTTAAGGTATTGACTCTGAGACCCATGGCAGTATAAATGGAGGAAAAGACATCAAGAATATTATGCAGATCTTCGGCGTCATGCGCAACAATGGCACAGTCATCAGCATACTGCAGTTCTATTACCTGCGTGGAAGAGATTTTAGTTCTGGCGTGCAGGCGTCGGGTGTTAAACAGGCTGCCATCTAACCGGTGTTGAATACTTATGCCAGCATCTCTTCCCAGGGCTGCATGAGTGAGCTTTATTAAGGCAAGTAAAAAGAGTGGGTGCAAGGACACAGCCCTGCTTAACTCCAACCTTTACTTCAAACTGTTCTGAGAGTGCCGCATACTTGAACCCGTGCTTGCATCCCTTCATGCAGGCCTTTGAGCACAGAGAGAAAATTGGGAGGGACTCCCATCTTTTCGAGAAGTAACCATAAAAGGGGGCGGTTTACTGTGTCGAAAGCCTTCGTAAGATCGATGAAGGCAATAAAAAGATCTTTCTTTCGTTCCCTGGCTTTCTCTTGCAGCTGGCGCAAGCAGAACACCATGTCTGTGGTGCTACGATATTTGCGGAAGCCACATTGGCTCTGTGGGAGGTTTGTTTCGGTTATTTTTATCCGTAAGCCGAGAAAGCATGATCTTAGCAACAATTTTACCGGCCACCGCTAGGAGTGATATGCCCATGCTATTGCCACAGTTAGCCCTATCTCCCTTCTTCTAATAGAGGGTGATGATATTAGCATATTTCATCTTCTGAAAGATGCTATTTTGCGTACCGTCGGGAGATGCATAATGGTCAATGTTTATTCGAATAACCTGGGGTTGTGTAGTCCTGTCTGCAGCAAAGGATTACAAAGTTTACTAAGTTCACATGGATACTGTGCCGGATGAGATGATCGAAACGAACATATCTCCTCCATTATCCTGTACGGTTCCACATGCAATCATATAAGATAGTTTGACTGTAATAGTGATGAATTCATCAGTAACGTGAATATCAGTGTACTGAGTTTTGTCGCACTTTTTTACTTAGGGACAAAATTATGTCGAAGGGGCATTGATATGGTAAAGGCGATTTTTAGACGTTAAGAAATACCAGTCAGGTTTCACCATGCTATTGACAATCATCACACATACTGTCATCACAATATCACGATAAATAACAGTACCTGAATATTGTCCGTACAGTATATAAACATGAAAAGAGCATTATGAAGTCCTACGCTGATTATATATCATTTGTTGACTTCGAGAAGATGACGCCCTTTATAGTATTGAGATTATAATAATATTAGTGAAGATTAAGAAGTTAAATTTTGAATCACTTTAGAAAATAAAATTTGTTCCATTATGACTACCTACGTCTTTTTGTGTGTTCACACATTTCCAAAATAAATGTATTTTTTTTACACATTTAAAGCTTTAGCTGCAGTGACAAGATCATATGAAATATGCAATACATTTTAGAATAATTAGTCAGCGAAAAATATATAAAATATTTTCACTCATTTTATTTGAAAATTTCTTAACTGATCATCTTGAATATTCAATACATTCGTTGCATTTTTTGCATCATTTCGAAACAAATAGTGACAAAAGATGAAATCATGAAATTTGAAAAAGAAATCCGATAAATTTTCCGCCAATGAAATTATAAACTCCCTTTATAATACTGGGATTGAGCGGGGTAGGTTGGGTTGGGTTGTTATAACTACGGCTTGCCGATAAGGTGAGCGTGTGATACTGGTGAGGTGGAAGTACATCTTAGGATGACTTCTTCCAGAATATGCTCCTAATTACGGTAGGCATATGAATTCAAAAAGATGTATATGCCAAGCTTGAAATCGCCCACTTATTGTATTAACCATTTTTAATGCGGTTACTGACACCGAAAGAGTTGGCCATGAAACATGTGTTGGTTTCCATGGATCTGGAACCAGGAAGACCAACAATTCTGGTCTGAATTTTGATAAGTCCATAATGCTGAGGACTGATAGTACATGGCGAGAGCCACGCTGATGGACTTGGTATGGCAATGCAATTGTTGTGACAAAGTTCCTTGAGACCGATCATAGATTTGTGGTCACAACGCTCAAAGGATTACAAAGGCGGAGCATACCGACAGACCTTTTGGTCCATAACAAGTCCATAAAAATCTCGATATGTAATTAACCAGGATTTTATATTCAGAAGCTCAGGAATGATACGTGTGTCCAGGTGTATGCGGTTGAAATCTACGGTCGATTTGAAGTGTTTGGCGTCGGAAACGACGTACTAGAGCTCTTGCAATGACGGGGAAGGAGAGGAATGTCACTGGAATCATTAAAAGCATCGAGGGCCTTTTCAATATGAATGACTTCAAAAGTTCTTACAGATCACTGAAGAAATACCGCTCCT
The DNA here is from genome assembly GCF_046742065.1 of Oratosquilla oratoria. Classification (NCBI taxonomy): domain Eukaryota; kingdom Metazoa; phylum Arthropoda; class Malacostraca; order Stomatopoda; family Squillidae; genus Oratosquilla; species Oratosquilla oratoria. The sequence goes on from NC_134787.1 coordinate 48,066,086, forward strand.
AAATCTGCGACATGATAGAGCGATGTCCAAATAGTATTTGTGTATGTATGTGTTTGTGTGAGTGTCAGATCAAAGCATTAGTCATAAATCGGACAATATATGTATTCTAAGCTTTCACCCGATAAGGTCAAGATCATGGTGTTGCATCACACGCGCACACACACTGAATTACCGGTAACCAATGGGTAATAGTGATCGCGTAGTTCTTGAATTTGTGCTGAAAGTAGGAAACGAAGAAACAAGTGAGAAAATATGCAGAAAAGGAGGATGCAAATTTGCAAAGACAAATTTTGTGAAACTAAATACAATAAGAAACAGATTGGAAGGTATTTAATGAAACAAAAAATGGAAAAATAATTAAATTCTACAGCATAGATGTGGAAAAGTACGTTCCGAACATGACTGGTAGAGAAGTCTCTCTCTCTCTCTCTCAAATGACAACCTACAACAGGAAAGCGATATCAGTTCAAAGTTGAAAGAGTAGTATACGAAGATGCAAGAATGCAAACTGAAATAATGAATGAAACATTTCAGTCAGCATTCAACATGGACGAAGAGTATGAGTGGGACAAGGGTGAAAAAAAAACTGCCTGGTGGGATTTCAAATCCAACATTGGAGGAATATAGAGAATAATTACTGGGTCAAGTACATGAGTTGATAGCAGTTACTATTAAAAATGGAAACTTACATATGTGGTACAAATATTCAAAAGAGGGAACAGGAAGGTGCCACTAAATCAGATACCAATGTCCCTGGTCAATATGAGACCCTTGTTATCCAGGCAGACTACGTCCTCCGGACGGGCTTATAAGTCACATAGCAAAGGAATATTGTGTTGGTGTCTAGGGACTGTCAGGGTGGGTCATTGCAAGTTATGTACAGCGTCCTTCATGTGGGGAACATACCATTGGCGCATATTCCTTTTGGAATTCCGCTCGTTACTGCTCTCCTTCTTGACATCTTATCCTCTACTACTCTCCTCATGTATCTTCTCTCAAAAAAAAAATCATCCATTCGCGTAGTTTGCCTCTCACCCTTCTACCGTGCTCTAATTTCCACATAAATAGACTGTAAGGTACTTTATCAAATACTTTCTCTAGGTTGAGGTACACATAGTCCACCCACTCCCCTCTTGCAACACATCAATTACTCTCGAATGAAAGGTTAAAAGGTTCGACACACGACCTTCCAGATCTGAAGTCACTGTCTCTCAGAATAGTCATCTATTTGATCCATCGATCTTTCACATGATTTCACTATTGTGCTGGTCAGTGATACTGGCTTATAACTGAATGATGTCTCCTTAATCCCACATTTGTGAACTGGTACCACATTTGCCCGTTTCCAATCAACGGCCTTCTTCTAACGAGCTGTGAATTTTTTCCGCTAGTTGTTCCCCACATTCTAATATCCAATTTGAGATCCCATCTAATGATCCCAAAAGATTGAGTGTTTCCCTCACTTCTACATTTATATCTTCTAAATTTGAATTTTTGCTCCTCCCACTTTCCTCCAAAAATTGCTTTCTGTTGTGAAGATCGATTGGAAATTTTCATTATTGCTGGCTGAGCTGTAAACACGTAAACAAAAAATCAGCTGATTCGGGTTGCCCTCTTAAAAACCGTCGGGAACAGGTTTGTGAGTCGACAATTTCGATCAACCAGACTCGGAATTTGAATAATATATAACGTTTGCATTTAATGTGAAATAAAGTTAGATTAGAATGAAGTTATGGATGGTAACAACGCTATGATATGACATGTACAATTCATTCCCTGTGATACGAGATAAGCCTCTGTATCTCTTAGTTTCAGTTTGTTCGACGCAGACGCAGTTGCATTCCTACTAAGTAAAATTATTTTTTCATATTCATTAAACAAATTCTGAATTATGGTATATTGTTTGCAATAAGATCTGGCAACAGTATGACCCAATTTTATCATACCATAACGAGAATAGAATAAATTTATCTGTATTGTGTGGGTGCTAATATAATTATAATATATTTATTAGTAACCAAATCATTATAATAATCAGCACTCCATGGCAAATAAATATAAATGTACTATAAACTTGTTAGACCTATTTAAGGATGTTGGTTTAATTGCCAGTTTTGGAGCATTTCTATTACTAGGACATGATAGGGGGGGAATGCCTTCTTGATGTAACCACATAGTATCTGTGCACTCCATGGTAAATATAAACGTACTATGAACTCGATAGACTTGTTTAAGGAGATTGGTTTAATTGCCAATCTTAGAACAGGTCTAGCTATTGCTAAGACATGATGGGGGGGGATGCTTCTGGTATCGGTATCCCATATTGATTCCCAGAGCCCAGGTAGATACAAAATTAGGTAAAATTCCATAATCATGGATTAAACATGTTGTCCAATAGCTCCCAAGCTAATATAACCTAATCTCACGTAACCATTCCATAAAAAAGTTAAGAGTTTTCAAGTGCAAAAAAGAAGTGAAAATTGTGTTTGCTTGATTACAGAATAGAACCAATATCTTGCAAAGATCATGGTGAATACACCTCAGGTACAGGAACTGTCACTGTATCCTCCCTGGCCGTGTTGCTAGCTTGTTTTAATGGAGCCACGAATTACTATAGGATGGTGTGGGATGTGTGTCTTCAATTTCATGTAGGATGGCATCCAGCCATCTTTTGAATACTTTGAGTGTACAGGATGTGGTGTTCTTCAGTTAATTGGGTTGTATTGAAGAGCTTTGGGGCCACTCTGATGAAAGAGTTTGCTGAGAGTTATATGGTACTCCTGTTGCTGCTGGTGATTCCTCCAACATGGATCTCCCTCTAGTACTTTCTGAGGTGAGTGTCACTCCAATATTGGGGATGTGACCCTCCAGTATTTTCCATGTGTAAATGATCTGATACCATTCTCTGCACCTTTTGAGTGAATAGAGTTTGAGGTGCTTAAGTCTGTCCCAGTAATTCGTGCTTGTTACGCACAAAATCTTGTTGGTGAAAGTTCTTTGTCTAGGCTCCACAGTTGGCAGCAGTATTTAAGTTTAGGTAGCACCAGGATCTTCCAGTGTGATCATGCAGTCATTGCTTCTTGATGTAAATGTTCTTAGTATCCATCTTGATTTAATATTTCTGGCACTGTTAACAATGTTGTCAATGTGTGTGGTAAACTTACCATCTAGACTCGGCATTACTTCCATGTCTCTTACATTCATCGTGTTCATGATCTCTCTGCAAACTGTGATGTAGGGTTGGATACTGTTTATATGCGGGTACGGACAGTTGCTCACTGGATAATTGCTCACCGGATAGTTGCTCACCGGATAATTGCTCACCGGACAATCGCTCACCGGAGAAGTGACAAATAGGACACTTGCTCACCAAAGATTTTTTTTTACTTTTCTTGAACTTGATAACAAACAATATACAGGTAAACGTCGACTTACGATGGCATTAGGTTTCGATAGAGCCATCGTAAGACGATCTCATCGTAAGTCGAGCCCCACTCTGTTCCGTGGTCACTGTACCTAGCCTACCTGTATATTAACCACGAGAGATACTGAATATAGCCTATTAAACATGTACAGTAGTTTATTTAATTATTTTTATCCTTTTTACCATATTCAAACACTATAATATGTATTTTCAGTACGGTACTTAAATCTCGCGGGCAGCAGCCAATGCCAGCCGTACGACGTGACGTAATAATACTCGCATCATAAAATATAGTCAACGCTTATATCGATCGTTCTCTTTCACCCGCGAATTTTGAAAACCACAGAGAATGGGATTTAGGTCACATTTGAGAGAATGTAAAAACACAGGGGCGACTACAATAAATATGATCAAGACGCCGATATGGCAGCGTCGCGAATCCACTTGCTCCTCATGACGCCTACGTGTGCGGCACCGTATTGAAGGGGTTAAATTATCATATCGTCGTCGTCGTCGTCGTCATCGTAAAGTCGAACAATCGTAAGTCGCGGCCATCGTAAGTCGACGTTTACCTGTACAGGATTTTTTTTTTGTTATATTTAGGTTTATTACAGCAATAATACACAAACAATATCCAAACTTTCATATTTTAGTTTTTGATAATTATAAAATTCAATACAAATTTCTCCCATCAATATATATTTACCGCCAGGTGTATGTTATCCGTGCACCACTGGGATCCAGTGCTGTTTCATGCGTGTATGCTCTTCTTTCGGCTAAGCATCAGTCTGTCTATGGATATTGTTTGTGTATTATTGCTGTAATAAACCTAAATATAACTAAAAAATCCTGTATATTGTTTGTTATCAAGTTCAAGAAAAGTAAAAAAAAATCTTTGGTGAGCAAGTGTCCTATTTGTCACTTCTCCGGTGAGCGATTGTCCGGTGAGCAATTATCCGGTGAGCAACTATCCGGTGAGCAACTGTCCTACACCCGTTTATATGTGCACAGGATGTATTTACAGCAGCTATAATCCTAATTTTCATAACTAAGAGTATGGCAGTGTTCTGAGCCTGCGCAAATACAGTGTCACTGCCATATTCATAGCCAATCACAATAATGAATACAACATTGTATCAATTGTGCTGTATTTGCTATTACAATAAAGAATTAATGTAACCTAACCTAACCTCCCCAATCTAGCCAAACCTATTACCCTACCCTAACCTAACTTATAGAATACAATGATATTCTTGTTCGTAAGTTTGAACTGCATTTTGATATTCTTCAAATAAAATAAATTTGGAATTAACTTCAAATTTCACCTGGAGTGGCTCATTAGCTGCAGCCATTTCAAATTTCTAATTTGAGGTGGGCAGAGCTGCAGAAGTTTGATCATGCACAGAAGTGTGCCATACTTCTAGCCACAAAAGTTTGCAGTACAGCTGCTGTACCTTTAATCAGTTCTATTTGTGTGGCCTTTGCTATCCCTCATCAGTTTCAAATTTGGTCCATTGTAGTATATGCAGTAGCAATTTCTAACTTAGTCTAGTTTAGATTACATTGGGATAAACCAAGACTGAGTTTCTGAGGGCTTTGATCAATAGCAGCTATAGAGCAAATGTTAATCAGTATATGAATATACATTGATGACATTTTTTGTTTACATCTTTAGAATTTAGTCATACCTAATGTTTATCAAAAAGATGCCAAAGGGTATTTTGCCACCTAGATTTATTTATTGGTAGAAAAAGGTTAGGTATTAGTTTTTAGTGGTTTGCCATCAATAACCAGTACTTCTTTCCTTAAAGATAACATTGCAGTTAAAGGGTGGATTGATAGATGTGTTACAAGAGAGATTTAATCAAATGACTAATTTGTTGTCTCAGATCTCTCTTGCCCTGGAGATCCATGGGACCCAGGTAATTGACTGCAGCCGCTGGATTGGCCCATAAATCACTGAAGAAATAGTGTGTTATCCTCTGCAACTCCCAGGAGTGATTACTACCTCCTCTAACAGTCAAAGTGCATAGTGCAAAGGTGAGAGCTTTGACTGCAGCTATATGCTTTCCAGCATAGGCTCCTCAGCACCTTCTGGGTATGGCTATGGTGGATGAGTATAAGATGAAGTATTTGGCATCTTCTGTGTGATTGCATCTGGATCAGTATGTTCTGTGGCCAGGCCCATTTTGTCTTGGTATCATTTTAGTGCTGGATGATGAGCTGACCAAAGTCTTGGTTTTCTTCAGAGATTTTTCTCTGTGGTTAATATCTTGGGGATGGGGAAAGGTTGTAGATGTAGGGTATTTGGTGGTCATTCTTAAAGTAGTTATCTTGTGATCTGGATAGAAATGTATTTTTGTATGAATGTGTTGTTTGATGGAGAATGAAGGCATATTTAGTAGAAATTAAAAGTGATCAGCATTCTTTTTGGAGTAGAAATTAGTCTCCTATCATGAAAGAATAATGCATGTTGCAAGACTGATCTGGTAGAGCCACAGCAACTGTTAGAGCTGCAGCACATGGTAGGGCCACAGCTCCTGTGACTGGGTATGTGGGGAGCTGAGTGGGCCACTGGTCATGCTACCCTAGTTTAATGTTATCAGTAAAATATTGAATGCATAGAACTTATGCAATCAATACCTACCTGAGGGCTATGGCACCCAAGGGAGCCATGATAAGAATTTAGAGGAATTGTGGCCTGCTGTTATAAATTACGTGAGGAATGTAAAAAGAAAAAAGAAAAAATCCATCATTGTCCTGGCAGAAGAAAAACAAGATAATTATGACTAACTTTGTAATAAAGCATAGAGTTTCTCTTCATCAACATTTTGTTATTAATTTTTCTTACCTTTTTTGGCAGGGTGGGATTTAGGAGAAAAATGGAGGGGAGCCTTAAGAATGTTGAGAATTCATGAAGGGAGAATGGAGTGAAAAAGGTTTAAAACCACTGAGGCATTAAGAACATCATCTTTTTCATTATGGTGATAATCACAACATTGATTAGGTTATGATAGGTATTGCTAAATTTTTACTATGATTTTCAAAATTATAGTTTTGTTAAAAAATTAAAATAAAAAACAGCGCTGATTGGACACTGTATAGTTTGTTTTTAAGTAATGTTCACCAATAAAAAGATCTGGTGAAACTGTTCACACATTCCAGTCCTCAATTTTTGATGTACAAGGGTAGTTCCAAAAGTAATGCTTCCTATTTTCTATTTGTAACTCAAAGATTTGAAGAGTTATGAAGATGGGAGTGGCACCATTAAAACAGGTGGACATTTTTGCTCCAGAATTTATTTCTCCACATAATCACCCCCATTCTCAATGCACTTTTGCCAGCAATGAGCAAGGGCCTGTGCATGGCTGTCCAGACAGGTGGTGATGGATATGGAGCTGCCTAGTGTAGGCCTTATGGTCTCTTGCAGTCTCCTTTATTCTTATGTTCAGACTGCTGCTTGTGATTCACATCTCTGTTGCCACTCTAGAATCGATGAACCCATCTCCTAACAGCATTGTCATCAACTGCCTCAGCAGTGTAAACACTCAACCAAGTGAAGGTCAATGTCAATTGGTTCCACTTTTGTGTGGAGGAATTCCATGATGGATCTCTGCTTCTGACACACATCTATGACAGGGATTAATTTATTAGATTGTCACACTGTCAATATCTGCAACAGAGATGAACATGTCAGGTTATGAGTAGGTTCAGTCATCATTACAATGCCATAAATAATCCCATTGGATCCCTTGTTGCAGAATAAAAAAGAAATAGAAAACATTACTTTTGGAACTACTTTTGTATATATTCTGTCCTTAATCAAGGATGAAAAGAATTTATCTTTGGAAGACCTTGTTCATTGCATCTGATGATTATACAGTTCTCAACATAGGATTGGTCCACCAGGACCATAGTGGACTTATACAATATTGAAAATGGAAACACCCTTAAGGTGAGTGAATTTTTCTGCCATTTAAATGTGCTGACTACTATCTCAGTATTGTGGGTGGAGCTAATCATCCTGCCAGAAACCAGTATCCTCAACTGTTGTCTTACCACTATGGGTGTAGGATTTGTGCTGTGAATGTCCCATGTGTCCCCATCTCTCAATCCCCAACGCTGCCTCTTCTAACCCTCCCGTATTGGAAATATGGGTTCTAGTAAGGATTTATTACAGGAAACCATGGCCCAGATTGTAGCCCTAAAGAAATCCAGTTGTACAATGAAGGAAATAGCTCAACAGGTTGGCATGTGTTCATGAAATGTTAGATGCTGGATTGCCAAGTTTCACCAGGAGGGTGGCCTCTCTACTCCCACTAAGAAAAAGAGGCTCGGAAAGCACTGAAGACCAGTAAAAGAGCCCAGACAATTGTAAAACATCAGGTTGAGTCTAATCTGTGAGTTGAATGCAAGGAAAGGATCCCTGGACTGTTTGGTGAGATGTCAGCCTGAACTGAATCCCTGACCCATCAAGAAGCCTCTTCTCACCTGTACACAGAGGCACAATAGTCATTTTTACCCCTTAAATATAGCAGTTTGGATAGTGACAAGTGGATGAGTGTGCTAGAGAGTAATGAATCCACCTTTACAGTGTCTGACAGTAGAGGTGGAAATATGCATCAGCTGCCTGGTGGTGACCCTCTTAACCCACGTTTCATCCAGGCTACTGTAAAACACTCAGACCTGCTTATGGTATGGGGTGTATTTACTGGGTATGGCACCACAAAACTTCAAGTGCTCCCCAAATACCTAAAAGTGAACCAGTATCTATATTTAGAGCTGTTGTGTGACCATCTTCTTAATACATTTGATATGCTGGCAGCCATCTTTCAGCAAGATGGGGCCCCACACACAAGGCCAAATTAGTGAACAAATGGTTGGATGATTGTACAAATGAGTATACCAGAGACTGGCCTGGTAATAGCCCAAACATAAATCCAATTGAAAACTTGTGGGAGATAGTGAAATGTGATTTACAGGGGAAAGATGTCTCTGCTGTACTCAAACGGGAGAAGGAGATCTGGGAAGCTTTGGCAAGGATACTACAGGATATACTTTATAAGCTTGCCCTTTCTGTCCCAAAATGCTTGCAGGGGATTATCAAGAGGAAAGGGTGTCCCATTAGATATTAATGGCGAGTGAAATAACCAAAGATATTATATTTACTATTTTTAATTGATATATATTTGACAGTGTTGGCATGTTTTCTGTTTTTCAGCTGGGCAAACCAATTCTATGTCGAGCACTGTATTTGAATATTTTGCTTCTAAGGTTGAATTAAAAAATTAATGTAGTAGAAATATTTAGAAAACATTGCATGGCATTCCTGAAAAGACTGAAGAGAAATGGGAACTTATGATCTTTTTTTATTCCAGCTATGTCAGTGTTTAGGCATGGACTGTTCAAGGGCAAGGTTGCCCTTGTTACAGGAGGTGGCACAGGAATCGGGAAAGCTATAACAGAAGAACTAGTCACTTTGGGTAAGTAATTTTTTTTCTTTGGAAAATTGCAATCTCTTTTTGCTTTTTCTTCCTTTAACTTTACTTTTAATTCTGTCACTGTTGGTACATGATCACATCCACCTGCACAATCTACATGAGGATATGACTTGCATTGAGTGGCTACATTTCTAATTTTTTTGTGTCTGGTCACATAGTTAATTTTGTTCTTGTATTGTCTTTCTGAGCTTCTTGTGCACCAACATCATGGATGATGTCTAAAGAAAATGTTTGCTATCATTTGCCATTCTCAGTGCAACAGTCCACCCATCTTTCATTTGTCATTTCTTTCTTGAAGTCCAAAAGGCCCCCACCACTCATCCTTGCCTGCCTTTCTGCTGCCCTCCTTAAATCTCTACCTTAACAACCTGCATGACTTCATCTTATTAGCATTACAGTATCCTGAAGGATAGAAACACTTGGTATTGGGAGTAAAATGCAGTCCATCAGTACCTCCATCTGGAAATGCAGGCCTAAGGGGCTAGCACTTGATGTCCAGACAAGTCCCAAAATTTCTTTCCTTCAGTTTGAATGACTGTATCTTTCCTCCACTTTGTCACACAAGGAAAGCTAAAAACTTATAACTGCATCCATTCTCTCCCCTCTACCACCCTGTGACATAAAAACAAACCCACAGTATTCTGTGCTAAAGAGGTTAAGGCAGCTGCAGTTGACTCCAAGACACACAAGCCCACCCCTGATTAAGTCACTGCTCAGTATATTGAATACAGAATTTGCCTGGAAACAGTTTCCATGTCCCAGGTACAAGAACTACAGAAGACACAGAATACATATTTTTACATTACCCATTGTAGACGCAGAACAGAGACCAGCGTAATTTCTGTTTTTCTGGAGCCAGATGTTGCCTGAAAAAGAGAACCGGGGCAACAGATTGATAAACCCCTGTGATTATGATTATGCATCCAGTGGCAGATCCAGATTTTTTTTTTTTTTTTTTTTTTTTTTGGGGGGGGGGGAGGCTGAACTATGTATGAATGAGTGGAAAGCAAGCAAAGCAACCCGAATCAGCTGGAGATTTGAAATGTGAATAATTTTAGAAGCATTTTGAAGCTATTTTCAAAGGTATATTGAGGAAATGGTCAATAAATTAGATTGCAATGGTAAGAAAAATTATACACACACACATACATGGCTCTTCCTGAAAAGTAGAATACAAGTATGGCAAAAAATTTAGGGGGGCTTCAGGATCTGCCAGTGTATGCACCTACTTTACTCTGACTTTTTTTTTTAACTTGGTCGAGCAGGTTAGAGCGTTGCTACTTACAGTGGAGGTTGAGGTGATAGAAATTTGAAACTTGCCACCAGTGTGTTGGACCAGGGGCATAATTAGTTACAAAGGACTCTGTGAGGGGCACCACCCTAGCCTCCTAATAGGGGGAGTTCACAACATTAAACCAAATAATCATCATTAAGTGTGCTGTGTATTGTTTTCTAGCTTGCAATAAACCAAGCCTATTTTGTTTATATAGTAAATGAGGTTTCAGTATGTAACTCAGTACATGTACATACATACATACCTTACAAGGTACATACATACATACCTTACAAGGGAGGTAGCCAAAAAGGGAAAGGCATAAAATCATTTCCACCCATTCCATTCCTGAATACACTCCACACCCCTCCATGTATCAAGGTAAATTGTCAGTCCATTGCCCTTGGCCCCTCATGCAGGAGAACTAAGGCCCCCAGATAACCAGTAATGGCCTTCAAGCGGGTCCATAAGTCACTCAAGATAAACTATATGACTCTACTGTCTTCTACAGTATGTTGATATTCTTGATTACAACTTACTTGGTTTTAGGTCATGGGCTCAGACATAACCTTTTTTCACCCATTCTCAAGGTTGCAAAGTAGTCATAGCCTCAAGAAAAATGGACAGGCTAAGTAAAGCTGTTGAAGAGTTAAGTCCAAAGGAATCAAAAGTGGAAGCCAAAGTTTGCAACATCAGACAAGAAAATGAAGTTAAGTAAGTCAATTATAAACATATTATGTTCTTACCTTTTATAATGTACAGGTCAAATAAATCTCACATTAGTCCATCTTGATCATACTATTGTGGTTTTATGGTATTATACTTCACTTTAAATTGATGTACAGTACATTTTCATTAATAAAACACTAATTTTTATCATTTGCTCATTGAACTTTTTATCATGGAGAAGTACATACATGGAGAAGAGAAGGAAAGAGAGCTTGGGGATGAAGAGGTTGGAGAAAGTGGGGTCGAAGTTTCAGAGGAGCGATGAAGAGGGGTTTATATATGTTTTGGTTAACCACTCCTTTTCTTTATGGGGCAAGTAAACTAGTTTCATTCTTCCTCCAGTCCTTCAGTTTTGAAGAACCTACTGGTGTGGTTGGGTTGGAAATGCCTTTCTGCAGTGGAGGATGTTTGATCATTTTTCCACTGCCACACATAGGGATCATACATTACTTTTTAAATTACCCTATATTGTGGTACTTTTTCTTGTATGAGAATGTGGATAAATTATGGTTTGTTTACATTTAGGATGCATAGAGGACCTCAGCCTTAATTTTCCAATGGAATCAAGCATTCACTTTACAGATTTATATTATGTTATAATATCTCATAATGTATCCCTCACATACATGTGTATTTTGTGTATTTCACTTCTTTATCAGCATTTTCTCCATTGTTTTATCCACCCATTCTTTATTTTAGTATGTGTTGTTTTTCTTCTTTTCAGGAACCTTATTTCTTCAATTATTAAAGAGAATGGGAAGCTTGATTTTGTAGTGAACAATGGTGGAGGACAGTTTCTATCCTCTGTGAGTAACATGAGTACAAAAGGGTGGAATGCAGTCATTGATACTAACTTGAATGGAACTTTTCATGTTTGCAAAGAAGGTGAGAATTGTGTCAGTTCTTTTGTTTGATGAATATACACAAGTTGAACAAGTTATGACAGGCTGTCTCTTTTATGTATGAAACCTCATTTATATTGTGTCATAATTGTTATAATTTGTATTAATATTATGATATGGTAGTGCTTGAGAAAAGACATCCAGAAAGTGTGATAAGGTTTATGAGGATGAATAGAGTGAGAAATGAGGGTGTAAAGAGAGTTGGCAGATAGGGTTGGTCAAAGAATACTGGAATGGTTAAGGTGGGAGTGGGTAAACCAGCATCAGCTGTCAGGACCTGCTGTGGTGCTGCATCTTATTGCATTGCTTCTGACCCAAGTAATGGGTGGAAGACAGCAATGATCTTTCATACACAAAGAATAAGATAGAAGGAACAACAAATGGGTATTGGATAGGTGTGGCATAGGTGAAGGGTGGGTTTATACCTTGAATAGGTCACCCCCATATAATATGGGAAGGGTCTTTCAATTTATGTAAATATTAGTGATTCATGTGAATAATTGATGTAATCTAATATTTATAGTTGTTTGACAGTCTAATATATGCTTGGAAGTTGTGGCATGGGTGAAAGGTGGGTGTATGCCTTGATTAGGCCACCCCCTTTTAAAGAGGGAAAGGTCTTTGGTCTTTGAATGTAAATATTTATTTACCTAGTTGTATTATACAGGAAGGGAGCTATGCTCGTGGTGACCCGTCTTTGTATCTCTCAGCATCAAGTTTTTTCTTAAAATCTTGTATAGTGTTTGCACACACTGTTTCATTGTCTAATTTATTCCATGTATCTATCACTCTGTGTGGGAAGCTGTTCCTTTTTAAATTTCTTCTGTAACTATCTTTTTTTAGTTTCTTTTCATGTCCTCTTATTTTACCGTTGTCCCATATTAGCAAGTCATCCCTATCTAAAACTTCCATTCCTTTCATTATTCTGTAGATAGTCAGCAGGTCACCTCTTTCTCTTCTATGTTCCAAAGTTGGTAGTTCCAATTTGGACAGTCTTTGCTCATATGTTAGTTCGGAAAGAGTTGGTGCTGGTTTGGTTGATGCTCTTTGTAACCTTTCTAGTTTTTTAATGTTCTTTTTGGTACTGGGTGTCCAGAGTGCTGCTGCGTACTCGAGTTTTTGTCTTATTAGTATAGTTAGGATTTTCTTTATCATTTCTTCATCCAAATAGGCAAATGCCACTTTGATTGATCTCAATAAATTGTAGGTTTCTCTGAATATTTTGTTAATATGCTTATCTGGTGTCATGTCCTTGCCAATCATCACTCCAAGATCTTTCTTTGAGTTTGCTTTATTCACCTTTTCTACACCAATTTTGTAATCTTTTAATATTCTGTTTTTACTCTTTCCAAACTCCATTATACTACATTTCTTTATATTGAATTTTACTTCCCACTTTTAGGTCCAATTCCAGATCTTGTCCAAATCTTGTTGCAATGAGTTGCAGTCTTCCTCCGTTTTTACCTTCTTTAGTATCTTTGCATCATCTGCAAAGAAATTCATATAATACTCTGCACCTTCATCCATGTCATTAATATATATGGCAAACATGATCGGGGCCAGTACTGATCCCTGCAGTGATTCATATGAATAAGTGATGTAATCCTAATTTTTGTTGTTGTTTGACAGTCTAATATAATTTATTTCCTTACAGAGAAGTACCGTATTTTTCGGTGTATGACCCGCGGCTTTTTGCCTCAGAAAAGGGCCAAATTTCGGGGGTGCGGGTGATATAAAGGTGCGGGTCATCTGTGGATTCTGGTTAGAAATTGCCCTCTTACGCAGTGAAAAAAAAATGAACGATTAGTTTAGCTGGGTGCCCTCTCGGATCGGGGATTTGCGGGGGGGGACCGACCGGATTCGTCGTATGAAAGTTGATTAAAGTCATAATACAGCGCGTACGATCGAGACAAACGACAAAGAGAAGGTAGGATTTGTCTTACCCGCTTTACATGCTCTTGTGTCGCGATCAAACAAAAACAAGCGGGCGGCCATTTTCGCAATTACAAATTACAAACTGTACCTGATTCCTTAATGCTAAATTTGTGCATTACATGTGGGTCGTTCAAGCATGGAAGAAAATTAAAGAATCGACTATTCAGAACGGTTTCCGTAAATCAGAAACGTGCCATTCTGCAATGTTCGATGCATGCTACGACTCGGAAAAGGAATCGGACGAATCCGAAATCGAAATGGAAACGGATGAGGTCACTGCATCAGAATTGGCCGATTTATACCACAACCTCTTCCATGACGATACAGAGGATGAGGAATTCGATGGCTTCGTGAGCGATGATACGCCTTCATAAACATTGACTGTCGTCTGTGATCACTATTTTTTTGTAATAACGATGTGCTCCATTGACTCTGTTCATAACAGTTCAGTAATGTGCTCTATTATTGTTCTATTCTATTGAAAACTAACCATTGGAAATTGTTTGGTTTAAAAATTAATTACCAGTGTTTGTATGGCATTTATAAACCAATTGATTTACTGGTAAACAATCAAACAGGGTTTTATGGCATTATTTACACAAATTTATTAAAGGTCAGATATCAACAGATACCATTCACTAAAAATCATCGAAAAAGTACTTTTTAAAAGCATACAAATAAAGTTTTTACCTATTACAGAAGAATTTATTCAGAAAATTCACTTTTAATTGCGCCTCGCATACCACTTTTCCAAAGTCTAGATATTCAGAATAACAATATTGTTTGTTTGGCAACTGTGACGTCACGAACGCGGAATTCCCCGAACCTTTCCCGAAGCGCACGGGCGGAATGTTTCGAATAGCAGACGACGCAATGAAATGAAGACAAAACTGATTTTTGCCAAATTTTATAAGATGTAGATGGTGGAATTATATAGAATACTGTCAGTATGTTTTTCTATGTAAATTAAACTGTAAATACAAAAAGTTATTGAAGTCTTGATTTCTGACCTTTAAAGGTCAGATATCAAGACTTCAATAACTTTTTGTATTTACAGTTTAATGTACATAAAAAAAACATACTGACAGTATTCTATATAATTCCACCATCTACATCTTATCAAATTTGGCAAAAAACAGTTTTGTCTTCATTTCACTGCGTCGTCTGCTATTCGAAACATTCCGCCCGTGCGCTTCGGGAAAGGTTCGGGGAATTCCGCGTTCGTGACGTCACAGTTGCCAAACAAACAATATTGTTATTCTGAATAACTAGACTTCGGAAAAGTGGTATGCGAGGCGCAATTAAAAGTGAATTTTCTGAATAAATTCTTCTGTAATAGGTAAAAACTTTATTTGTATGCTTTTAAAAAGTACTTTTTCGAGCAATACGATGATTTTTAGCGAATGGTATATCTGTTGATATCTGACCTTTAAGGTTCTTTGTAATATATACATATATATATATAAGTGCAATAAAATATATTGAAATTAATTTGTTGGTTATTCTTCATCTTCATCACAATCAGAAATAAATAGGACTGGAGGAATACTAGTATCATGATCATGAATCGCAATGCCGCGTCTTCGACCCATCCCAAAGGCATCGTAAGATCAGTTGCACATTTTCGGGATCACCCCTCTTTCATCGAAGCTACCACTACATCTAGTGGCAGCTTCAGAAACCAAATTGTGATGAATCCTGAAAAGCAAGATATCACCAAGAAACCTGCTAATATCGGAAAACATATATATTCTTTTTATAAATCACATAAGCATTGATGATACAGAAAATTTAGAAAGCTTCAGCTTTGAAATTACTTTGATCACCACGTCAACGGCCGGCCGTAACAACAACCGCCGTGAGCTGTGCCTGTGGCCACCCATGCATGGGTAGTATACATCGTCGGATCTACACTGCCGCGCACGCCATATGACTGCGGGTCATACAGCGGTGCGGGTCTTGTGTGGATTTTCACTAAGGTGTAAGGGGGTGCGGGTCATATAACGGTGCGGGCTATAGTCCGAAAAATACGGTAATTTATAAAATTGTGCATTCCAAACTTACATTTTACAGCATGGGAAGACAGATTTGTTAACAAAGGATCTTGTTCAAGGTGATTCCAGAATAAATGTATTACTTTTTTACGTTTGTGGATTTGTAGAAGATATCACAGGGTTGATAAAAGCTTTGTTGGACTATATTACAAATATATGGAAAGGGGAAATCTGTTAAAAGCAATCAGAAGATTCTGCATGATTACTAGGTCTTGTGGGAGGGTTGGGAATGGGGGGATTGAAAGGTTTCAGATGAATGTAGGGTCTACATCAAGCCTTGATGATCAAGGTTGTCAGGAGTCATCATAGATGTTTCATGTGCAAGGAGGTAAATGCAAGGGTATTAAGCAAAGGTTTGGAATTAATGGGAAGTGAACCAGTTATTTGCAGATGACATTGATTGTGGCTAATTTTGCTGAGGGACTAAAGCAGGTGGCTGACTTTGGCTGGGTGTGTGAAAGAAGGAAGCTATGTGTAATTATGGTTAAAAGTAAAGTGATGAGATATAGATAATAGTAATGGTGGTGGGTTGAATGTGAGTGTGATGGGTGATGGGCTTGAACAAATAGAGAATATAAGTATCTGGGATTGCATGGAGGGATAGATGTGAATGTGAATTGTATTTATCTAATTGTAGTATACGGGAAAGGAACAATGCTCATAAGCCCTGTCTCCTACTCTGCAATTTATTATACCTAGCCTCAAATTCACATGCAGTTCCAACTTAATACTTGATATCTAATTATATTTAGATTTGAGTTCATGTATTGTTTGAGTTTGAGCTATATCACTTTCTAAGCTATTCCAAGAGTTTATGCATCTATATGAAAAACTGTATTTCTTCACCTCCTTTAAACATGTAGTCTTTTTTTTCTAACTTGTTCCCATGACCTATTAAAGCCCTCCCATCCTTAATCAAGAGATCTCTGCACTTCTGCCAGTACAGTCTATCCCATTTAGTGACTTGAATATTGTACTGTAATCATATCACCTCTTTTTTCTTCAGTATTTCAAAGTTGGCAGACCCAGTGCTTTTGGTATTTCCTTGTATGGTTCATCCTTCACTTTGTGTGTGGACCATATCACTTACACATAGTCCAGTCTTGGACATATTAGGGTTTCAAGGAGTTTTTTTTTATCATCTCTTCATCCATACAGTGAATAGCTACTTTAATCTTCTGCAGTAGTCCATGCATCCTTCCACAGTCCTGTCAGGTGACAGGTTGTCTTTTATCAACACTCCCACATCTTTCTCCTCTTGCTTTTGTAATGGGTTCCCTTACCAAGGAATAGTTTAAGGATGGTCTTTTGCTGCTGTTGCCCATTTCCCGTACTTTACATTTTTTTGGTATTGAAATTCATTTCCCATTCTTAGCTCCATGCAAAAATAGTGTCTAGTTCTTTTTTGCAATAGTCTACAGTCCTCTTTTTTTTACTTCTTTCGTGATTTTTGCATCACCTGCAAACATGTTGGCATAGCTCATGGAGTAAAAGAAGTGTGTAAATGTCTGGATGGAAGCAAGTGTTATAAGAAGTAGGTTGTTTGGGATAATTGTAAAGAGAAGGTCATATAAAGGAGTGATCGTATCCATAGCATTGTATGGAGGGGTGACTTTGACTATAAGGGAAACAGAAAGGAGTAGTCTTATGATTTTCAGATCAGGTGTTTGAGAAATATGATAAGAATGGATAGAATGTGAGGTAACATAAAGCAGAAAACAGGTGTAGAAAACTATCAGACAGGGTAAACTCAGAGTGTTGAGGTGGTTTGGATACATTAAAAGAATCAGTACGGAAAGACTAGTAAAGAAAGTGTACCCTGAGGTGGATGAAATGCAGATGAATTTGACAAAGATCTTAGGCGTGGTCCAGGGGATGAGTAACAGCCCCTCAGATGGACATGAGGATGTTGGTAGCTTTTAAAGATGGACAACAGAAAGATGATTCATTGTTCTTTATTTTGTAGGATCTCCATGTGCAGGAACCCATCAATGGTCTGTGCTAGACATTTATTTGGTACAGAACCATAAACTTCTCAAATATTTGAGAAGGGATGATCTGTCATCTAGGAGGAGCCAAGAAAACAGTGTGAGAATGAGGGGTGGTGAATGGGACTGTAGTGGGTGTGGATGAAATGGGTGGGAATAGAATTATGCATGACTTTGGCTACCTCCCTTGTAAGGGGGGGGGGGGAAGCCCTTGGTAAATGTATGTAAATAGAACCATAAAGAAAAAATACAGTAGATATAAGAAAATGAAATTTTGATTGATTATTTTTGTTATTTTTGTGCATTGCAGCTTACCACCAATGGATGTCATCTCATGGAGGGGCAATTGTCAACATCACTGCTAACATGTTTCGAGGAATGCCGATGATGGCACACAGTGGTGCTGCTCGTGCAGCAGTAGAGAATCTAACAAAGGTGATGTGCATTACCATTATGGCAGTGTAGGATGCCTTGCACAATTTTTGGATACATTTGTATTAAGCTTAATTATGAGGATGGACGAAACATATATTTCTTTTAGACATGTGCAGGCCCATTTGTTTATGAAATAACATGTTGATCCATTGCCACACAGTTTTGAATGTAGAATGTTTAACCAAGGTAAGAGTTAATTTTCTAGCAAAGGTCATTTATATTTCCTACAGGAGATTAATTTCTAGCCTTAGTCCATTACTCTTGGAGAGCACTAAGAATGTACATAGTGATGGGTAGTGCATTGCTTTAATGAGGAAATAGGAGAGGGGATAGTCACTCTAAGTACAGTGTTCATAGAGTATTGAAGTATTAGATGTATTATTGGTTTATTTAGTTTTAAAAGCAGTATTAGAAGAGTGAAAGACAGTTGAAGAATACATTTAGAAATTATAAGAAATACTATATATACCCACATTTTCCATGTGTAATTTACAAAGAATTACAAAGGAAGAGCATGCTGACAGAAGACCTTTTGGTCCATAAATAGGTTGGATGAAAAAAAGTAAATAAATAAAATGAAGAGATAATGATAAATGATAAACAGATGAATAATAATACATACATATATACATATACCAAGGGCTTTTTCCCCCTTACAAGGGAGGGAGCCAAAGTTTAAAGGTATAATTCCACTTCCACCCATATGATCCCCACCCACTCCACTCCCATTCACCATCCTGCACTCCCTTCCTCCCTCTTTTCAATAATGATTTATACATACATACATATACCAAAGGCTTTTTTTCCCCCATATAAGGGAGGTAGCAAAAAAACAAAGGCATAAAAACCACTCCCACCCATTCCATCACTAACATACTCCACTCCCCTCCACCCTCTTATCTTGGCACCTTCTGGATGACAGGTCATTCCTGTATCTTGCCCACTGCCCTGGGTCAGAAGCAGTGTTGCAAGACACAGCACATCCACAGCAAAGCTACTTCATTTAATTGGTGACCCCCCTCTCCATCCTCTCATGCAGAAAAGAAGACGGGGAGAAATCCCTTCGCACTACATCAATTTATTTCTCACACATACTCCCTCACCCCCCATCCCCCACCCATTCCACCTCATGCATCACAGCATCATCCATATACAACCATTCTCCATTCCCCCCTATCTTCTGTCCTCTCTTGTCCTTCCTTAACCGATATTCCCCTCTTTAATAAATAAGTAAATACATACATATACCAAAGGCTTTTTCCCCCTCACAAGGGAAGCAGCCAAAAAATAAAGGCATAAAATCCACTCCCACCCATTCCATCCCCACATATTCCACTCCCATTCACCCCCCTCCCACCCACTTATCTTGGCTCCTCCTGGATGATGGGTTATCCCTACATCTTGCCCACTGCCTTGGGTCAGAAGCAGTGTCACAAGACACAGCACATCCACAGCAAGGGTGCTTAATTTAATTCGGTGACCTCCCTCTCCGTCCCCTCATGCAGAAAAAGAGAAGACAGGGAGAAATCCCTTTGGGCTACATCAAAATATTATTCACACATACTCCCTCACCCCCCCCCCCATCCCCAACTACTCCCTTTCATGCATCACAGCATCATCCATACACAATCATTCTCCATTCACCCCTATCTTCTGTCTTCTCCCTTCCTTCCTCAACAGACATTCCCCTCTTTCCCAATGCCCCTTTCACCCCATCCATCCATCTCATCCTTGGTCACCCCTTCATGTTCACTCCTTCCACCTCTGCCTTCCACACCACTTTTACTAATCTTTCTTCACTCATTCTTTCCATGTGTCCAAACCATCCTATTACTCTTTCATTAACCTTATCCCCAACTCCTTTTCCACCCCTGTTCTCCTCGCCTCCTCATTTCTCACTTCATCCAGCCAAGTAATCCCTGTCATTCTTTTCAGGCTCCCCATCTCAAACACATTCAAACTCCTCTCTTCCTCTCTTATGTTCCATGTTTCTGCCCCATACAATGCTGTTGGTACAATCACTCCTTCATACAATCTCCTCTTAGCATCCATTCCCAAATGTCTATTTCTCATTACATTTTTTAATCCCCTTAGGCATTTACTTGCTTCTCTCAATCTACATTCTACCTCCACCTCCACTCCCATTCCTACCACATTTGCACCCAGGTATCTAAAACTATCCACTTCCTCCAGTCTCTCTCCCGTAATACAATCTGCTGCCACTTTCTCCTCTTGTACATCTTATCACCCTACTTTTACCCAAATTTATCTTCAACTTCCTTCTTTCGCACACCTTCGCAAACTCTGTCACTAACTTCCTCAATCCCTCACACCCTGCCACAATCGTAGTGTCATCAGCAAACAACAACTGGCTTATCTTCCATTTTTCTCCGTTTTCTTTAACCATCTCCAATCCCCGACCCATTACCCTAGCATTTACCTCACACACCACCCCATCCATATATAAATTGAACAACTAAGGCAATATAACACATCCCTGGTGAAGTCCCACCTTTACCTCAAACCACTTGCTCTCTCCATTTCCAATTCTAACCCAGGTTGTGCTACTCTTGTAAAAACTCTTGACTGTTCTTAACAGCTTTCCTCCTATCCCATATATTTGCAATACCTCCCACAGTGCCTTCCTGTATACCCTGTCATGAGCCTTTTCCAAATCTATTAAGGCCCAAAAAACATCCTTATCTTTTCCTATAGCTGTCTCACATATCTGTCTTACCACATAAATCTGATCCACACAATCCCTACCTGTCCCAAAGCCACACTATTCCTCATCAATTACTCCCTCTGTTCCTCTCCTAATCCTCGCAAAATCCTCCCATAAGCCTTCCCAACTACACTCAACAAAGTGATCCCTCTAAAACTATTACACTTACACTTGTCCCTTTTTCCTTTGTTGAGCAGAACTATGCAGGCACTCCTCTAGTCCTCTAGCTTTCTACCCTCTTTTAACAGACATTATACAACCTCACCAGCCACTCCACCATCACTGTACCTCCCTTTTTTAGACACTCCACATAACACCCATCCAACCCAGGTACCTGACCTGCTGTCATAATCTTAATATTTGCTTTCACCCCATCTTTTTTTATTTCTCCATTTTCCTCATTCATCACTGTCATTTCCTTAGTGTTTGCCACTGCAACTACCTTTCCCTCCCTATCCTCCTTCACATTTAACAACTTCCTAAAATACTCTGCCCGTCTTCCTCTTACTGTTGTCTCTTCAGTTATCATCTCTCCATCTGTACCTTTTACCTTTTCTTCTCTACTTGATTCAATTCCTCTTCCTCTCATAATTTCCTTCCAAAACATCTTTTTATTATGTTAAAAAATTTCTGTCATACACTTCCCCCATTTCACATCTGGTCTCCTTTTTGCCTCCTTTATCTTACACTTTACTTCCCTTCTCTTTTCTTTGTACCTCTCATATGAATATCATCCTATTTTGCAACCAATTTGTGAATGCTTGTTTCTTCTCTTCTGCAGCCTTCTTTGCTTCATCATCCCACCACTCGCTACCCTTCCTTCTATTTCCTCCCATCCTCCTTGTTCCACACACCATCTTTGCACATCTTGTGACTCCCTCTTTGAAACATCCCCATTCCTCCTCCACTCTTAGTTCTACTCTATCCTTCACTCCCTCCCATTCTTCTCTCAGCTTCTTGCACTCCTCCTTTTCTTTGTCATTTAACCCCTTCCATACGGTGCCGCACACGTAGGCGTCATGGACTTAGATCTCGGTGGCAGCAGCCAATGCCAGCCGTACGACGTGTCGTAATAATACTCGCATCATAAAATATAGTCACCGCTTATATCGATCGTTCTCTCTTCACCCGTGAATTTTGATAACCATAGAAAATGCGATTACAAAAGAATTAGAAAGAATGTCATTATGGAGGGGCGACTACAATAAATATAATCAAGACGCCGATATGGCAGCCTCGCGAATACACTCGCTCCCCATGACGCCTATGTGTGCGGCACCGTATAGAAGGGGTTAAGCAGTTCACCATAAGCACCTCTCTACCTTCTGCCCTTTTCCTTGTTCTCCATCTATCTATCACTCTCAATTTACCTTCCATCAAAAACTGATCTGATTTGTAAAAGAGAAATAAATATGTGTAGGATGGCTGTATGTCTGGGCTGGCTACCTCCTTTATAAGGGGGAAGAAGCCTTTTGGTACATAGATAGAGAAGGCATGTGACAGGCTTGACAGAAAGATATTATGGAGTGTGTTTTAGTAGTATGGTATAGAGGGAAATCAGTTGCATGCTATCAGAAATTTTTACATGAGTAGTATAGCTTGTGTGAGGGCCAGAAAAGGATAGTGAAAGGTTCGAGGTGAAGGTGGGGGTGCACCAGGTTGTATAATATCACCATAGTTGTATAACATGTAAGAAAGGGCATCAGAGTCCTTGCTGCCTATGTTTAAACTCCATTAACTTCCTCACTTCTATTTTGAGTGGCAGCCCCAAGAGACTGACTCTTGGTCTTTGGACTGGGCACAAGATCTCTCATTATCAACTTTATCTATATTTCTTTTAGCTTTAAACATAAGGACAGCTGGCAAGTGCTTCTCTCGTACAACTTTCAGCTGGTATTATAGAAACAGTACCACACTGATAGTGTAGACATATGTCCAGGGTTTCTATTAAGAGATCAATGGGAGTGCCCAAAGACCATTTCCAGCTGCTGTGGAACTACAGGATTCTAGTTGGTGAAATGAGGCTATATTTGATTGGTTGATCCCTTCAATTAGTATGCCTTCATAACCCTCACTGACCATACTCAACAGGCTGATCCCTATAAAATTACTACCTCTATACTTGTCTTCCTTCTCCTTGTATAGTGTAACTATACATGCATTCCTTCAATGTAGTGGGATACTTCCTATGACATATTCAACACTTTCACCACTCTACTGTTACTACTTCGCCATTTGTCACACATCCCACATGGTATCCAACTTATCTAGGTGCCATTCCAGTTTTCATTTTTGTCAGTGCTACATACTTCTCCTGTTGCTAGAGCCTTATCATCCTCCTTTCCCATTAGTCATTCTCCTAGTACCTCTCACCACCAGCACCCAATACTCCTTTACATTCAACAGCT
This sequence comes from Oratosquilla oratoria, assembly GCF_046742065.1. Classification (NCBI taxonomy): domain Eukaryota; kingdom Metazoa; phylum Arthropoda; class Malacostraca; order Stomatopoda; family Squillidae; genus Oratosquilla; species Oratosquilla oratoria. Next base: position 48,089,460 of record NC_134787.1, read on the forward strand.
CTTTGATATCTATCAGGTTCATTTATCCTCCCTCCATTGATTCATATAAAGAGAACTAACAACCATTAGCTTCTTCCCTCCCACCAGCCAGTGAGATAGAAACAGACCCCCATTAGTACAACACAGGCAACAGTCTAGGTGTGGATGTGGAAGCAGAAGGACGTGCGAGGTCAAGTGGATGGACAGTCAAGGTAAGTTCAGGTTCAGGTTCAGATTTATATAAGGAATAATGGCTACCATACTAGGACAAAGAGAAGTACTTCAAATTTATCCTTTGCAGACAGAAGGCCCAAATTAAAAGATAGGAATATGGAAAAGAATGAAATATACAAGGATGCATTAGGGTAGAGAGCAATAGGATAAGAGTGGAATGCAATGCGAAAGCTGTGAAGGGTGATACCACATGGACTGCCAGGAGGTACCAAGGGAGCTATATAAATTGCTAATAAAATTTAAGTAGCAAATGTGGTTTTGCAATAGATGTAAACTATAGGCACAAATGAAAGAGTTAAAGCTGGTACATACATACATATACCAACGGCTTTTTCCTCCTTACAAGGTAGCCACATGGAAAGAATGAGTTAAGAAAGATTAGTAAAAGAGGTATGGAAGGCAGAGGTGGAAGGAGTGAACATGAGGGGGCAACCAAGAATGAGATAAATGGATGGGGTAAAAGGGGCATTGGGAGAGAGGGGAATGTCTGTTGAGGAAGGAAGGGAGAAGACAGAAGATAGGGTTGAGTGAAGAATGGTTGTGTATGGATGATGCTGTGATGTATAGAAGAGAGTGAGAAGGTGATGGGGGGGTGAGGGAGTATGTGTGAATGATATTTTGATGTAGCCCAATGGGATTTCTCCCCATCTCTTTTTCTGCATGAGGGGATGCAGAGTGGGGTTCACCGATTAAATGAAGCGGCCTTGCTGTGGATGTGCTGTGTCTTGTTACACTGCTTCTGACCTAGGGCAGTGAGTGAGATGCAGGGATGACCCAACATTCAGGAGGAACCAAGAAAAGAGGGAGGGAAGGGGGTGCATAGGAATGGAGTATATAGGGATGGAATGGATGGGAGTGGACTTTATGCCTTTTGTTTTTTTGGCTACCTCCCTTGTAAGGGGGAAATAGCCATTGGTATATGTTAGAAAAGAAGGGAAATGACAAAGAAAAAAAATGGGAAACTAAGAAATATATAAGAATGGATGAAGAGGTGAATAATTAGAAAAAGATCTCAAAAAAATATGGTGATGATAATGGAGATGAATCAGAAAATGAAAATAACTGCTGAGAGAGTTATGCAAAGAACTTACAAGAGAAAAAATTACAAAAAATAATAGAACAGAACCCCCATGGATGAATGAGGAAATAAGAAATAGAATAATGGAAAGTAAGAGGAGAAACAGAATAGAAGTGAGGAAAATGAGAACAGAAAGAAGACATTACAAGAAAGATACAATGATCAAAAGAGGTAACATGGTTAAAAGATAAAAGAAGCTATGTATGCAAAAGTGATGAAAAAGTTAAAAGTAAGAAATTATGGGAAAACATAGAAAAATCAAAAGGCAAACAAAGGGATAAAAGAATAATGAAAATATACAATGAAGAAGTAAAGGAAATGGGCGAGGAAACAGCAGCAAAAGAAGTGGTAAAATATGTGGAAAGAATACATAGAAAACACAAAAATAAAATGGACTGAGTATGATGAAGATATCGGAGAGGAATCCCAAGATAAGATGAAAAAACAATCAGGGCGAATACAGATGGTATTAGATATTGAGAGAGCATATGATAGGAAGAAATGTAAAACAAATCAAACCAATGGAAAAGCTCAAATTAACAAAATAAAAAGTAAAGAAAATTATCATGAATCTAAAAATAAGAAAGGAGCCTGCCTAGATGGAATAAAACCAAAGTTATACAAGGCACTTACAAATAACAAAACTTGTTTTAATACATTAATACAAAATAGAGCTGTCAAGAAAGGAAAAATCAGAAGAATGGAAAACAGTAGATGTAAAGGTAGTAGAGAAAAAGAAAGGACTAAATATATAAAATGTAAGACTATTAGCACTGGCAAACATCTATAAAAATTTCATGACATTAACAAAAAATGAAGAACACACAGAGCAGAACAGTGAATTAAAGGAAGTATAAGCAGGATTTACAAAAGGAAGGAGAGTGGAAGACAATATGCTCATCTTATAATATTGCATAAAAGAAAGTAAAAAGGCAAAAAACCTCTGATAGTGACAGCACTAGACTTTCAAAAAGCATATGACACAGTGAAGAGAGAAACACTAATAGAAACCTGGAAGAAATACAAGGTATATGAAGACAATGGATGCAATAAGAGAAGTATACAAATATGATAAGGCAAGAATAAAAGTAGGATAGAAAAGAAGCAAGGAAACAGAAATCTCCAATGGAATAAAACAAGGTAGCACAGGGTTAACAAAAATATTTAAACTAGTAATGTATGTAACATATGTAAGAATTAGAGGAAAGAGGTGGTGGATTTAGAAATGAAAAATTTAAGATAAATGCACCTGATCATCACAATGGGTCATACCAAGCTTATAATGGAAGAAAAGATCTGTGCCCTCACCCTACTCAAACAGGGAGTGTCAGTGATATGTGTAGCTGCAGACTTGAACATGAGCAGTGTCAGTGTACAAACTCAAGAAAGTTGCTGCTGTGCTCCCTGAGGGTACAGTCCCACATAGAAAACTGGGCTCTGGAGCCCAAAGAAAGACTTCCCATAGAAAAGACAAGGTTCTAAAGTGAGAGGTGTAGCAGCACCCTTTAATAATAGCAGTGGAATTGAAGAATAAGCATCCAGAGCTGTTGCAAAACATCACTGTCCACACGATCCAGCATCTCCTCCAAAAAGACCTGGGTCTGCCATGCCAATGCGCCTTCAAGAAGCCGCTGCTCACGGAGGCCATGAGGAAGAAAAGGATCAACTTTTGCAAGAAATACAAGGACTGGACACTGGATCAATGGAAATAAGTGGTATTCAGTGATGAGAGCACCTTCTGACTTTTCAGGGGGGGGCTCCAAGGTGGTGAGAAGGTGCAGTGATGTGTCCCGATATGACCCTCATTACACCATCAAAACTGAAACCCCCCCCCCAAATAGTGTGATGGTGTGGAGGTGTTTTAGTGGTGTGAAGGAGAGAGGTGGACTATATTTCCTTCCTAAAAACATCACAAGGAAAGGTGATAATTACATTGAGGTGCTAAAGGAACATTTGTTGATGTTTTATGACATTTATGACAAGAGTATCTAAGTGTTGGATTGGCCAGGCAATTCCTCTGACCTAAATCCAATAGAAAATGCGTGGAACATAATGAAAAATGAATGGAAAACGTGCACTCCATCAACATCACTGACATAAAGGAGGCCCTGAAGAAGATATGGATATTGATAGATGTCTCATACTTCGAGAATCTTGCCACTTCCATGCCAAGAAGGATCCAGCTGGAGCTAAAGTCAAAGGAAAATATGACAAAGTACTAAATGTGAGTCTAAGGTACCAATAAAACAAATGTAAGTTGCACTTTCGAGTTTTATGCTCCAAAAATCCCTAGTGTAAACATCTCATTTGCAGTCACTGTATAAAAACTATGGAAAACAAGAGAAAAGAAGATGAAGGCAGTGGGCATAGTATAAATGAAAGAAACAAAGGAAACATATTAAAAATGAAGTGCTTCATAGACAGGGTAGGAAATTGTTACACACAAAGGTGTGTCGCTATAAAGGCAAAACACCTCAAGCCTGAACCTGAACCAGTCCAAGGTTTCTTCCCAAAGAGGTCGATGGTAAGGCCCAAGGATTCTTGCTGACTTGGGGGCTGTTCTCTAGCTAGCAGAGGTCAAGGCAAGAATTTTTGTTTCTTGAATTTCATGTATATGATATTTGATTTATTTCTTACTAAAAGATCATTTATTTCCAGTCATTAGCAGTGGAGTGGGCCCAGAATGGAGTTCGCATCAATATAGTTGCTCCTGGCTCTATCTACTCATCCACTGCAAAGAGTCACTATGGTGATCATGACCTTTTTGGGAATTCAAGACCAGGAATTCCAGCTAAGCGAGTGGGAACACCCCAGGAGGTAATTTGTTTGTCCAAAAAATCTAGTTTCACCTCTAAAAGAAGTGTAGGTCTTTAATTATTTTCATTATTAGCACAGCATTCCCTCAAACAACGAAAATAAGAAATATTGTCTTTAAATGAAAAGATATTACAATATATATATATATATATACAGTCAACTCTCAATTAATACATGTTTCACTAACGCGTTTTCAATTTAAGACGAGTTAATTTTTAAGGATTTTTTTTTAAATAACACAATAATTTCGATTTAACACAATTTGAATTTGGTGGTAAGAGAACTGAGAGAGGGGGCCTCCACGCCGGTCACTCTCCCGCACTCTATTTTGATCTCAGTTTCTACACCAAAACAAAAAAGAAAATGGTGTCACCAACCCACTGAATTGAATTGAATTTTATTCGGATACAATCATACATACAATAAGTACAATACCTATAAGACTCAATATTATACATAGTATATATAATTGTACATCCGAGGATGGCACAGAAAGTCAAAAGACTTATTTCCACGATTATAAGTCATAAAAGCTTGAAAAATTGTTACAGAGAAATGAATAATCTAGAGCTTGTAAACCCTCATTTTCTGTTCTACACCAAAACAAAAAAGAAAATGGTGTCACCAACCCACAATTAATGGTAAACTAATTTTTAAATGTATGGACCATGATTAAAAGTCATAAAAGCTGTAAAAATTGTTACAGAGAAATAAATAATTTAGTTAGAGATTGTAAACTCTCGTTTTCTGTTCTACACCAAAACAAAAAAGAAAACCTTGTCACCAACTCACAATTAATAATAAACTCATTTTGTTTGTTCTTGTGCGCACATAGAATAAATATGTACTACAAATCAATACAAAGAATGTGTGTTTTTGTTGTTTCTGTAACCTACAAATGTATTAATAATGTGTTTGTTCAAGTTTAGAGTAACAAAATCCCAAAATAGACAAGACTTTCTCAGTGTCCAGAAACCTAACCCTCCCTATAACCATTATTTCCTATGGGAATTTTTTTTTTAACTAATGCAATTTTGATTAACACAATGTCTCCAGGAACATAACCCTCATGTTAATTGAGAGTTAACTGTATATGTATGTGTGTATATATATATGTAGGTTTGTGTAACAAGCTATTTTTTTTCACTTTAAGCTAAAATTATCTTACCAATATTCTAGGAGTGTGTATCTAATTGTAGTATACAACAAAGAAACTATACTCATAAGATCCTACCTCTTGTTCACCATTCATCCACTTCCTTCAGTAACTTGAACACCTTAGTCAGGTCACTTATTTCTCTTTGAACCTTGAATAATGGCAGGTCTAGTTCATGTTTTTTCATATTCATATTCATTAGCATGTCCCAAGTTCCAAATATTTTTCAATTTTGTCAATGCCCACTAACTTCTAAGACCTGTTGATCACCTTGTTTGCTATGGCTCATGATATCTCATAATATCAACTTTAAGTGGATGTGAGCCATCCCTCTTGTACCAAATTACATTAAACACATCTTTGGTTTGACCAAATGTATTTGAGTTATTTCCTTTAATCATGGAAATACAGTAATCTCTTAATGTAAAGAGTCATGTGAAGTTGTGCATTCAGGTCACTGCCTTGCCCTTTTAAAGATAGGTGCTGCACATCGTCGGTATCCCCTCGTTGTCCGAGGAAGGGAGGACCCCCATTTCCTTCTCTTCAGGATGTTCCTCCGTGTCGATGTCTAATATGGCTGAGCAACCCCAGTCGGTGCCGGAAAAGCCGCAGGCATGAATGGCAGGGGAGGGTCGGTGGAGGCTGGGGCTGCGTCACCTTCGCTTTCCTCTCCTCGCGTCGTTGTTTGTCCCGTTCTCTCCATTGAGTTTCGAAACTCTCCACGCAACTCTTGACCGCTTGTCTCCACACCAACTGGTCCTGAGCCATGTCTTCCCAGCAAAATTTGGTTATGCTTGATTCAACTGATAACTGGAGCAACACAATCTTTAGTTATTTTTATTGTTTTTATTCAAGTAAGTGTGAATGAAACCTTTCAAGGGACCAATGATGTGTACATACATGTGGTGGTCCTACAAGATGGACAATGAAGCTGCCCATTTACAAAATCCATCAACCCCCTCACCTTCAGGAGGTGAAGGACTGACATTTGGTCTCTTTACAGGCTCCAGTATCTCTCTATTTACTTTATCTGTATTTCTTTTTCATGCATGAAAAGCTAATAGCCAGTGACTGTTCTCCCTACAACTTTGAGAGGATGATATGGAAACGGTCCCACTGTGATACAAGAGTCAACAGTCCAAAGTTTCTTCCCAGAGAAATTGTGGGAGGTTCTGAGGATTGTTGTCAGCCACTGTGGGGCTGCAGGTTTTCCACTTAGTGAAACTTGAGTTAAACAATTGTTTGAATGAAATTTTTCATCTTCTACAGGTGTCAAGTGCTGTCTGCTTTCTACTTTCGCCTGGTGCTGCATTTATCTCTGGTGCAACTCTCCGTGTTGATGCAGGTGCAAGCTTGTATTCTCCACAAATGTATCAAATACCAGGTATAGTACAGTGATGAATAGTTATTTTAACAATATTATAGGCCAAAGGTTCATGGAACTAGCTAATAATAATAATCTTATGGAATCTGTGACAGGTACCTGCAAAAGGTGGTCTTGCAAGATGGATGTCAGAGAGTCATCTCCGTGCTTTCTAATTCTGAAACCTGTCAACATCCTTATTTCCATTTGTGCATCCCCAAGGGACTTGCACTGTAACCATATATACATGCATATATCAATGACTTTTTTCCCCTTACAAGGGATGCAGCCAAAGTCAAAAGGCATAATTCCACTCCCACCCATTTCATCCCCACCCACTCCACTCCCATTCACCACCCTTCCCTCCCTCTGTTCTTGGCTCCTCCTGGATGACAGGTCATTCCTGCATCTCACATATTGCCCTGGGTCAGAAGCACTGCAGCAAGACACAACACATTTACAGCAAGGCCACTTCATTTAATTGGCCATGTAACCATACATACATACATATACCAAGGGGTTTTTTCCCCCTACAAGGGAGGTAGCTTAAAGTCAAATGCATTAATCCACTCCCATCTATTTCATCCCCACATATTCCACTCCCATTCACCATCCCTCCCTCCTCGTTTCTTGGCTCCTCGTGGATGAAAGTCATCCCTACATCTTGCTCCCTACCCTGGATCAGCAATGCAGCAAGACACAGCACATCCACAGCAAAGCCACTTTATTTGTAACCATGCATGAATTTGAATTTAAGTATGATAATTGGAGAACAAGGTGATATAGCTTTAGTTTAAAGCAGAGATGGATGTTAAACCAAATGTGATAACTGGAGAATAAGGGACAGGAGGGACCAATGATGGATGGTCCTTCAAGTTGGACAACAAAGCTACCCCCTCACCCCCATCAGGAGGTGCAGCTTAAAGGGCTAACACTTAGTCTTCAGAATGGGCCCAACAGCTCTATACCATCTTCTATATTTCTTGCACCTTTTCATACTTTTAGAGCTGACAACCAGTGATTGCTACCCTCCTCCTACCACATTCAACTGGTGACATAAAGACAGTCCCACACCAATACAGCACAGACAACAATCTAAAGTTTCCTCCCAGAGAGATCTATAGGAGGACCTAAGGACAGTTGCCAGCTGCTGTTGGGAAGTGGGTTTTCGACTGACACATAGGACAACAATTATTATCATTACCAGTATTTATTATAAACAAACGATAGTCTCTATATACCAAGGACTTTTCACCCCCTATAAGGGAGGTACCTAAGTCAAAAGGCACTACACAAATACTGGTATACATATGGTATATGTATACCAGTATTTATTATAAACAAACGATAGTCTCTATATACCAAGGACTTTTCACCCCCTATAAGGGAGGTACCTAAGTCAAAAGGCACTACACACTCACTCCCACCCATTCCACCACCCTTGCCTCCCCCTCATCTTAGCTTCTTGTGGATGAAGGGTCATCCCTGTCTCAAGTCAAATCAAGAAAGTTAAGAAATGGTAGTAAATAGTAATAATTGTTGTTTCATGTGTCACATAGGGGAAAACCCACTACATTTAGTAGCACTTCTAGTAGTGTACCTTTGACTTGACTAATAAGGAATTAGTGATGGGTACCTTTATATGGTGGTCATGCAAGATGGACAGCAAAGCTGCCCATTTACAAAACCTGTCAACTCCCTCTCATACATCAGGAGGTTTGACCCTGAGGGGCTGACACTCGGTTCCTGGACTGGGCCCAAGATCTCTCTCAGTTAACTTCAGCAGTATTTCTTACACTTTTGCATACATGGAGACCTGACAACCAACTCCCCTCCTCTCCCTTCAACTTACAGTTAGTGACATGGAAGGTTCCACACTAATGCAATATGGACAACAGTTCAAAGTTTCTTTCTGGAGATATCTGTGAGAGGTTCCAAGGACCATTGTCAGCCACTGTTGGGTTGTGGGTCGTAGGGAAACTTCAGGCAGTGATTGTTTGATTCATTTCATTTGTAACCATTATGTCAAGCTTACATTTTTCCATCATTCACACTATCTCATGCTTCTACCCATTTGTTACATCAGTGCACATTCATATAACTATTTCTCAGGATCAAGGTACTTTTGGCAGCTGACTAGGGTAACAGTATTACCATATTAATCCACCCTCTATCATGAAGCACTGTTCATTTTTCCATCACATGGCATCCATCAATTAAACAAGCAGATAGCCTACAAACCACACAAAATATAGCCTCATAATAATTACAGCTGCACCAATAGTACAGATTCTCAGAAACATAATCCATCCCAAAGAGTACATGAGAATGATAGGTACTCACCCCTCACATTACATCAAACACAGCCCACCACACCTATTACTGGCATCCTGCAGTATGTCCATACAAAAAGACATACTGTATACACTATCTGTATATATATACCAGGGTTTTTTCACACTTCTAAGGGAGGTAGCCAAGTCAAAAAGCAAGTTCCCACTCCTACTGTGATACAAGGAAGGGAGGGGTTGGAGGGTGTAGGGAGTGGTTATGTATGAATGATATTTTGACAGCCCAAAGGGATTTCCTTTCATCTTCTCTTTTTCTGACTGTATACAGACATGAAACAAAACAGACATTCTTTAACAGATCTCACCAAATTCTGTACTCCACCAAACTCCCCTAACAATCAACTCAGCAGAGAAATCTCTTGCAGGAGATAGGTTCCGCTACTCCACATTTAAATGGTACCAACATATAATCAGCCTGGCAACAGATACTATTTAGATTGCACTGCAGTCACCACTTGGGAGACATGGAGCTTTTAATACTAGTGTCCTGCACTTATTGACAACAGCCAGCAACACAAAATCTCTTCAATGAATAACTTATGGATGTAGTCAGTTTCCCAGGATTTACAGTTCACATGCAAAAGAGAACCAGGGCAGTTGATTGACTGATTAATTAATACATAACCTGAAAGACCTCAATAGAAACCACACAAAAAGGAATGAGTTCAATTTACACCTTTAGTCTGAATAGATTTACTAATATACATATACTAATCATTGTACTTTGGAATAATTACTTCTTTCTTGATGGATTATTTTTTAATTGCATGGACTTAATAATATTTTCTAAGATGTAGCACTTTCATCTTTCCAGAACACAAGAACTTGCCTGCTTATGAATGGAAGTTTAAGGAAGATGAAGAAGAGAAGCCAAAAGCCAAACTATGAAGACCAAGAATGTTATTAAAAAAAATTATTGTAACTACTGCAGTGCAAGTGATATGTGGTTGGCAGGGAATATGCAGGGTGCAGGAAAATTAAATGACACATTTGTAGGCTCAATAAAAGCCAAATAGATTTTATATATATATATATATATATATATATATATATATATATATAATACCATTTTGTTTCGTCAAAAAATGCCATTTTTTCTTTCATTTTGTTTTCATTTGAATTGGATGGGCAAGCATCACACTTTCATTTTGGAAATGTTTATCAAGAACAACAAATCCATAAATGCAACACAAAGAATGTTCCATATGTACTTCAGGCTTGGTAGACATGATCCAGGCTCTACTACCCTGGTAAAAACTCTTGACTGCTCTTAACAGCTCTCATCCTATCCCCTATCACAATGACTTCCTGTCTACCCTGTCATAAGCCTTTTCCAAATATATAAAGGCCCAAAAAACAACCTTACCTTTTCCTAAAGCTTTCTCACATATGTCTTACCACAAAAATCTGATCCACACAACCCCTACCTGTCCTAAACCCACACTGTTCTTCACCAATTACCCCCTCTGTTCCTCTCCTAATCCTCTCAATCAAAACCCCTCCATAAGCCTTCCCAACTACACTCAAACTGATCCCTCTGAAACTACTACACTCACACTTGTTCCCTTTCCTTTGTAAAGCAGAACTGTATGGGCAGTCCTCCGGCACTCTACCCTCTTATAGACACTTCTCTCAGTTTCTTTTTGTACTCCTGCTTTTCTTTCTCATTTAGGCAGTTTACTCCAAGCACCTCCCTACCTTCTGTCCTTTTCTTCTTTCTCCATCTATCCTCCACTCTCATCTTACCTTCCACCAAAATATGATCTGATATACCCCCTCTCTCTCCCCTTAGAACATGTACATCCAAAACTCTTCCTACTCTTCTCCTGCTTACCACCATATAGTCCATTAAAGCCCTATCCACCCTTCCATCCATCACCCTCTCCCATGTGTACTTATGCTTGACTTTCTATATTTCCTATCAACTCTCTAAACACATCTAGACCATCATCTCTCCACTACAATTTTTTCCTAAGAATACAAACTCTTCGGTACTCCTTACACTAGGATACTCTCGCGTAGCGCGAATATTTCTACTGCGAAATTAAAATCCTCACTCTGTGGGTCTGGGCAACGCTTATCCTCAGTAAGGGGCCCCATTGGGGCAAGGGGGGGGGGCCCTTGCCCTCCACCACAAGTCTCGCACACTATAACCATTCTCTTCGCAGTAGTGACCGCGTTAACATCTCTCTACTACATGTTTAGTTTTTATCGGTTTCCCCCCTAATGGGCCGATTCTCAGTCAATGTCCATTATTAGCGCGGCAGCGAACCGTTACTTACTCAGCGGTTCTATGTTTACGTCGGTGCCGAAAATCAAGCAATCCGCTTCGATTGTCGCCAGCTCACTCTAAGGACGCTAAGGAGTTCGTCGTCCTTCAATTTCATCGGGGTTTTCCCTACGCCATCCTGTGTCCTGGAATTATTAAGTGCTTCTCCATTCCCTGTATTATTCCCTTAACCGCCACCGGGTATCCTACCCTTCACTGTAAGTATGGAATCTGGTTCCAGTATTGTTGTGGTTTCGCCGAAGGGAGATAAGGGGAAAGGTGCGCAAGCATAGAAAATGGCTTCCCTCTTCACCCCCCCCAAAAACAAGGGAAGGCGGCCTACGGCTTCGGAGGAGACGAGCAATTCTCTCCCTCCTCCACGGCGTAGTAGACAGGAAGCCAAGTTGTCCTTTATTCCTTTAAACCTGGACGGTTAGCGTAGATGGACATGCGCCTCAGGCCACCTCTAGCTACCGTTCCTGTACGAGCTTTTCCCGGATGAGGTCGCTTGCGGCTTGCCCTCGCCCATCCCAGAAACTCAACAGTCGCCAGGAAGGTGGTACAACGCCATTTCGAGTCATTCTCAGGCCAAGTTGTCCTCTTCCTTCAACAAAGGACGGTTAGCGTAGTCGGACATGCGCGTCAAGCCACCGCTAGCTACCGTTCCTGTATGACATTTTTCCCGGATGTGGTCGCTTGCGGCTGCCCCCGAAACTCGACGCCGGCACGGACAGGGGGGGGGGGGGGGGCGCCAAAGAGCCCCTTAGTCTCTTCTACTCAGGAATCCCGCAGTACGCACAACACCCACCGTAGGAAGAGCTGGGTGATCAACGGTGCCCTTTCCATGCCCTTTGCTCACAGGGACAGAGATCAGGGACGAGGTTGCAGACGCGGTGTTTCTAGATGGCTTCCCCCCTCACCCGACACAAGGAGAAGGCATGCTACGTCGGCGGAGGACGCGGGCAGTTGTCTCCCCCCTCCTAAGCGTAGTAAACGGAAAGGTTGTACAATAGCCGCCCCGAGTCAGTCTCAGGCCACTTGTCTCCTGTTCCTGCCCACAGGGTGGTTAGCTCCGACGGGCACGCGCTGGCCCCCGCGAACCCCCCCGGGTACGAGATTTTTCCCGGATGCGTCCGCCGGCCCCGCGACGCTGCCGGCGGCTCCGCCCCCCCCACGGACAAAGGAGCCGAGTTCGGAGATTTGGAGCGCGTCGGCCTCTTCTCCTCCTCGGGTGGCCCCCACATCCACCTTCCACCCGTCGTCAGACGAGCCGGGTCATCGCCGGAACCCTTTCTATGCCCGGTGGGCAGGAAGCCCGAGATGTGCCCACGCGCGCGTTCGTCGTGGGTGACTCGGCTTCGTCCAGAGGAGGCAGTCTCCCCTTGGCGTCTCCCGGACCATCCGCACCCAGGCGGGACTCAAGCGGACATTCCCCGGACCTCCTCCCCACTCTGTTCACTCGTCACTACGTTGAAGGAACAGATGGAGGCCCAACGGGAATTTTTCCGCGCTTCTCAAGCGCGGTTCGTGCACCGCACGGAAGCTCGTGAGGAGTCACCGCCCCCAAGGGCCCCCCTCGACCATCTTCCACTTGCTCGGCCCCCCTCTGTACCCATCAGTGACCGGGATGGTAGCGTGAGGTTCCTCTCTGCCCGTGCCGACCCCTCCTCCGCCGACGACGATGTCCACAGCTCCGTAGGGGGGGGGGGGCACGCTCCCTTTCCCCTCCCGTTTCCCAGTCGGAATCCTCGATGGTGGTCCCACCTTCCTTCTCGGACGTCCTCGCGAGGGTTCGGAGGGCGAATCGACTGGGCCACCCGAAAGAAGAGGAAGCCACATTCGAGTCTGACATCTTCATGACGGCCAACTCTCAGAAAGCCCAGCCTCCTCCCCTCCACCTTCCATGGAGTACGCAGACGGCGAGAGCCATGGCCCAGGCCTCCGACGCTCTCGCAACAAGGACGACCGAGAAGACGCGTTGGCTTCCGGTCCCATTGGAACACCAGAAGCGCTTCTACACCCCATCGGGGTCAACCCTCGGAGCAGCCTCGATCCCGGCGAGGTTACCAGAGCTGGTTAGGCGGACGCCGAGTCGCTGCGCAGACGAAACGTCCTCCTCTCTGGCAGGGAAGTCAGCAACCACCTTCAATCACTGGCTCTGTCCCTGGCGGTGAACTCCTGGCTAGAACGCCTCCTTGCCTCGGCGTGGGAGTTCTTACCCGCACTACAACCCCAGGAAGAATGCGACCTCCAGGCTTTTTGGCAAGCGCGAGCAGAGCCCTGAAGCATCAGGTTTCCTGTCTCTCAACGTCCTGGGCCAACTTCGAGTCCCGCAGGAGAGACACCATCCTCGGTGACCCCAGTGACCCCCTCCTCAGGGAGATTTATGCTCACCCACACGCTGATTCCCCCGGATATGGTGGACTCCGAGATCCTAGACGCAAACATTATAGAGGCTCCGGACTCCCCCACAGGACTCCTAGGAATTCGCCAGCCCCTCTGCACAAGATAGGGGGTTGCCTCTCCCTCTACTGGAGAGCATGGGAAGAGGCCGGGGCGGAAGACTGGACCTACTGAGTCATTAAGACGGGCTATTGTCTTCCCTTTTCCACTGTCCCAAACCTCTCCCTCTATCCCATCCAAGTCAGCAGCTTCCACCCGGACTCGGCTCGCGGGCGGGCCCTAGCGGAGGAATCCTCCGTTCTGCTCCAGACAGGAACTTTAGTGGAAGTCTCGACTCCGGACCCAGGGTTCTTCTCACGGCTATTCCTAGTAGAAAAGACAACAGGGGTGTGGAGACCAGTCATCTATTTGTCTCCACTCAACAAGTTCCTTTTCCCTGACGAAGTTCCGAATGGCCACCCCAGAGTCCGTAAGGGCGTCTATCAGGGAAGGGAACTTCATGGTGTCGCTGGACCTCCAAGATGCATTCCGCCCAGCTATGCCAGAACACCTGAGAATGGTCCTAACCTTTGTCCTGAAATTGGGCACAGTAGTCAACCCGGAAAAGTCAGATTTCTTACCAGAACAGAGAGTCACGTACCTGGGTATGGTCCTGGACTCCTCCCTAATGGAATCCTTCCTAGTAGGAAAGGGGATCCCGAATCTCGCTTCTCTAGTTGCACAGGCACTATCGACCAGGTTCCTGATGGCTACACAATGCCAAATCCTCCTGGGCCATATGGCCTCCATAGAGAAATTAATCCCCTGGAGTAGACAAAGAATGCGACCACTACAGTGGCTCCTCAAGTCTCAGTGGGCCCCGCAAGAGGGAGAACCCCTACAACACATCTCCCTCACCGAAGAAGTCAAGGATTCTCTTCTCTGGTGGAAGGCCCATGCAACCTTCTCATGGGGATGCCCCTCGGCCCATCTCCCCCCGAAGTCCTCCTGTTCTCTGATGCCTCCAAGGAGGGCTGGGGAGCCCACCTCAACGACGATCACATCAGCGGTTCCTGGTCCACAGTCGAGCGGACAGCCCATATCAATTGGCTTGAGTTGAAAGCAGTACTCCTGGCTCTCCGTCACTTCAAGGATCAAGTCTCAGGAAAAGTAGTGGGCATAATGTCGGACAACTCCTCAGTAGTACCCTACCTGAACGAGCAAGGGGGGCACAGTCTCCCAGGAACTATGCCTTCTGATGATGGACATCCTCAACCTAGCCAAGAATCTCCAGGTGTCACTCAAAGCCCGTTACATCCCGGGGAAGAGGAATGTCTGGGCGGACCACCTCGGCAGGAAGAATCAGATAATCAACACAGAATGGTCCCTCTATCGAGAGGTAGCGAACTTCATCCTCAGCAAATGGGGCTCCCCTCTAGTGGACCTTTTTGCAATGAGATGGAATCACCAACTCCCAATATTTCAGCCCTTTCCTGGTTCCTCTGACAGCAGGAGAAGACGCTCTTCTGCACAGTTGGGACAACCTGGACTCCTACGCTTTCCCACCATTTCCCTTGCTCCAGAAGGTACCTCAGAGCAAGACACGCATCCTACCTTCGGATGACTTTGATCGCTCCTTGGTGGCCCGAAGCCCCATGGTTTCCGGACGCCCTCGAGCTAGCAGTAGAAGAGCCTCTGGCCCTTCAGGGAAGACCAGATCTGTATCCACCCATCAACGGGCCTTGGCACAAGAACCCTTCAGCACTCAATCTTCACGCGTTCAGACTATGGTCCAGATCCTCCTAAAGAAGGGTTTTCCCAGAGAAGTGGTTGAGGACATGTCCGCTCCTATTTGCTCATCCTCAGCTAACCTTTATCAAGGGAAATGCGCCTTTGCAAATGGTGCCACTCCAGGAAGTTAGTCCCAGTTCGAGCCACCATTCCTGAGATCGCCTCCTTCCACGTCCTCAGGACGTCCAGGAAGATCTCCCTCTCGGCAGTACAAAGCTATAGGGCAGCTCTAAATCAGGTGTTTTCTCTGAAGGGCATGGTCCTAGCCCTTTCACAGGAAATTTCCATGCTCTTCAGGCACTTCAAAGATCATGCCCCCCCCAGGGAAATCAGTTCTCCTCCGCGGGATGTGGCATTAGTCCTGAACTCTCTGAGGGGTCCCCCTTACGAACCTCTCCGAGAGGCACATCTGAAGGACCTCTCCTAGAGGACAGTTTTTTCTGCTAGCCCTGGCATCTTCCAAGAGAGTAGGGGAGTTACATGCCATCTCTTATAGAGTCGCCCATTCCAAAGGATGGAAAGAGGTCTCCTTCACTTTCATGCCTCAATTCATTGCCAAAACAAAGATCCTGCCAAATCCGACCCTAGATTCTGGTCCTTTAGTGTTCCATCCTTAGACGAATTTGCAGGGGGAGAATCGACTGAAACAGTTCTATGCCCGGTACAAGCCATCCGGACCTACCTCAAGAGAACCGAACATCTTCGACCAGAATTAAAGTGGTTGTTCATCTCTACTAAAGGTAGCCCATCACTAAGAATTCCTTTTCTTACTGGACAATGGAAGTCATCCGCAGAGCCTGCGACATGGACCACACAGATTGCCCATGACCTGAGGGCAGTAGGGACCTCCCTAGTCATCAGAAAGAATCGGTCAGTCAACCAGGTTCTTCAAGCAGGTATATGGAAAAGCCAGAATACGTTCACTTCCTTTTACCTCAAAGAAGTTATGCGGGAATCTTTAGGGAACTTATCTTTGGGCCCCATAGTGGCCGCCCAAGAAGTCCTGAAAATGATATACCCCTCCTCAAGAGCACACAGCCGACCCTGACAACTCATCCAGGTTCTGGCTCGGCAACTGCAGGGATAACTTTCTAAAGTCCTTCTCATACTCTTACATTCCCTTACCTCACCCGCGGGCTCTCTAGCATTCCAAGGGAATCAATTCAAGCCCTTCAGTGGTACAAAAGTGATTATAACCTTTCTGTCTCCACTCCAGGGAACAGAAAGGGGTGCACTTCAAAGTGAGGGGAATGTATAGGGGTCTGGTCAACATAGTCTTAGCACACTAGATTTTCCTTACAGCGGTTTCCCAGGCTAGATAACAACTTCCTTCCCTCCTAAGTCCGAGTCTCCTAGTGTAAGGAGTACCGAAGAGTTTGTATTCTTCGGAACAAATGTAATTTTCGCAGGAAAATTAATTTTTCCCTGATACAAACCTGAGGTACTCCTTACCTTTAATGGCCCTCCTCAACCACCCCTCTAAACAGTTCCTTCTCCTTGCCTGACAACCTTGTGCTTAAATCATACCTGGCTCAGAGAATGGTTATAGTGTGCGAGACTTGTGGTGGAGGGCAAGGGCCCCCCCCCTTGCCCCAATGGGGCCCCTTACTGAGGATAAGCGTTGCCCAGACCCACAGAGTGAGGATTTTAATTTCGCAGTAGAAATATTCGCGCTACACGAGAGTATCCTAGTGTAAGGAGTACCTCAGGTTTGTATCAGGGAAAAATTAATTTTCCTGCGAAAATTACATTTTTCCTAGCACTCCACACTTCCTGACCACTCCATCTATTGGTTTGTCTCCTACCCTAGCATGGAGATCTCCCAATATCACTACATTGACATTTCTCATTAAACCCTCTATGCACTCATTTAAATCTATCCAAAAAAAACTCCTTTTCTCACTACCAGTCCCACATGTACTTACACAGACCCATATCTCCTTTTCCAGTTTCATCTTCATCCACATTAACCTTGAAGAAACCTCCTTCCACTCCACTACAGGCTTACCTATTTCTTCACTTACTACTACAGCCACCCCTTCTCTCCCTCATCCCCTCTTCACTCCTGACACCCTCCCAACTACACTCCCAAACTCAAACTTGACTTTCCCTTTCAACTTACTTTCACTCAATGCCAACACATCCATCTTTTTTCTCACAAACATACTGCCTATCTCTTCCCTTTTACTCTCATCTTTACCACATCTATGCACATTACCAGACCCAAACCTTAGGGTTCTGGTTGGAAAACTCCCAGATCCTCTTATGCCTTTGCTTTGCTTTGCTTTTGGGGCTACAGATTCCTACCTAGTCCTATCCCCATCCTGTTTTTGTCACCTTTTATGACTCAAGTAGGAACACTTGGTGGCAGTATTCATTTCCCCTACCACTTGGTTTAGGGATAGAAGGAATATTAAGTTAAAAATTATTAGCATTTTTCTTTGATTGGAGATTGGTCTCCAGTCATATAAAACACTGCATGACTCTGGTCCATATGGGTATCATTACACAAGTACTTAATGTATTGACAGCACAGAATTTAATGTTCAATACAGGAGACTTTGCAGTGCAGTAACCAACCCATATCTAAGCAGTCATGTCATCTAATGCATATAATTAACAGTTTTGCATTTTGGTAAGATTTTATCTTGTTGAGAGTTGCTTGGTTCAAAAGATTTATAATTTTGTGCTATACAGTAATTTTTCAAATATTGGGTAAAAGTGGTTCAGCTTTATGTCGTTCATGCTTTTACTGATAGAAAAAAAGTGTCTGTACATAGATCCTTAGTCACATGTAATGTAAACTCATTCTTTATATCTTGCATTTATTTAGATAAATAAATATATATATAATTTATATCTGTTGATAATAATTGTTTAAATTCTTCCTGCAATGCATCCATCTGCATGAGATTTATACTTCACTTTCGTGACAAATGTATTTATCACCCATATACATGATACCCTCAGCTGTAGTACATTGGAAAATCTTCCACTGCAAACATGGAACACCCACATTGCTTGGATACAATGAAAACCTGCTGATAGTGCATAAGTAAGGATTTTTTGTAGTCTAACTGGATGAACATGAATATTTAAGAAACCTGGAAAGATGATCTGGTTTTCCAAAGCTAGTTTCCTTGAAAATTTCACAAACAAGGCACTACAATGCAAGTGTTCAGAACCAGCACCCCTCAGAAACTGTTTGGGTTGCTAGTAATGGGAAATTCACTATGTTGACATCTTAGTAACAGCTACATATAATGGGATGACCTACGAATAGAGTAGAACAAGTGATTGTGCACAGCTCTAATTAGGGGCATCATATGATCCAGCAATTTTTCATTCCATCCAACATTGGTCTGACAATTACAGGAATGACTAGATAGAACAACAAAGTCCATTGTTCCGAAGAATACAAACTCTTCGGTACTCCTTACACTAGGATACTCTCGCGTAGCGCGAATATTTCTACTGCGAAATTAAAATCCTCACTCTGTGGGTCTGGGCAACGCTTATCCTCAGTAAGGGGCCCCATTGGGGCAAGGGGGGGGGCCCTTGCCCTCCACCACAAGTCTCGCACACTATAACCATTCTCTTCGCAGTAGTGACCGCGTTAACATCTCTCTACTGCATGTTTACTTTTTATCGGTTTCCCCCTTAATGGGCCGATTCTCAGTCAAATTCCTTTATTGGCGCGGCAGCGAACCGTTACTTACTCAGCGGTTCTATGTTTACGTCGGTGCCGAAAATCAAGCAATCCGCTTCGATTGTCGCCAGCTCACTCTAAGGACGCTAAGGAGTTCGTCGTCCTTCAATTTCATCGGGGTTTTCCCTACGCCATCCTGTGTCCTGGAATTATTAAGTGCTTCTCCATTCCCTGTATTATTCCCTTAACCGCCACCGGGTATCCTACCCTTCACTGTAAGTATGGAATCTGGTTCCAGTATTGTTGTGGTTTCGCCGAAGGGAGATAAGGGGAAAGCTGCGCATGCATAGAAAATGGCTTCCCTCTTCACCCCCCCAAAAACAAGGGAAGGCGGCCTACGGCTTCGGAGGAGACGAGCAATTCTCTCCCTCCTCCACGGCGTAGTAGACAGGAAGCCAAGTTGTCCTTTATTCCTTTAAACCTGGACGGTTAGCGTAGATGGACATGCGCCTCAGGCCACCTCTAGCTACCGTTCCTGTACGAGCTTTTCCCGGATGAGGTCGCTTGCGGCTTGCCCTCGCCCATCCCAGAACCTCAACAGTCGCCAGGAAGGTGGTACAACGCCACTTCGAGTCATTCTCAGGCCAAGTTGTCCTCTTCCTTCAACAAAGGACGGTTAGCGTAGTCGGACATGCGCGTCAAGCCACCGCTCGCTACCGTTCCTGTATGACATTTTTCCCGGATGTGGTCGCTTGCGGCTGCCCCCGAAACTCGACGCCGGCACGGACAAAGGGGGGGGGGGGCAAAGAGCCCCTTAGTCTCTTCTACTCAGGAATCCCGCAGTACGCACAACACCCACCGTAGGAAGAGCCGGGTGATCAACGGTGCCCTTCCCATGCCCTTTGCTCACAGGGACAGAGATCAGGGACGAGGTTGCAGATGCGGTGTTTCTAGATGGCTTCCCCCCTCACCCGACACAAGGAGAAGGCATGCTACGTCGGCGGAGGACGAGGGCAGTTGTCTCCCCCCTCCTAAGCGTAGTAAACGGAAAGGTTGTACAATAGCCGCCCCGAGTCAGTCTCAGGCCACTTGTCTCCTGTTCCTGCCCACAGGGTGGTTAGCTCCGACGGGCACGCGCTAGCCCCCGCGAACCCCCCCGGGTACGAGATTTTTCCCGGATGCGTCCGCCGGCCCCGTTCCGCGCTTCTCAAGCGCGGTTCGTGCACCGCACGGAAGCTCGTGAGGAGTCACCGCCCCCAAGGGCCCCCCTCGACCATCTTCCACTTGCTCGGCCCCCCTCTGTACCCATCAGTGACCGGGATGGTAGCGTGAGGTTCCTCTCTGCCCGTGCCGACCCCTCCTACGCCGACGACGATGTCCACAGCTCCGTAGGGGGGGGGGGCACGCTCCCTTTCCCCTCCCGTTTCCCAGTCGGAATCCTCGATGGTGGTCCCACCTTCCTTCTCGGACGTCCTCGCGAGGGTTCGGAGGGCGAATCGACTGGGCCACCCGAAAGAAGAGGAAGCCACATTCGAGTCTGACATCTTCATGACGGCCAACTCTCAGAAAGCCCAGCCTCCTCCCCTCCACCTTCCATGGAGTACGCAGACGGCGAGAGCCATGGCCCAGGCCTCCGACGCTCTCGCAACAAGGACGACCGAGAAGACGCGTTGGCTTCCGGTCCCATTGGAACACCAGAAGCGCTTCTACACCCCATCGGGGTCAACCCTCGGAGCAGCCTCGATCCAGGCGAGGTTACCAGAGCTGGTTAGGCGGACGCCGAGTCGCTGCGCAGGCGAAACGTCCTCCTCTCTGGCAGGGAAGTCAGCGACCACCTTCAATCACTGGCTCTGTCCCTGGCGGTGAACTCCTGGCTAGAACGCCTCCTTGCCTCGGCGTGGGAGTTCTTACCCGCACTACAACCCCAGGAAGAATGCGACCTCCAGGCTTTTTGGCAAGCGCGAGCAGAGCCCTGAAGCATCAGGTTTCCTGTCTCTCAACGTCCTGGGCCAACTTCGAGTCCCGCAGGAGAGACACCATCCTCGGGGACCCCAGTGACCCCCTCCTCAGGGAGATTTATGCTCACCCACACGCTGATTCCCCCGGATATGGTGGACTCCGAGATCCTAGACGCAAACATTATAGAGGCTCTGGACTCCCCCACAGGACTCCTAGGAATTCGCCAGCCCCTCCGCACAAGATAGGGGGTTGCCTCTCCCTCTACTGGAGAGCATGGGAAGAGGCCAGGGCGGAAGACTGGACCTACTGAGTCATTAAGACGGGCTATTGTCTTCCCTTTTCCACTGTCCCAAACCTCTCCCTCTATCCCATCCAAGTCAGCAGCTTCCACCCGGACTCGGCTCGCAGGCGGGCCCTAGCGGAGGAATCCTCCGTTCTGCTCCAGACAGGAACTTTAGTGGAACTCTCGACTCCGGACCCAGGGTTCTTCTTACGGCTATTCCTAGTAGAAAAGACAACAGGGGTGTGGAGACCAGTCATCTATTTGTCTCCACTCAACAAGTTCCTTTTCCTTGACGAAGTTCCGAATGGCCACCCCAGAGTCCGTAAGGGCGTCTATCAGGGAAGGGAACTTCATGGTGTCGCTGGACCTCCAAGATGCATTCCGCCCAGCTATGCCAGAACACCTCAGAATGGTCCTAACCTTTGTCCTGAAATTGGGCACAGTAGTCAACCCGGAAAGTCAGATTTCTTACCAGAACAGAGAGTCACGTACCTGGGTATGGTCCTGGACTCCTCCCTAATGGAATCCTTCCTAGTAGGAAAGGGGATCCCGAATCTCGCTTCTCTAGTTGCACAGGCACTATCGACCAGGTTCCTGATGGCTACACAATGCCAAATCCTCCTGGGCCATATGGCCTCCATAGAGAAATTAATCCCCTGGAGTAGACAAAGAATGCGACCACTACAGTGGCTCCTCAAGTCTCAGTGGGCCCCGCAAGAGGGAGAACCCCTACAACACATCTCCCTCACCGAAGAAGTCAAGGATTCTCTTCTCTGGTGGAAGGCCCATGCAACCTTCTCATGGGGATGCCCCTCGGCCCATCTCCCCCCGAAGTCCTCCTGTTCTCCGATGCCTCCAAGGAGGGCTGGGGAGCCCACCTCAACGACGATCACATCAGCGGTTCCTGGTCCACAGTCGAGCGGACAGCCCATATCAATTGGCTTGAGTTGAAAGCAGTACTCCTGGCTCTCCGTCACTTCAAGGATCAAGTCTCAGGAAAAGTAGTGGGCATAATGTCGGACAATTCCTCGGTAGTAGCCTACCTGAACGAGCAAGGGGGGCACAGTCTCCCAGGAACTATGCCTTCTGATGATGGACATCCTCAACCTAGCCAAGAATCTCCAGGTGTCACTCAAAGCCCGTTACATCCCGGGGAAGAGGAATGTCTGGGCGGACCACCTCGGCAGGAAGAATCAGATAATCAACACAGAATGGTCCCTCTATCGAGAGGTAGCGAACTTCATCCTCAGCAAATGGGGCTCCCCTCTAGTGGACCTTTTTGCAATGAGATGGAATCACCAACTCCCAATATTTCAGCCCTTTCCTGGATCCTCTGACAGCAGGAGAAGACGCTCTTCTGCACAGTTGGGACAACCTGGACTCCTACGCTTTCCCACCATTTCCCTTGCTCCAGAAGGTACCTCAGAGCAAGACACGCATCCTACCTTCGGATGACTTTGATCGCTCCTTGGTGGCCCGAAGCCCCATGGTTTCCGGACACCCTCGAGCTAGCAGTAGAAGAGCCTCTGGCCCTTCAGGGAAGACCAGATCTTCTGTATCCATCCATCAACGGGCCTTGACACAAGAACCCTTCAGCACTCAATCTTCACGCGTTCAGACTATGGTCCAGATCCTCCTAAAGAAGGGTTTTCCCAGAGAAGTGGTTGAGGACATGTCCGCTCCTATTTGCTCTTCCTCAGCTAACCTTTATCAAGGGAAATGCGCCTTTGCAAATGGTGCCACTCCAGGAAGTTAGTCCCAGTTCGAGCCACCATTCCTGAGATCGCCTCCTTCCACGTCCTCAGGAAGTCCAGGAAGATCTCCCTCTCGGCAGTACAAAGCTATAGGGCAGCTCTAAATCAGGTGTTTTCTCTGAAGGGCATGGTCCTAGCCCTTTCACAGGAAATTTCCATGCTCTTCAGGCACTTCAAAGATCATGCCCCCCCCCCAGGGAAATCAGTTCTCCTCCGCGGGATGTGGCATTAGTCCTGAACTCTCTGAGGGGTCCCCCTTACGAACCTCTCCGAGAGGCACATCTGAAGGACCTCTCCTAGAGGACAGTTTTTTCTGCTAGCCCTGGCATCTTCCAAGAGAGTAGGGGAGTTACATGCCATCTCTTATAGAGTCGCCCATTCCAAAGGATGGAAAGAGGTCTCCTTCACTTTCATGCCTCAATTCATTGCCAAAACAAAGATCCTGCCAAATCCGACCCTAGATTCTGGTCCTTTAGTGTTCCATCCTTAGACGAATTTGCAGGGGGAGAATAGACTGAAACAGTTCTATGCCCGGTACAAGCCATCCGGACCTACCTCAAGAGAACCGAACATCTTCGACCAGAATTAAAGTGGTTGTTCATCTCTACTAAAGGTAGCCCATCACTAAGAATTCCTTTTCTTACTGGACAATGGAAGTCATCCGCAGAGCCTGCGACATGGACCACACAGATTGCCCATGACCTGAGGGCAGTAGGGACCTCCCTAGTCATCAGAAAGAATCGGTCAGTCAACCAGGTTCTTCAAGCAGGTATATGGAAAAGCCAGAATACGTTCACTTCCTTTTACCTCAAAGAAGTTATGCGGGAATCTTTAGGGAACTTATCTTTGGGCCCCATAGTGGCCACCCAAGAAGTCCTGAAAATGATATACCCCTCCTCAAGAGCACACAGCCGACCCTGACAACTCATCCAGGTTCTGGCTCGGCAACTGCAGGGATAACTTTCTAAAGTCCTTCTCATACTCTTACATTCCCTTACCTCACCTGCGGGCTCTCTAGCATTCCAAGGGAATCAATTCAAGCCCTTCAGTGGTACAAAAGTGATTATAACCTTTCTGTCTCCACTCCAGGGAACAGAAAGGGGTGCACTTCAAAGTGAGGGGAATGTATAGGGGTCTGGTCAACATAGTCTTAGCACACTAGATTTTCCTTACAGCGGTTTCCCAGGCTAGATAACAACTTCCTTCCCTCCTAAGTCCGAGTCTCCTAGTGTAAGGAGTACCGAAGAGTTTGTATTCTTCGGAACAAATGTAATTTTCGCAGGAAAATTAATTTTTCCCTGATACAAACCTGAGGTACTCCTTACCTTTAATGGCCCTCCTCAACCACCCCTCTAAACAGTTCCTTCTCCTTGCCTGACAACCTTGTGCTTAAATCATACCTGGCTCAGAGAATGGTTATAGTGTGCGAGACTTGTGGTGGAGGGCAAGGGCCCCCCCCCTTGCCCCAATGGGGCCCCTTACTGAGGATAAGCGTTGCCCAGACCCACAGAGTGAGGATTTTAATTTCGCAGTAGAAATATTCGCGCTACGCGAGAGTATCCTAGTGTAAGGAGTACCTCAGGTTTGTATCAGGGAAAAATTAATTTTCCTGCGAAAATTACATTTTTCCTGGTTTCAAAAAATGGAGGTAAAAGTAGGTCCAGGTATTATGACAGATTGTTCCTTATATTTTGTTGAAAGCATGAATATCTACAGGTTGTACATAGTCTTCTAGTCCACATATTTCTTCTACATCATCAACAGAGACCCTGGCGGGCCCATAAGTCACACTGGGAAAGAATATTGTGTTGTAGTCTAGGGACTGCCACTATTGGTCATTGCAGAGTGTGTTCAGCATCGTCTGTGTTCTGGTTGCATCCAGGGCAGACTCTGTGTTGATATATTTTTAATGCTGGTTGGTGTCCTGAAATCTGGTATGTTAGTGCAGCTCACTTCTTGCTTCTCTTGAGAGGGGCAATGTCTGGGGGTTAATGACAGTACTGAGTTCGATGGTCCCTCCTGAAGAGCCCGTTCGGTCATCTAGGTATGAATGTGTCTCTGTGGATGCACTGTGCAGATTGTGGTTGTTTGTATAACATAGAGAATATGTTGCTGGGGTGGTTCTCTTGTGAGGCTCAGCAGGCAGCATCTGTGTGATATGACAAAGTGAACTTGTGAAGGTGAGTCCTCCTCCATAAAACCGTGCTGCTATCACATTTATATGGCCTTAGAATTCCCATTTCTGTGTATAAGTCTCCCATTGGCGCAGCCTTGGTGCAACCTGCTATCTTGACCTGTATGACTGCCAAAATGTGAATGAATTTGTACCCTGGTATTACTGAAGAATAAGAGACATGACTCTACGAGCACTGCTCTTTTCCTGTATACTATAATTAGGTAAACACACACAAAAAGGTAAATCCATTGTTAACTTGATCAGTGTAGTACTGGGAATGAATTAAAAAAAAAAAAAAAAAATCAAGTTGGATATTCTTTCATGGAGGCAAGTGAAATTGTAACAGAGTTGAAAATATTTAGATTTGATTTCCTCCCACAAGGCTAGATTGCATGATCTGGAACAAAAACTTGAGCAAGGGAAGCAAACTGGCTCAGATAGTAGATAAACTGAGAAGAGAAAGTGAAACTTAAGACAAAAGAGTGAAATCTCAACACCATGAAGGAAAACAGGATAGGCTAACGACACATGAGGATAGAATAGAATAACCTTTGATGAGATCATGTAGCAACAGGGAAGAGATAACCCAGAAGGAATAGTCATGATATATATATATATATATATATATATATATATATATATATATATATATATATATATATATATATATATATATATATATATATAAAGAATCTTGTCAGATGTATTTGACAAAACTAGATGCATCTTACTTTATGGTTGCTGAGAAGAACACATCACCTTGTAGAAGCTATGCCAGGATCAAGAAATGAAAAAGATCAGGAAAATTACCTTAATACCTCTAGGGAAAGGCTTGGATATAACAAAACAGAGTGATAGCATGTGTCAGTATGAGAGGAATGGTGTTTGTCCAATGAAAATAAAGTTTCAAGTTGCAAGCCATGGCAAAGTAATCAGCAAGTCTTTAAAGTTAGCACTAGAGGAAAAGTTATGAAATATTTGGATTAGGAAAGATGCTAACGAAGAGGGATGAGCAAAAACATGAAAGCACTTAGAGGAAGTCAAATCCAAAAATTATATTATGAAAAAAATAGCAGTTGTTTTAGCAAGTTATCAGTCAGAATGTGAGGAAATTGTATAAAAAAAAAAGCAATATTGCGAAGGAAACTGAGTAGCATATGCTTATGCTGATGGTTCACTAGTGTCCAGCTTGGAAATAAATGAATTCTTAAAGGATAAACGAGTCTGATATTTTGTGAAGTGGAGACCAAATTCCAACAAAATGTTGACATACAGTTGGGGAACAATTGATACACCTCCTGAAGAAGAGACAGAGAAGATAAAATGGGTGGAGGGGTAATGTTTGTGATGAAAAGTTTCATAAAGGTGGAAGAAAATCTAAGTGAAGGCAAGGCTGAAGCAATCCACCTAAGAATTAATACTAAAGGGTACAATGAAAGAGATTTCATGATGGCATATGCCCCACCCAGGACAGGAGCTTGGAATGAACCTGAATATCAAGAAATGTTATTGGGCACTTCTTTTTTCCTTAATAAATATTTAACAAAATATCAACTTAGTCCTTGTTGGATATCTTAATTGCAATGAGGTCAACTGGGAGGAATGGGAAGCAAACAACAAAGCAGATTCCTTGGGAAATATCCTGTTAAATATAGCAATGGAAAAGACAATGATTGATTTATGGAATTTTTGGCTTGAGGGCCAAGTGCTGGAGCCGGTAGGCCATTCAGCGCATAAAGAAAAGACAATGACCCAGTGCGTAAAGGAAGTGACCTGGGTAAGAGATGATATTACCACAAGATTAGATCTGTTACAAAGGAGCCAGACATCAGCTCATTGAACTGCCTTTGCTCCAAAGGAAAAAATTATGATCTAACAATTGGATTTTTGGAAGAAAAGGAAACAGAGCTAAGGAATGAATTAAACAGGCAAGGGAGAGACTCAATTTTATGAATGCAGATTACTTAGAGTCAAAAACATTATTTGAAGATCCAAACTAGGAGGAATTCATCATTACCATGGGAATAAAGAGGAAATGGGAAATCTTTCTTGAAATTTACAACTGGGGATTGAACAAACATGTGCCAAAGATTAGTGGAAGAAAAAACAGGACTGGTTTAACAAAACGTGTAAGATTGCAAAAAAGGCCAGGGATGTGACTTGGGGAAAATGGAGGAAGAGAAGAAATAATAAAAACTTACAAAGAAGCTAGAAATGACTATACAAAAATTCGCAAGGAGGAAGAATGCAACTCTGAGAGAGGTGTGGCAGATATATGTAAAGATGAACAGAATCTGTTTTACAAATTTTTAAATGGTAAATTGAGACAGGAAAGTAATCGCCTAAATAAAAAAATTCAATCAGTCTTCTGAAAAGAGAATTTTTTTTTTTTTTTAGGAAAGCGAGGGGAGCAAAAATTCAGGCTTAGAAGATATACATCTAGAACTGAGGGAAATGCTCAATCTCTTGGTATCATTAGATGTGACAAAATCTTCGGGACCTGACAGTATCTCAAACTGGATACTTAAAGAATGTAGGGAATAACTAACAGACATGATTCACAGTTCATAGAAAGAAGGCATTGTGCTGCTAGACTGGAAAAGGGCTAATGTGGTGCCAATCCACAAAGGTGGAAATAAGGAGACACCACTAATTTTTAGGCTGATATCACTGACCAACACAAGAGTGAAATTATATGAAAGATCAATGGACAAAATATCTTGAAGAGATGAACATTTTGATAGTCAGTTTGGCTTCACATCTGGAAAAATGTGTGTGTCTAAACTTTTAAGCTTGTACTCAAGAGTGATGCACTCCAAGAGAGGGTTGGGTGGACTGTGTGTACTTTGACCTAGAGAAGGCATTTGATAAAGTACCTTACAATTGACTTATATGGAAATTAGAGGAGTGAGAGGCAAATGACTAGAATGGATGAAAGATTTTTTGAAGGAAAGATACACAAGGACAGTAGTAAAGGATAAGATCTCAAGATGGAGAGCAGTAATGAGCAGAGTTCCACAAGGTTCAGCGGATCACTCTTTCATGAGAGTTGCATGTCTCAGGTCAGAGTGCTTCATAGGCCTTTCTCTGGTGTGGGTCATCAGATGATATTTGATAACATGATAAAGCTGCATCACACAGATCACACTGGAAAGGTTTCTCTCAAGACTGGGTAAGCACTTGATGCTTGAGATAACTCTTGTGTGAGACAGCTGCATCGCACACGTTACACTGGAAAGGACTCTAACAAATATGGGTCACTTTATGCCGTTTCAGATCATTCTTTCTTGTGAAAGTAGAATCACACAGGTCACACTGAAAAGGCTTCTCACCTGTGTGGGTAAGAGCATGAGATTTAAGATCACTCTTTCGTGAGAAAGCTGCATCGCACAGGTCACACTGAAAAGGTTTCTCTCCAGTGTGAGCCATCATGTGATCTTGAAGACACCTCCTTTGTGAGAATAGGGCATCACACAGGTCACACTGGAAAGGCTTCTCTCTAGAGTGGGTGTCCATGTGACGTACGAGATGACTCTTTCGTGAGAAAGCTGCATTACAAAGGTTACACTGGAAAGGCTTCTCTCCAGAGTGGGTGTTCATGTGACATTTGAGACTACACTTGTATAAGAAATCTGCATTGCACAGGTCACACTGGAAGGGCTTTTTTCCTGTGTGGGTAATCATGTGACATTTGAGATGACTCTTGTGTGAGAAAGCAGCATCACATAGGTCACACTGGAAAGGCTTCTCTCCGGAATGGATATACATGTGACCTCTGAGACTCCTCTTTTGTGAGAAAGCAGCAGTGCACAGGTCACACTGGAAAGGCTTCTCTCCTGTGTGGGTAAGCATATGAGATTTGAAATGACTGTTTCGAGTGAAAGCTGCATTGCACAGACCACACTGGAAAGGCTTCTCTCCAGTGTGAATCACCTCATGATTTTTGAGGGAATTCTTTTGTGAGTAAGAAGCATCACACAGGTCACACCGGAAAGGCTTCTCTCCAGAGTGGGTGTATAAGTGACGTGTGAGACTACTCTTTTGTGAGAAAGCTGTATCACACTGGTCACACTGGAAAGGCTTTTCTCCTGTGTGGATACGCAAGTGACATTTGAGATAATTCTTTTGAGAGAAAGTGGCATCACACAGGCTACACTGGAAAGGCTTCTCTCCAGAGTGGATGTTCATGTGAAGTTTGAGACTACTCTTTTGTGAGAAAGCTGAATCACACAGGTTACACTGGAAAGGCTTTTCTCCTGTGTGAGTAAGCTTGTGACACTTGAGATGACTCTTTCGTGAGAAAGCAGCATCACACAGGTCACACTGGAAAGGCTTCTCTCCAGTGTGAGTCATCATGTGATGCTTGAGACTACTCTTTGCTGAGAAAGCTGCTTCACACAGGTTACACTGGAAAGGCTTTTCTCCTGTGTGAGTAAGCATATGATATTTGAGATAACTCTTTTGTGAGAAAGTGGCATCACACAGGTCACACTGGAAAGGCTTCTCTCCAGTGTGCGTCATCTTGTGACGTCTGAGGTGAATCTTTCTTGAGAAAGCTGCATTGCACAGGTCACACTGGAAAGGCTTCTCTCCAGTGTGGGTCATCATGTAGGAGAGCTGTGCCACAGAAGTCACATCAGATTCTCTTTGTTGTATGATGGATATATGGAATCTACAAACAGCTCTTCCAAGGAAATGTTGATAGTTACCCTCGTCCTGAAAAAATATATATATATAAGATTGATATCTAACTCTTTGAAATAATGTAATAACAGGAGTGCAGATTATTCATACACAAATTCCTTTCTACCCAAATCATTCCATCCATTGGCCTTGGTCATTCTTGTAGAAGACCCTAAACAGATCCATGTACATGTCATCCCTTAACATGGAACAAGTAAAAACACCAAAAGATATGGTGTTACATGGTGCACTCTATTTTTTTTTATCACATATACACTGAAAAATACCACCATGACCAGAATGACTCAAGCTTTAATATAACTCCATTATCCTATGGTTGGACTCACAAGACCCTAATCTAAACATGACTTGCTCTAGGAAGGTTCATCCAGTTCATCTCATTCATGTGACTCAAAAATGTGATGCAAGAGACATTGATAAGTGGTACATTTATGTTCCTATTTTAACAAAATGTAATAAATCAAGTTTATCTAATTGCAGAAGTACAATCCATATTTTGTCTTGTCACAATTAGAAAATACCTGTTTGTCTGAGAGGAAAAACTATTGGAAATATCTAATTAGAACAATCTTGACAATGTGCAATCCCAGTAATTGTGGAGATACTGACAAGGCAATATATAATATAATGGGAGCACTACTGCACTAACATTTTACAATCACAATTCATTCAATCACAGAAGCATATCCCAAACTGGATGTGACACTCCTGTGAGAAAATGCTGTCAAAAGATTTTTGTATCTATCTCTTCATGGAACCTTTACTTGATATCAATATTATCTCAGGTTAGGTGTCCCTAACTGTCAAGATTAACTTATGTAGAGTTTGATGTTCTGTGAGCTTTGGTTTATGTGTTTCCCACATTACTACTTCTCAAATGGACACTTTCTTTACAAGTGCTTTACACAAGAACATAATATAAGGCATACATCCAATATGCCCTTTCCAAATGAGGGGTGGTGGTGGTAGCAGTCAAAACATATACCTACCTTTTACCCATCCCACTACCTTCTGTTGTTCCTTCTATCATAACTCCTTGGCTCATACAGTATTCATCACAAATCTATTGCTGGATCAACTTGCCCTTTACTTATGATTACTTCTAAAGAATCTAGTATTATTTCCACAGCAGTTCATCATATGCCTCATTTTTACTATTCTAGATCAACTAATCTCCCTAGTTACACCAACATTTCTTAATTTAACTTCTTTCTCAAATATAGTTGTGGGTTTGAATCCTTACACTTCTCCCTGATTCCCAGCAGTGACTATTCCAACAGCCCATGCATATACAGCAAGGTGACAGCTATGACTGCAGTCATACACCCCTGATGTAGACTCCCCACTTTCGAACTTCTCTGTAAAATTTTTGCAGAGATCCACCAAACTTCCCTAGTTAAGGATATCAGATGCTTTCTTGCATATTTACCTAATTATAGTATAGGCCTACAGGAAAGGAGCATTGCTCATTCAGTCCCATCCCATACTCTCCAATTTATTACACCTAGACTCAATTTCATGTAGTCTCAACTTAATCTATATGCTTTATTTCCAATAATATTTAGATTTGAATTTGTGTATTTTTCCAGCTTGGGCTATACTACCTTCTAATCTATTCTAAGTATTTATGCATCTATCTGGAAAACTTTATTTCTTTACAGCCTTTGGACATGCTGTCTTCCTTAATTTGTTCTCATGACCTCTTAAAGCCCTTCTATCCTTAATGAAGTGATCTCTTCTGTCAATCCAATCTATCCCCTTTAATGATCTGAATACTGTAATTCATCACTTCTTTTTCTTTGATCTTTCAAAGTTGGCAGACCCATTCCTTTTAGTCTTTCCTCATATGGTTTACCTGCCAAGCTGGAAACCTGTTTGGTTGCTGCCCTTTGCATTCTCTTGATCTTGTTTATATCCTTCACTCTGTGTGAGGACCATACTACTAATGCATATTCCAGTCTTGGATAGATCAGAGTTTCAATGACTTTTTTCATTATCTCTTCATCTATATAGTGAAAAGCCATTTTAATCTTCTGCAGCAATCCATACATCTCTCCCACAATTCTGCTGATATGTCTGTCATGTGGTAAGTTGTCTTTAAGCAATATATCCAAATCTTTCTCCTCTTTAGCTTGTGTAATGGGTTCACTTCCCAAGGAATAGTTTAAAGATGGTCTATTGCATTTTCTGGAATTGAAATTAATTTTCCATTCTTAGTGTCATGTAAAAATAGTGTCTAAACATTTTTGCAATAACCAACAGCCCTTTTTTTTTTTCTTTTTTTTTTGGTGGGGCTAGTACCTGCTTAGACCTCAACCTTGCAGGTGGTCTGGAACAGTTCATATACCTAGCTTATTGTTCATGCAATGCCAGTGTTATTAGCGGGGACACTGATCTCAGGGGAGGGGGGGTACCCTTCAACCACAGACAGCACCAGAGGGAGGGTGTACCCCGAAGAAGCTGAGTTGCCTCAGAAGGGGAGACAGTGAGGTGCAGTACCACCATCACAATATGTATGGCTTTAAAACAGGAGTGCCAGCAACTGACTGTGTGGCAACCCTTCTTGGATTGGTCAGTAGTCAGCCTGCAATTGTGGTATTTTTGGATCTGGAAAAAAGTATTTGAGTTAGCAAGTTCTTGTACCATTCTTGCATTCTTGTCTGCTAAGGAGGTCCAAGGGAGACTCCTGACCTGGGTTGCAGACTACCTCATGGGCAGAGCACTCATTACTGCTCTCCATATAGACATCCTCATTATCTTCCCTTCAAAAAATATATTATCCATTTAAGTAATTTGTCTCTATGTACTCCCAAAAGTCTTCTCTCGCTTGAGGTACACACAGTCCACCCACCCCACTCTTGCAGCACATCAACCATTCTCAAGTAAAAGCTTCAACACATATGACCTTCCAGATCTGAAGCCAAACTGACTATCTGGTCTGTCAATCTTTTGCAATCCTTTCATAGAATTATACTATGGTGTTGATCAGTGCTACTGGCCTATATAATCTAGTGGTAACTCCTTATTTCTATCTTTGTGAATTGGTACTACATTTGCCTTTACTACAGTGTATGCTTTCATTTTTGTATTCATATCTGTATTTTTGTATTTGCTCCCTTTGCTTTCCTAAAAAATAAATAAATAAATGAAAAAATAATAATAAATAAATAAATAAATAAAAATATCTCCTTTGTGAAGACCAAATGGAAACTTTCACTCATTATTTCTGCCTGAGCTGAGGCCTCTTCAAAGACCTCACCACCCATTATTAGCTTAGTGATTACTTCCATGTGTCTTAATTTCCCATTTACAAACATTTAAAACAATTTCAGTTCATCTTTGCATTTATCTATTACACCTCTTTCAATATTAAATACTTGCAAGCTTCTTTTGTGTAACTGCTTTTTTTTCCTCCATTTTTCTCAAGCCATGTCCCTGGATTTTTTTTTTCCAGTCTCACACCTTTTGTTAAACCAGTCCTGTTTCTCCTTCCTTCCACTAATCTTTGGCATATGTTTGTTCATTCCCTAGTTGCAAATGTCAAGAAAGATTTCATATTTCCTCCTTTTTCCCATGGTATTCATGAATTCCTTCCAGTTTGCTTCCACAAGGAAAAATTTCAACCCTAAATAGTCTGCCTTTCCAAAATTGAATCTCCCTTGCCTGTGTGATTCATTCCTTAGCTCTATATCCTCATCCTCCTACTGAAATTAAATGATGATATAGTCACTTTTTCCTATGGATCAAAGGTAGTTCAAGGAGCTGATGATGTCTGAATCTTTGGTTAGTAGCAGATTTAATCTTGCGGGAATCTCATCTCTTACTTCAGTCACTTCCTTTACCCATTCAGTCATTGTGTTCTTCACTGCTATAATTAATATGTCATTTCCCCAAAAATCTCCCTTGTCACATGCTCCCCATTCCTCCCAGATTACAAAGGCGGAGCATGCCGACAGGAGACCTTTTGATTTCAATGCAATTAAATATCCAACAAGGACTAAACTGCTACTTAATTTAATGGTTGTCTACAGGAGAAGAGATGTGTCCAATAACATTTCATGATATTCAGCTTTATTTATTTATCTATTTTTTTTTGGGGGGGGGGAGGGGGGGGGGAAGGGGGGGTATGGTACCATGAAGTATCTTCTATTCTGCCCTTCAGTTCTCATTTTCAGGAAGATTGCTTAAGCCTTGCCTTCACTCAATTTGCTTCTTTCACCTTTATGTCACTTCTCACAACTATTACCCCTCCTCCTATTTAATCTTTTTTGTCTCTTTTCCAGGTGTCTCTATTGTACCCCAACTGTAGATCAACATATTTTAGGAGTTTGGTCTCCACAAAACACAAAATATCAGGCTCCAACTTGGTCAATAATAAACCATCTCCTTTAGCAAAGGCTACTTTAGGTTTCCTAGGAATTTTATATGTATTTCTGCTGATAATTATTTGTTTTTCACATTTCATGAATAAAGCTATAGAATATTGATTTCTGATACCCTTGAGTTAATGTAAATTACCCTGCCAACTGAACTAAACCTGTCTACCTACACCTAAGTAAGGTTAGGTTAGGTAAGACTCCCCCCTCCCCCCCCCATAGGATTAGATTTTGGAGTTCTGGAAGCCAGAATGACACCATATGACTATTTTTAGGTTAGATTATGATAAATGACGCTATTTATGGAACCTTCCAATATAATTTACACCACTTCCTCTTATTCTGGGAGGCAATGGTTCCTTTTGGGAGACAGGGTGTTCATTGTATTTTGAGTACTTCTGATCAAATAATATGTAAAACCATGTAGCACAAGAATATAGCTTTGTATCTATAGTCATTACATAGCATGCAAGAATTAAATAGCAAATATGAATTTTGACAAGATAGATTTAATTCAGTATAGAATAATTTACAAGCAATTCAAGCCAATAACAAATGTAAAGAATATAGACTGAATCAAAGGTAAAAATATAATAATATACTCAGGATAACTCAAGATAGCCCAATTAGGGATTTATATCCATTGAGGTACCTTAGGAAATAAAATAACAAAAGCATACAAAAATGCAAGTAGGAAATAATATTGTAATACATATAGTAATTTTACACCAATATTAACTAAATTAAAAGACAGCAAAAGTTGACTAGATGATATAACTAAGTATAAATATAAATAAATGCTATGACTGCAAGACAAGAATAGAAACTAAAAGGAATTTCCAACAAGATACTTTAAATGACATATAATATTGAATTGTTTGAATTGATACCTCAAACTTGTCCCATAAAAGTGAAGCTGTGAACCTGAAGAAATTTCTGCCCAATGCAGACCTAAATCAAGGTAATACAACAGAAGCCCCACTGGATTATGTGCTGTGAGTTAATTAATCGTACGTGAACTTGATTTTGTTGAGGTAATTAGGTGCGTGACCATATACAATTTTGAGCATATGACAGGTAGTTATAAAGTTCACTATGTTTTTTACTATAAACCAGTTATGATGACTAAAATGGGATACATTATGATGTGTTTTAGGAATTAATTTTAGCACTACCCTGGTAAGTTTGTTTTGGAAGAATTGTATCTTAAGTTTTAGGTGTTGGGATGGACTATTCTTGTAGAGAAAAGTATTTTGACTTCCGACAGATTTCCCATCCCTTTTAATACGTAATGCTGATCGTGTAAGTTTAACTAGGTGACCGACCCACCAAGTTTTCTGGGATACTCTGTGTGAATTTAAATTCAGATTTCAGTGGCAGAAAAAATACATGTGTGGTTAAGTGCAAGCACACCGTTTTAAGTTGGGAGTTTATTACATCGATCTACACACAAGCACATCAGGAAGTAATCTGCTTCCAGGCGGATGCTTGGAGGCCTAGCCTTGGGCATGGACGCTCTCGCGACCCACTTGGGCACGTGTCACTCCAGGGTCACCTGTTGCCTGACTTTGAGCGATGCCACTGAAGTCAAAGACATCGAGTGAAACAGCGCACGTCATGCGAGATAAGCAATCGGCCATGACATTGCTGTCGCCGCGGATATACTCGACTGAGGAAACGTTTTCAGAAAGAACAGAGAGATGTCGTTGTTGTCTGTCAGTTTTAGCAAGAGATCCAGGGTCACCAGTGTGGTTAAGTGCAAACACAGTTTTTATGTTGGGAGTTTATTTCATCGATCTACACACAAGTACGTCAGGAAGTAGTCTGCTTCCAGGCGGATGCTGGGTCCTAGCCTTCGGCATGGGAACGCGGTGCAAACACAGTTTTTATGTTGGGAGTTTATTACATCGATCTACACACAAGCACGTCAGGAAGTAATATGCTTCCAGGCGGATGCTTGTGTGTAGATCGATGTAATAAACTCCCATAAAAAAAAATGTGTTTGCAATAACCACACATACCTGTGATCGAACCCTGAAAAGTACAATGGCATCACAAAGCATCATGTATCTTTGTGAATATGTAATGATTTCAATTATTTTGTTTTGTTTAGATATTCCATTAAAATATCACAATATAACTTACCGTGGCCTTGGGGCCACTTGGTGGATCCCGTTCCAGAACTATCTCATTCATCACCCGTGCGATTTCTTCTCCCGTCTCCGTTTTCAGCTCCCGCCAGACAGCGAAGCGTCCCGGGCCACAGTCAACCATCGATAAGTACATGCCCCGCCGATAGTGGGTTACATCAACCGCCAGCCTCCTCCAGTTTTCTTCTACGCTAAGTCACCCCGCCGTGTGCGGTTAAGGG
Organism: Oratosquilla oratoria; assembly: GCF_046742065.1. Lineage (NCBI taxonomy): Eukaryota > Metazoa > Arthropoda > Malacostraca > Stomatopoda > Squillidae > Oratosquilla > Oratosquilla oratoria. Next base: position 48,126,152 of record NC_134787.1, read on the forward strand.
GCGGGATCTATTGACTGACATCGAACACATGCTCTCATCGACCGCCGGACTTCTTCCCTCGTTATATCCGGGTTAACTTTCCTTGCTAAGAACAATGACCTATCAACACCTAGGTGATGAGTTTTACGCAACTCTTTCGTGCATAGGGACACTGCAGTGCACACTTCAACCTTATCTTCGTCCTATTCTTTCGGCACTTTCAGTCAGCTTTTCTTCACTCTGGTCAGCGCATCCACTTTGTTCATTCCTGACCGCACTTGGGTCACGCTCATCTTTACGCTGAATTCTTCTATCAACTCCCTCAGGATTCCTAGATGTCGCTTCACAATAATGTCTGCTACCCCTTTCGTGCGTATTCTCTTCTCAGTCGTCAGCATTGAGTTCATCCACCCTGCTACTGTGCCTGAGTCAGTCTTGACTTCGACCTCGCGTAGTCACCACTTCAGTCCCAAATCTACTCCTTTTATGACCGCGTCCATCTCCGATACGTTAATGTGATAGTAGTCATATTTTTTTGCTGCCACGCTTCATCTTCGACTACCACACCTCCTATCTCCAAGACGACGCCGGTTGCTATGCTGCTAGCATCGCACCATACTACACCTATGCCCTGTTGTGGTGCATTCCACTGTCTTCTCACTGGATCATCGTGTCTCATCCGTTGTACAACATCACGTATTATCGTGAGCGTGTCTCCATCAACCTTCTCTCCCCAATCTTTCGACCCTGACCGCCTCCTAATATAACTGCACGATACACGGAGCCGACCGGCGATCGGGTGACCAATTAATTTGCCACACAGGGAGAAGAGTTTTCTTCTGCTCATATCGTCCGTTACGTTCGAGATCTCGTTGCGTCTCCTGAACAGCAGTTTTCCTGTTCCGTCTCTCTCTAATTGCAATTCCAACACCGTTCCTACTTCCATCGGTTCCAGCTCCTTCAAGACCAATCCAAGCCGAGCTAAGTGTTCCACTACGCCCAACGCCGGTAAAACATTATCATCCACCAGTATGTCATCGAAGTAGGAGTCCGTGCCCTTCTTCATCGTTTCAGTCTTCTCCAGTACTGTCTTCAGGATCCTTGTCATTATCCTCGGGGCTGAGCACAGCCCAAACCCCAGTCTGGCCATGCAATTTGTTTTAACTTTATATTTCATTAGTTGGTATTTCCATAGCTTCTTCGTCAAGTGAATTTGTAGATAAGCCGCCCGCAGGTCTACATTCGTGGATGCCCTCCTCATTTGGCGCCAATTGCGTAGGGTCTCGTTACATATGTCTACAAAATCATCGCCAGTGTGACACCTCACGAACTGGTTCAACTCTCGGAAATCCAACACTAGTCGCACTTTGTTCTTGGTTGGCTGCACCACTGCCATCAGGGAAAAGATTCCACCCTCCACCGGCTCCTCCCAGGGACTCAAAATTCCCTCATCAATCCACCGCTCTACTACAATGTCAAAGTCGCTCACTCCCTCTTCGAGAGTCTGATTGTAGTAGTCAACTTTGTTCTTCAACAGATGTGAGCCTTTTTCAGGTACCACTCTACCTCCCATTTCTGGACACCAAATTTCGCCCGGAAGTCTTTGTCTTCAATCGTGCAAGGCGCCGCCTTCTTGTCAAAGTTGAGCTTCTCGGCGACACTGCCCTACATGACTCTCATTCTCATTCCTACGTCCATTTACGGCCTCAGACGGGTCCTCCCTCTCCCTTCCGTACTCGAGTTGCGTATCGCTCCAATCCTCACTTGTCCGGGGACAAACGTGACTTCTCCAAGCTGAGCAATTGCATCCATTCCCAGCACCATGTCAGTTCCCTCTATGACCGTTCTATCGACTAGCGCTTTTAGTCGTATCGGAATGCCCTCCAACGTCATTTAAATTTCCTTGTCACCTTCGCACTTTATCTCCCTTCCGTCGACTGTCATCAGGGCCACATCTCCCTGTCTGGATTCTTTAATAAAATCGGCCGTTATAATCGCGGTTGAATAGCCGGAATCTATTAGTGCTCTTGCGCGTCTTCCTCTCAACCAGACATCTACAATGGGACCTTTCGCAGTCAGGCTCGTAGTTTCCTATTAGCGCTAGAATTTTCAATTGTGTGGGAATTCACGGGGCAAAGGGGTGACTTAGCTAATTTGGAAACCGATATTAAGAAAAAAATACGACATAAATTGCTGCATAAGTGTATTCAAAAATTAAAACATGACTCTTAATGTTATAATTTTTACTTACTGGTGTGTGATAAGGCTTTGTTAATCTAATTATAAGATAAAAATAAAAATAGGTAATTATTTTTACTGAAGTAAGTGTAAGCAGTAAAAATTAGAGGATGTCGATTTCGGTTTGTGGAATTTATCTAAGAGTGTCGAAAAATAATGGATATCACTGTCACGTCCTGTATATGAAGATAATCAGTGAGATAAAATATAACAACAGTGGTGGCGGACGTACGAGTATTTGATGCGCGATGTATTGAAGCGATGATGTGTGTCAACAGTTAAAGGGAAAGGAAGCACGAGCTCTGCTTCGCTCTTCTAGTTTCATACAATGGCACAAGCAACTTCCGCAAAGCCTTTCGAGTGGACGAAGACTATTATCTTACATTACATTAAGCTACTAAAGCAGTACCCAGCCATTTGGAATATCAAGTGCAAAGAATATAAGATGAGAAATATAAAAAGTACAAACATCGAAAGCTGACTTCTTTTCCTTAACAAAATGTAATGTGCGGAATGAAGACATTACCAAAAAACTTTATACCCTGAAAACACACAGTTTCACAGGAAAATGACTGCCCTCAATGCATCAAAGAAGTCTGGTGTTGGCACGAAAAATGTATACACTCCAAAGCTGTGGTGGTTTAATGATTAAATGAGTAGAGCGTCGGCAGACATTCTCTTCCCGTGAAAGCCAAATGATGACTGAGATCTGGTTGTTCGCGTAAGGTATTCGCAGTGGTGCAGTTCGTCCGGACGCTAGTGTTAAGGTATCAACACGACTACTTCTTCAAATCGCTGATGCGTGATGGCAAGATCTAAGAATATAAGGTCTAACCACTTCCGACCGAATTTCGAGGGAGTTGACGCAGCGGGCCCGTGAACGTCACCTGGCTGTTCAAAGTGGGGTTAGCGGGTCCTATAGCTGTCAATTAAAGCTGGTCCGTCGTTCGAAAATGACGTCGCCTTCGCTCGCACTGCTCCACGCAATTAGTTATATTCTGACAAATATATATATAAATATATATAAAATATTATAGTTCCTGTCTATATATATGAATATATAATATATATGATATATGATATATATATATATATATATATAATATATAAAACATTATAGTTCCTGTCTTCCTTGGCGTTTCACAGTTTTCTTCAGTGTATCACAAAGAGAAAATGGACTCAGCCAAATGACGTCAGAAGCTGCGCAGAAGAATGTAAACGGTTTGACCTGTATATTTAGACCTTGGTGTGGACGGGGCTTTAGTAATCGTACCGGAAAAAAGTCTTCGATACAAAAATATATTTTCTATACATTACATAGATTTGAGTATTGCTTGGTGCATTCAATTGAAAGTATATATCAGTATATGTCCATTGAAGTCGGTAGAAAATGACAAATTGCTTGGCTTGATACAATTATAGGCTGTTTTACGAATATCATCTGTAATTATAAATAGAGGCTCAAACAATGCTATATGCCGTTTGCAATCATGAAATTGATTGACTTGAATTTTAGACACAATAATGAGCAACGATATACCTCTGTAAGTCTATAATACTTGCCCCAAAAAGTAATTATTTTTCGGCAAGAATTACAAAATCTGGCGGTGTCTGGTATCAAATCTCTCACTGCGAAAGGTCCCATTGGCATACGGCTGGATAACGTCCTTGCGTTTCCTTGGCAGTTGCTTACGCAGCAGCCGCCCCTCGTCCGTTTCCCTGCTTGCAGTGTTGAGCAATATGCCCGGGCTCATTGTATTCGTAACACATGAGCTCAATTTCTCTACAATTTCTCGCCAAGTGACCGAGCCGCAGACACACATAACAATGGGTCCTAGGCAACCCCTTCCATCAATTGCAGTCACTCCTGGACTCCCCCGTTTTCCCTCTTCCATCGTCCAGTGGAGGGCCTCGGTTCGCCAGTTCTCCCCTCTTGCGTGAGTCATCGGGCTGGCATCGCGACCCTAGGTCTCGCGTAGGGCCTTGTGGCTTCTCTGTTGCCATAGCGGCTAAAGGCTCATCCTTCTTTGTCCTTGTGAGAAGCTTGGCACGGACTATCAACTCGTCCATACTCGTCGATACGACACTATTTACTTCCTGTAGTCCGGCAGAAACGCGATATGGAAAGCCATTCACAAACACCATTCGAACGAGTTGATCCAAGCCTTCGCCTTTGAGTGTCGACAATCCAACTAACCTCCTAATTCCGTTGGTAAAAATATCGACCTGTTCACCAGCCCAGCGCAGTCTTTGCAGCTGATTAAACGATTCGAACGGACTCTCGCCGAAAGCCTCTCCCAATCGTTTCTTTACTTTTCCCACATTCGCTTGATCACAAGTCATGTCTAGATAGATGGCCAATGCGTCGTCCTCCAGGTTAAGGACAATATAGTTCGCGACGTCCGTGACTCCGGTTAATTTTGCCACTATTTTTTTTTCTTAAGCTACCCGGCGACGTCTTCATTGCCGTCAAATGGCCCTAAGGTAATATTGTTCATCTTGAATGGCTCCTTTGAGCTCGTTGTCTCGGCCATCTTTAACACCTAAAGAGCTCGTAAGTCTTTTTTATCACTTACCTGATTTCTGTGGTTTCCCGGTTCTCTGGCTGCTTCTTCATTAATTTTTAATCCACCTGACGCACTTACTTCTCTCACTTTGTGATCTACTTTACATAAAACCACTATACCAAGCCCATTTCGTTATACAGGAAATGAGGTTTCAGTAACAACTGTGGCCCCACGTAACCAGCATTGGCTTTCGAGTGGGTCCATGAGTCACTCAAGGTAAACAATATGACTCTACTGTCTTCTACAATATATTTATATTCTTGCCTAGAACTTACTTGGTCTTACGTCATGGGCTCAAACATAATCTTTTAGCACCTTGCAAGGTAGTCATAGCCTCTAGAAAATGTTGAAAAGTCAAGTCCAAAGGAAACTTAAGCGGAAGCCAATGTTTGTAACATAAGACAAGAAGATCAAGGTAAGTAAATTATCAACAATTCATGTTCTAACCTCGTTGTATTTTGCAGGTCAAATAAATGTCACTTTATTCCATCCTGATCGTACTGTTGTGGTTTTAATTTGTGATATAGTAACATAGTTCACAGTGAATTGATATACAATACTTTAAATATTCATTGAGATTTTTTTTTTTTTTTTTTAATCTTCCGATCGAGCTTCTTTTATGGAGGAGTACATACATGAAGAAAAGACAAGAGGAAAGAGAGCATGGGGGTGAAAGGGACGGAGAAAATGGGAAGCAAGTTTCAAAGAAGAGGTGAGGAGGGGTTTATATATGTTTTGGTTAACCACTCCTTCTCTTTGGGAGGGGGGCAAGTAAACTAGTTTCATTCTTCCTCCATTCTTTCAGTTTTGAAGAACCCACTGGTGTGGTTGGGTTGGGAACCCCTTTCTACTATGGAATATTTTGATAATTTTTCTACTGCCACACATAGGGATTATACATTACTTTATACATTACCCTATGCTGTGGTACTTTTTTTTTATCTTGTATGAGAATGTGGATAAATTATTGTTATACATTTACAGTGCATACAGGACCTCAGCCCTGTTTTTCCAATGGAATCAACTATTTGGTTTACAAATCTACATCATGCTACAATATTTTGTAATGCATCCCTCATATATGTAGATAGACTGATATATCCACTGTGTATTTCACTACACTACTTTCTGAGCATTTTCTCCAGTGTTTTATCCACTCATTCTTTATTTTATTCTGTATTGTTTTTCTTCTTTTCAGGAACCTTATTTTTCAATTATTGAAGAGAATGGGAAGCTTGCTTTTGTAGTGAACAATGGTGGATAGATTCCATGTTCTGTGGGTAACATGAATACAAAGGAATGGAATGCAGTCATTGATAGTAACCTGAATTGTACTTTTCATGTGTGCAAAGGTGAAAATTGAGTCAGTTCTTTCATTTGATGAGTGTGGACAATTTGAATCGTACTTAAATGAATAAGTTATGACAGGCTGTCTCTTTTACATCTGAAACTTCATTTATATTGTGTGCCATAATTATTATATATACATGCATATACTAAGGACTTTTCCCCCTTACAAGGGAAGTAGCCAAAGTCAAAAGGCATAAGTCCATTCCCACCCATTTCATCCCCACATACTCCACTCCCATTCACCACCCCCTCCCTCCCTCTTTTCTTGGCTCCTCCTGGATGACAGGTCATCCATGCATCTCGCCCACTGCCCTGGGTCAGAAGCAATGCAGCAAGATGCAGTATATCCACAGCAAGGCCGCCTCATTTAATCGGCGCCCCCCATCTCCGTCCCTGTGGCATAGTGTAGTTGGCATAGGATATTAGCATAGTGTATGGTGCAATAGTGTAGTGTTGTGCCCTGACCAACAGTGACGTTCCCTGGACAGAAGTCCTTTCATACAACCAATAAGGCCCCCTCTCATACGTGTACAAGGCATGGCAGCGTCTTTGCCCACGCCGGCAGTTACTCTATAGACTTCTTAGGCACATGACATGCCCCTTCTTTGTACATATAACCTACTGATTAATAAACGCACGAATCGTCGCATCCATGTTTCATGGCACAGTGAGTAGGATTGATTGCATTTTGCAACAATGAAACATAAGCGACGATTCATTAATCGGTAGCGTGTCCGTGGACGAGTGACAGTAACGGGACAGTACACGATCCGGTGACGCTTACGTGAACGAGGTGTTGAAGGAACCGTGCAACAGTGTGCATACTGTACCGTGAGTGCAGTGCAGTGCTGTTCAACAGTGTGCATGCTGGACCATGAGGACAATGCGGTGCCATTCAACAATGTGACGCACTTTCGTGGCCCATAGAGGTGCGAACAAAAATGCCTTTCATTCCACCCGCTGGATACAGTGCCTCTCAGCAGAACGTACCCAACGCGAGCGCAACCCACATAGGGAGCAACGCTGACGTCACGCAACACACCAGCTGACTCACATATGTTGTCTGTGTAACTTGTGTAGAAAAAGTCTTATGAGGACCACAATGGAAATAAGCTTACATGCTTTCTTGTGTTATCCTTGGCAATTGTAATTGTTATTTCAAACTATGTGTTCTTTTCATTATCTGCAATTCATATATATTGATTGAATGCCAAATAAAATTTTTATTATTTATTATTATTATTATATAATACTAATACAAATCAATTAAGAGATGGAATACACACCCACCTCTTAATTAATTTGTATTAATATTGTAATTTGGTGCAATAGTGTTTGAGATAAAACATCCAAGAAGCATGATACAGTTTATGGGGATGAATAGAGTGAGAAATGAAGTGAGGCATAGATCTGGGGTGTAAAGAGAACTGGCAGATAGGGTTGATCAAAGAATACTGAGATTGTTTGGGTATATGGAAAGAATGAATAAAGAATGGAAGTTAGAGCTAGATGTAGTAAACTTGAAAAGACTGAGAATGGGATGGATAGCATGAAAGGGACTTAAGGTACAAGAGTGTGGAGAGTGGTTTTGAATGGGTGAGAAATTTACATGTCTGAAAGGAACATCTTGTTCTCTCTGTGAATTCTGGAATGGATGAGGGGAGGATCATCATATAATGATGGGGTGGGAGCAGGTAAACCAGTTTCAGCTGTCAGGGCCATGCTGTGGAAGTGTTGCACCTTACTGTATTGCTTCTGACCCTAGCAGTGGGCAGAGGCCAGGGATAACCTTTCATGAACAAAGAGCTAAGATAAAAGGTACAACAAATGGGTATTGGATAGGTATGGCATGGATGAAGGATGGGTGTATACCTTGAATAGGCCACCTCCTTATAATGTAGGGTCTTTAAGTTTATGTAAATAGTAGTGATTCATATGAATAATTGATGCAATCTAATTTTCTTAGTTGTTTGACAGTCTGATATAGGAAAGTTGTGGCATGGGTGAAGGGTGGCCTTGATTAGGCCACCCCCTTATAAGGAGGGAAGGGTCTTTTGGTCTGTGAATAGAAATAGTAATGATTCATATGAATAATTGGTGTAATCCTATCTTTCTTTAACTGTTTGACAGTCAAACATAAGAATGAATGTTATTTCCTTACAGAGAATTAATTTACAAAATTATGCACTTCAAACTTAGATTTTACTGCATAGTAAAGGATTTTGTTTTAGGTAATTCCAGCATAAAGGTAATATTTTTTTCACATTTGTGGATTTGAAGATGGAATATAATGGGGCTGACAAAAGCTTTGTGTAGTGTGTTACAAATACATAGGATAGAGAAAGCCTGTTAAAAGCAACCAGAAGTTTCTGCACAACTTAAGGAAAGTAAAAACTGAAAAGGATTGCAAATCACTGCAGGAAGACCTGAATAAGGTATGGAACTGGAGTCAGAAATGGGAAGTGGACTTCAATATTAACAAGTGTAGCATAATGGAGTTTGGAAAAAGCAAAAATAGAATATCAGGACAATATAAAATTGGAACCAAGGAAAGATCCGAAAAAGATTTGGGTGTAATTATCTCAATTAACTTGTCCTATGATAAGCAGATAAACAAAATTGTTGGAGAATCCTACAACTTGCTACGATCAATAAAAGTGGCATTTACATATTTGGACAAAGAAATGATTAAAAAAATATTGGTTACACTGATAAGGCCTAGACTAGAATATGTGGCGACATTGTAGTCACCCAGTACCAAAAAGAATATAAAGAAAATAGAAAGAATCCAGAGAGCAGCCACAAAAATGGCACCTGCACTTACAAACTTGTCATATGAGGAGAGATTGACTAAACTGGAGTTACCAACTCTGGAGCAAATAAGAGAGGTGACCTACTGACCATCTACAGAATCATGAAGGGCACAGAAATACTCGATAGAGAGGACTTGTTAAACTGGGACAATAGAAGCACAAGAACATGGAAAGAAAAAAGAAAAAAACATAGCTACAGAAGAGATCTGAAGAAAAACAGCTTTCCACATAGTGTGGTGGACACTTAGAACAAACTGGACAATGAAATAGTGTGCGCAAAAACCATTCATGACTTTAAGAGCAAACTAGACACTGTGAGATACGAAGGCGGGACACCACAAGCATAGCTCCCCTTCCCGCAAAATACAACTAGGTAAATATGGGAGGGTTAGGAATGGGGACAACATTTAAAGATTTCTGATAAATGTGGGGGCTACATCAAGGTTGTAAGGTGCATAGTTGTTCTATATGCATATGAATAGGTTGATAAGGGAGGTAAATGCAAGGGTATTAGGCAGAGGTTTGGAATTAATGGGAAGCAAACCAGTTATTTGCAGATAACACTATAAATAACTGATTTGCAAATGTCAGCCCATTCCCTCCAGATAAGGGGCTGACACATGGTCTTTTACTGGGTCTAATATATCTATTAACTTCAGCTGTATATCTTTTTCACACATGGAGAGAAGACAGATAAACTGCTGTTCTCTCTCTACAACTTTGAGATGGTGACATGTAAACGGTCCACCAGTGATACAACATACAACAGCCCAAAGTTTCTTCCCAGAGAGATCTATGAGAGGTTCTGAGAATCTTTGTCAGCCACTCTGGGGCTGCAGGCTTTCTACTTAGTGAAACTTGAGTTAAATGATCAATTGTTTGATTGAAATTTTCAACTTCTACAGGTGTCAAATGCTGTCTGCATTTATCTCTGTTGCAACTCTCCATGTTGATTCAGGTTCAAGCTTGAATTCCCCACTAATGTATCAAATACCAAGTGTAGTACAATGATGAATAGTATTTTAACAATATTATAGGCCAAAGGTTTATAGTACTAGCTAATAAAACTCTTGTGGAATCAGTAACAGAACCTGCACAAGGTGGTCTTGCAAGATGGATGTCAGACTCATCTCCCTCCTTTCTAATTTTGAAATCTGTCAACATCCTTATCTCCATAGGTGCATCTCCAAGGGACTGACATTCTGGAACATATGTATTTAAATCTAATTTTTATGATTGGAGAACAAGGTGATATAAATGAAGTTTGCACCAGAGATGGATGTTAAGCCAGCTGTGATAATTGGAGAGTAAGAGACAGGAGGGACCAATGTTGGATATCTGAACATGGTGGTCTGTCAAGTTGAACAACAAAGCTGCCCATTACACTGGTCAACAAAGAATTTGTCTCAAGAGAGAGGGCACCTCTTTTCCCTGTATTTTCACATTTTTAAATAAAAAAACATTCCAAAAAATGTTGTATCATCCATAGTTTTTTGTGTCCCAGTACACTTCTTTGACTTTTTCTATTGTGATCATCATTGTTTCCAAGAAATTTTCCTCACTTGAGGATAGTGAGTATAACACAATTGAGTGGCACTTGCTTATTGACTCTTCCAAAGTAAGCTTGAAGGCAGCTTATATAAAGGAAACATATAAGATTATGAGGCTTTGATTACAAAAAACAAAACAAAAATAAAGTATGAGGAATTCAAATGGAATATCTGTGTTGACCAAAGGTTAATAAAGGCTGATCACTGTTGAATATTTAGAAGAGATGTTCCAGAAGCCAAATATAGCTGGAAAGCTAATATTGCTACATTTAAAAGGTCAGTACATTAGTAATATCACCCTGATATGTTAATCAAAGACATACATTTGTTACAAAATTAAACTATACAGTACCACAAAAAACCATGCCTGATAGACAGATTCTGAAAATGTATTTGAATTTCACATAATAAACACCATTAAATTCACCTCAGTTTTTTTTTTTTTTTTTTTTTTAGTTTCTTTTTGTTGACCTGTGTTATTAAAACCCACCAACCCCCTCAGCCCCATTAGGAGGTGTACCCTAAAGGGCTGATAATCAGTTTACAGACTGAGCCCAAGCTTTTCTGTATTTCTTACACCCTTTCATACTTTGAGAGCTGACAACCAGCGACTGCTACCCTCCTCCTACCACTTTCAGCTGGTGAAATAGGAACAGTCCCACACCAATACAGTACAGATAACAGTCCCAGAGAGATCTGTTGGAAGACCTAAGGATAGTTGCTAGCTGCTATTGGGCTGTGTGTTTTCCACTAAGTGACACATGAGACAAGAGGGGGAGGTCTGTTGAGCAAGGAAGGGAGAAGGTAGGTGATGGGGGTGAGTGGAGAATGGCTGTGTATAGATGATACTATGATGATAGAGAGTGGGTGAGGGATGCATCCTGAAGGGATTTTTCCTCATCTATTTTTTCTTGCATGAGTGGATGGAGAGGGGGAGGTTGCCTATTAAGTGAAGTTGCCTTGCTGTGGATGTGCTATGTCTTGCTATATTGCTTCTGGCCCAGGGTAGTGGGCAGGATACAGGGATGACCCTTTATCCATAAGGAGCTAAGATGAGAGGGAGGAGTGGGTGTTGTATGGGAGGGGAATGGGTGGGAGTGGGTATATACCTTTTGACTTTGGCTACCTTTATGGTAAGGGGGAAAAAAAACCTTGGTATATAGAGACACACGAGACAACAATTATTAGTAGTAGTATTTACTGTAATATATATATATATATATATATATACACATACACACACCAAGTGCGTTTTCCCCCCTTATAAGGGAGGTAGCGAAGTCAAAAGGCATGCAACCATTCCTACAAATTCCACCATCCTTGCCTCCCTCTCATCTTAGCTCCTTGTGGATGAACGGTCATCTCAGTCTCAAGTCAAGAAAGTTAAGAAATGATAGTAGTACAACTAGTAGCATGCCTTAGACCTGGCTACCTTTCTTGTTATGGGGGAAGAAGCTCTTGGTATATAGATTGATAGAACTATAATTTTATTCATAACATGGGATCTGTGATGGGTACCTTCATGTGGTGGTCATGCATGATGGGCAGCAAAACTGCTCATTTTCAAAACCCGTCAACCCCCTCTCCTCCATCAGGAGGTTTGACCTTGAGGGGCTGACACTCGGTTTCTGGACTGGGCCCAAGACCTCTCTCGGTCAACTTCAGCTGTATTTCTTATACTTTTGTAAATATGGAGAGCTGACAACTGACTGCCCTCCTCTCCTTTCAACTTACAACTGACATAGAAAGGGTTCCACACTAATGTAACATAGACATCAGTCTAAAGTTTCTTCCCAGAGATATCTGTGGGAGGTTCTAAGAACTATTGCCAGCCACTGTGGGGCTGTGGGTTTTCCATTTAGTGAAAACTTCAGGCAGTGGTTGTTTGATTCATTTCATTCATAACCATTATGTCTAGCCTACACTTTTCCATCATTCACACTATCTCATTCTTCTACACCATTATTACATCTATGCACATTTATACAACTTTCTCAGGATCAAGGCACTTTTGGTAGCTGGCTAGGGTACTAGTATTACCTTATCAATCCATCCTCTATAATGATGCACTGTTTATTTTTCCATCAAATGGCATCCATCAATCAAACAAGCAGATAGCCTACAAACCACACAAAATATAGCATTCTAATAATTACTAACTGCACCAATAGAACCCATATTCTCAAACATTAATCTCTCCCAAAGAATGCATGAGAATGATAAGCACCCACCCCTCACATTACATCAAAGACAGCTTGCTATATATATTACTGGCATCTCATGGTATGTCCATACAAACACACATATACACGCAGGTAACAAAATGGACATTCTTTATCAGATCCCAAAAATTTTTACTCCATCAAACTCCACTAAAAATTAACTCAGCAGAGAAATCTCTCCCAAGACAGATATATGTTTCACTGGCACACCTGCATTAAGTTACTAACCCACACGTAAATTGTACCAACACAGAGTCAGCCTGGCAATAGATATGTTTTGGCCAAGATTGCACTAGTCACCACTTGGGAGACAGATTTTAATACTAGTGCCCTGCACTTATTCACAACAGCCAGCAATACAAAATCTCTTCAATGAGTGATTTATGGGTGTGGCCTGTTTCCTGAGGTTTACAGATCTCCTGCAAAAGAGAGCCAAGGCAGCTGATTGACTGATTAATTAATATATAACCTGAAAGACCACAGTAAAAACCACACAGAAAGGAACCAGTTCAATATACAAAGGATTACAAAAGAAGAGCATGCCAACAGGAAATCTTTAGATTTATAACTAGGTTGGATGCAGGAAAAAATAATAATCAATAAATAAGTAGATAGATGAATGAATAATGACAAATAATAAACAGAAAAATAACAATTTATAATAATGAATAAATAAACAATAACAAAGAAACAGATAAATAATACATACATATATAGGCCAACAGTCTTTTCCCCCTTTTAAGGGAAGTAGCCAAAAACAAAGGCATAAAATCCACTCCCACCCATTCTATCCTCATATACTCCACTTGCATTCATCCCCCTCCCTCCCTCTTATCATAGCTCCTCCTGGATGATGGGTTGTACCTGCATCTCGCCCACTGCCCTGGGTCAAAAGCAATGAAACAAGATACAGCACATCCACAGCAAGGCTGCTTCATCCAATCAGTGAACCCTTCCCTCCCTCCCTTCATGCAGAAAAAAAAGACAAGGAGAAATTCCTTTGGGCTGCATCAAAATGTTATTCACACATACTCCCTCACCCCATTCTTCACTCACCCCTATATTCTGTCTTCTCCCTTTCTTCCTCAACAGACATTTCCTTATTTCCCAATGCCCCTTTTACCCCATCCATCAAACTCATCCTTTGTCACCCTCTCATACTCACTCTTTCCACCTCTTTTATTAATCTTTCTTCACTCATTCTTTCCATGTGGCTAAACCATCCCAACACTCTTTCACCAACCCTATCTCCCAACTCTCCCTCCACCCCCACTTTCCTCCTCACCTCCTTGTTTCTCACTCTATCCCACTGAGTAACTGCTACCACGCTTCTCGAACACATTTAAACTCATCCTCTTGTATGTTCCATGTCTCTGCCCCATACATTATTGCTGGAACAATCACTCCTTCATACAATCTCCCCTTAGCATCCATTCCCAAATGTCCATTTCTCATTACACTTCTTAATCCCCCAAGGTATTTACATACTTCTTCCAATCTACATTCCACCTCCATTAAGTAATAATAAATATATAAAATTGAATAAAATAAATGGCAGGTATTACATCATATTGCTTAGGTGCTTATCTAAATGAATCTTAAAAGTTCAAACTACTACATTGCACTGGCTCTGCAGGAAGTTTATTCCATTCATTTACTATATGGTTGGCAAAATTGTTTCTACCCACTGTAACATTAACAATATCACCCACAGAAAACTATATCATAACACATGTACAAACATACATCCATGACCTTCTAGGCAACCACCATCACATGCACACTGTGTGATGAATGGCTAAGAGGGCAGACATCATATTTCCTACACACACATTATACCACATCCCAAAATAATCCTGAACACAAATTAAATCACAAGAAACAACTGCATAATAGAACCAATCATTTATTATACTGTATTCCATGTTTAAACCTGCCATTAATGTATCAATAGAAATAATTGTTAAAGCTGTCAACACCCTCACCAAATGCTGACTTCAGCAAATCAAGGTGGTACAAAAACCACGACCGAACAAGGGACAGCAGTTATTAGGTGAATGTAGTCTACTAGGATCTACCAAGTGTATCTTTCCTAATATAAGTGTATAAGGAAAACTGTGTTTGGAACTTTCCAAAAGGTGCACCAAGGACTAGATACCTACATAATAATACACCACTTCCAAATTAAATCTACTTCCTGATAGTTTAAGACCATTATTTCTTGCCTGATTCATATGCAGTGTGAAAATTTCATCACTTTTGATGTTGTCAGTTTCCTTTAGAATCTTAAAGATCTGTATCAAATAACTCCTATATACTCTTTTTTTAGGGAAAATAGATTTACATGTTTTATTCAATTTTTGTATGATTTATTTCTGATACATATTTGGAATCAGTTTTGTGGCTCACCATTGTACTTTTTCCAATCTGTCAATGTTTTTAATGAGATTCAGTGACCATATGGAAACAGCATATTCCGAATGTGGACAAACTAATGATTTATATAGCTTGTTAATGACAGCTATAGGAAAGGGGAAGGATGTTTTTTGGGCTTTTATGGATCTGGAAAAGGCTTATGAAAGGGTAGACAGGAAGGCACTGTGGGAGGTTTTGCGGATATATGGGATAGGAGGAAAGCTTCTAGGAACTGTCAAAAGTTTTTAAGAGAGTAGTAGAGCATGTGTCAGGATTAGAAATGGAGAGAGTGAGTGGTTTGAGGTAAAGGTGGGACTTCATCAGGGACGTGTTATGTCGCCCTGGCTGTTCAACTTGTACATGGATGGGGTGGTGCGAGAGGTAAATGCAAGGGTGGTGGGTCAGAGATGGTTAAAGAAAATGGAGAAAAGTGGGAGGTGAGCCAGCTGTTCTTTGCGGATGACACTGCGCTTGTGGCAGGATCAGAGGAGGGATTGAGGAAGTTGGTGACAGAGTTTGGGAGAGTATGTGAAAGAAGAAAGCTGAAGATAAATGTGGGTAAAAGTAAGGTGACGAGATGTACAAGGGGTGAAAGTGACAGCAGACTGGAAGTGAGCATTAAGGTAGAGCGACTGAAGGAAGTGGATAGTTTTAGATACTTGGGTGCAAATGTGGCATGTAAAGGTGGAGTGAAGGTGGAGGTAGAATGCAGATTGAGAGAAGCGAGTAAATGCCTTGGTGGATTAAAAAGTGTAATGAGGAATAGACATTTGGGAATGGATGCTAAGAGGAGACTGTATGGAGTGATTGTGCCAACAGCACTGTATGGGGCAGAAACATGGAACATAAGAGAGGAAGAGAGAAGGAGTTTGAATGTGTTTGAGATGAGATGTCTGAGAAGTATGATGGGGGCCACTAGGCTAGAGAGAGTGAGAAATGAGGAGGTGAGGAGGAGAACAGGGGTGGAAAGGGAGTTGGGAGATAGGGTTGATGAAAGAGTATTAGGATGGTTTGGACACATGGAAAGAATGAGTGAAGACAAGTAAAAGAGGTATGGAAGGCAGATGTGGAGGGAGTGAACATGAGGGGACGTCCTAGGATGAGATGGATGGATGGGGTGAAGAGGGCTTTGGGGAAGAGGGGAATGTCTGTTGAAGAAGGACAGGAGAGGACAGAAGACAGGGGTGAATAGAGAATAGTTGTATATGGATGATGTTGTGATGCATGAGGTGGAATGGGTGGGGGGGATGGGGGGTGAAGTATGTGTGAGCAAAATTTGACGCAGCCCAATGGGATCTCTCCCCGTCTTCTCCTTTTATGCATGGGGGACAGAGAGAGGGGGTCACCGATTTAATGAAGCGGCCTTGCTGTGGATGTGCTGTGCCTTGCGACACTGCTTCTGACCCAGGGCAGTGGACAAGGTGCAGGGATGACCCGTCATCCAGGAGTTGCTAAGATGGGAGGGAGGGTGGAGGGGAGTGGAATGTATCTAGGGATGGAATGGGTGGGAATGATTTTATGCCTTTTTCTTTTTGGCTACCTCCCTTGTAAGGGGGAAAAAGCCTTAGTACCGTATTTTCCGGCTTAAAATGCGCATCGGGTTATAATGCGCACCCATGCACTTCGTTATCTCAGTACACAGATAGCGCGCACCGACGTATAACGCGCATGCCCGATCGTAAGAAAAAGTCGGAACTACATGTACCGGTATATGACTCATGTTGTGTGTTGGTCCTTTATTACCTTGTAGCTTAAATAGTTTGTAGGAAATATGATCTAAAAAAAGTTTATTGAAAGTAAAATATACAGAAAAATTTCGGGATTTTTACAGACAATGTTCATTTTATATCTTGAGGAAATAATTCGTCTTTACCATTTTTGTTTTTTATTTAATACTGAAACAAACTACAGACTGTTTCGTTTTAGCTTTGAACCTGCAATGACAGTGGTAAAATAGGACAGTCTCTCATCGAGGTGACGTTTAATTAATATAACTCCCGGAAGAGTGTGTTGTAGTCAGGTGTTTGACACGAGTTTATGAACGGCCACAACGGAATTTGTACCATACCTAAAGTGAAGCAACAAAGCCAACATAAAGATTCAAACTAGGATGCTGTGGACATGGGCAAATATCATGAATATTGATCATGTTTCGTGGTGTTTAGGCCTATTTAAACATGAAAAATAAGATTCGATAGATACCTGCCTATACCAAATATTTATAAAGCCCATGCTGGCGTATTCTTTCATGTCACCATGGCTGTTCTTCTTGTTCTCACGGAACGTCATGGAGAAGTGTGCCGTCCCGACTTTGTGACGGCCAACATCGTCACATTGTTGTGAAAAAAATCACCGGTACACACACAGCCGCAGAATTTTCATCGTAGGCCGTAGATAATGCGCACCACCGGATAACGCGCACCCCCAATTTTTAGGCCCTTCCAACGGAAAAAAGTCGCGCACTATACGCCGGAAAATACTGTATATGCTATTTGGCTTCTCTGAGGTGGAAATATACTGCATAGATGATTTCAGATTATCACCGATAATTACACAAAGATCCTTTTCACAATGCACTTTTATATACCTTTAGTCTGACTAAATTTACTAATATACAATAATCACTGTGCTCTAGAATAATCATCTCATTCTTGACAGATTATTTTTTAAATGTGTGGACTTCATAATATTTTCTAAGATCTTTCCAGAACACAAGAATTTGCCTACTTCTGAGTTGGAGTTTAATGCAGGCAAACAATAGAAACCAACAGCCAAACTATGAAGACCATAATATTAAAATCCATTATTGCATCACCTGCAGTGCAAGTGATATCTGGTTGGCATGGAATATACAGGGAGTGGCCAAAATTACGACACATTTGTAGGTTCAATAAAAACCAAATAGATTAATTTTTTTTTAAATGTACATGAAATGCCATTTTGTTTCATCAAAAAATGCCTTTTTCAATTTTTGTTTTCAATTGCCAACATGAATCGGATGGGCGAGCACTGGGCTTTCATTGTGGGAACGTTCATCTAGAACAACAAATCCATAACTGAAACTGTGTTCTGTGTGCACTTTGGCTTGGTTAGAAATGATCCTGTACCTATTTAAAACAATTTTGTTGGGTTACCAACTTCAGAGCTGGTGTATCAGCATTGAAACAAAAATAGACTAGCTGAACCTCGAACTGCCAGAGCTCTGGAAAATGTGGCAATGGTATGACAGTAACAGCACCCACTTGACTGACTTAGTTTTTAAAACCAAATGAAACAAAATGGCATTATATATACTTTCAGAAAATAAACACTTTTTCGTTCTTTACTCCATTTGGCTTTTATTAAAGTTACAAATGTGTCACATCATTTTGTTGGACCCTGTACCTCCTATACATTTTGTCACTGACAATCAGCACTTACATCCTTGGGAGGAAAATCCCAAAGAGTTGGAGTAATAGAAGTGCTAAAAGAGATTTAAGGAGGGTAACAGAAAGCTGTGTCTTGTTGCATTGCCTCTGACCCAAGCATTTTAGTAGAAGACAAGGATGACCCCTCGTCCATTAGGAACTAAGATGGGAGGGACAACAAATTGGTTTTTGGATGGTTGTAGGAAGGGTCCATGCCTTGATTTGGCTACTAAGGGAAAGAGCTCTTCAGTATATATATATTATATATCTAGTATACATGAGGGATAATAGAAATTAAAAATTATCAGCATTCTTCTTTGATTGGAGGTGTCTCCAATCATATGAAATACTGCAAGACTCTGGTCCATATTGGTATCATTACCCAAGTTATTAATGTATTGACAGCACAAAATGCAATTAATATTCAATACATGAGATTTGACAGTGTAACAACCAACACATCTCTAATCAGTCATGTCATCTAATGCATGCCACTGGTAAGAGTTCATCTTATTGAGAGATTTTTATTTTTTGTGCTATCCAGTAATCTTTTGAAGATCTTGTTAATAATTGAGTGATGATGATTCATCCTTATATCATTGTTCATATGCTGTTACTACTAAAACAGAAGCGTCTGTACATAGATCCTTAGTCACATGAAATGTAAACTCAGTAATTTTTTATAACTTGCATTTATTTGATAGATAAATATATATATATTTATATCTGTTGATAATTGTTTAAATTCTTCCTGCAATGCATCCAAGTGTGTGAAATTTAGACTTTGCACTCATGACAGATGTAATTATCACCCACATACATGATACACCCTCACCTGTAGCATATTGGAAAATCTTCCACTGCAAACATGGAACACCCACATTGCTCGGATACAATGAAAACCTGGTGATAGTGGAAGTGCATCAGTAAGGATTTTTTCTAGTCTAGCTGAATGCATATGAATAGTTAAGAAACCTGGAAAGATGATCTAGTTCTTCAAGTATGTTTGCTTGAAAATTTCACAAGGCACTACAACACATGCTTAAAAGCTTGTGTTCAGTAGCTGGATGGTTCAGAACCAACCTGCACCCCTCAGAAACTGTTTTGGGTTGCTAGTAGTACTGGGAAGTCCAATTTGTTGATGTCTTAGAAGTAACAGCTACATATAATGGGATGACTTTGTGGGATAACCTACCAATAGAGTACAAATGATTGTGCATAGCTTTAATTAAGGGCACCATATGACCCAGCTATTTTTCATTCTATCCAGCACTGGTCTGACAACTGCAGGAATGACTAGATAGTTTCATATCATAGAACAACAAAAAAGTCCATTTTCCTTGTTTCAAAAAGTAGAGGTAATAGTAGTTCCAGAAAGTATGACAGATTGTCCCTTATATTTTGTTGAAAGCTTGAATATCCACAGATTGTACATAGTCTCCTAGTTCACATATTTCTTCTATAAGGTCATCAACAGAGACTTTTTCATCTTCAATGGTACATAAAAGACTAAGTTTTGAGATACCAAAGGCAAGTGGAGCCAGTCTACTTGCACCCCAGTGTAAGCCTTCCCTACTGATGGAACGAACATGCTGTTCCATTTCGCCCATATCAGTCTCATCACTCCATGGTTTTATATCAAGCAACACAGATGACTTGGCAATAGGACCCGTTTTTTTAGACTTTGCAGCATGAGCAGCAACCAATTTTTGCTTTAAACATTCTGCCTCCTCTTCATCATCATCATCAGATCCGAAAAGATCAATATCAGTGTCATCATCCTGATTTTCCTCTGTATTGTCTAGCCCTACATTTTTCTTACAGTCTTGCTCTACATATTTCTCATTATCATGTTCTTCAAACTTCTCCTTAACATCTTGTTCTACATATTTCTCCTTAATGTCTTGTTCTGTATATTTCTCTTTCATGTGTTGTCCTACACATTTCTCTTTATTGTCTTGTAATTCATATTCCTCTTTATTGTCTCTTCCTACAAATTCCTCATTATTATTATCTTTTAACAAATTTTTGTAGTTTCCTTTATAGTTCTGGGCTTCTTTCTCACTCTTGGTTGACAGTTTGGCAATAGTAGTTTCACCCTTGTTCATCCAGACTTTCATCTCAATATCCAGAGATTTTATATGATTATACCAACGCAGAGCATGTGGAAATGAAGGTGATGGCCTTGTAGCTAAACTGGCGAAGACGTTGGAATCGGCTACAGAGGGTGTGAAGCCTCGAATGTAACTGCGGTCCTTTAAGAAGTCATTCAGAAGATCAACACCCCATGATGTACTTGGGTCGCCAAGAATGTCCATTTGTCTGCAAGGTTATCAAAACCATTAATACTCAACAGTAAAAACATAGCAAGTACTGCAATTAGATTACTTGAAAAAGTATTGAATATACCACCAGGTAATTTCCCTCTTGAAGTAACAGGCAGACTGGAATATTTCTCCATGTTTCCTAACTTCTCTGATCAGTTCCAAAATTTAATTATCCTGGCTCCAGAATAGAAATGTGGTACCTCACTTGAAAATAATTTTGATTAACTGAGTATACCTTCTTCACAGAACCACATTTTGCATTTTTTCATGCCAATATTAATTATAATTTAACAAATATTCCTTCATGCTGGGACCAATGATGAGTACTTGCAAATGTTGGTCCTGCAAGACAGACATCAGAGAATCATTTCCCTGCTGCCCATCTTCAAAATCTAACACTCTCACCATCATCTGGAATTGCAGTTACAAAAGGCTGACACTCAATTCTCCAGATTGGCCCCAAGATATCTATCAACTCAACTGTATTTCCTCCTCATTTTCAAGTATAGAGAATTAGTGACTGCTACCCTCATACTACAAAGAAACAGTCCTATACTAATGCATCATGGACACCAGTCCAAAGTTTCTTCCAGTAGAAACCTATGGAAGGGTCTAAGGACCAGTGCCAGCCACTGTGGGGCTGCAGGCTTCTAGTTCATGAAATTCAAGGCAACAGTTGTCCTAGTTTACAGTACAAGACTAGAGGTGATAAGAGAAGATCTGATGTCACTTATTATGAGTCACACTGCAAAGGCTCTGTAAAGAATCACTAAATTTGAAGCAGTGAACATTCAATTACCTTCAATGTTTTATGCTCAGTAATTGAACACCCAAACCACAGCCAATACCTTTAGAGGCAATTAAGCTGGTGGATAAGATTGACAATACAGTGAAGGAGGAACGAAGCAGGTGCCATGACAGGTGAGGAGCCTATGCCAGAAGGTAAGTAGCTGTGGCCAAAGCCATCATCTTTGCCCCATGCAGTTGTACTGTTGGGGCAGTACACAGTCACTGCAGGGAATTGGTGAGGAGTGCAGGATTCAAACCCAGACTTATGTGAATGTAAGACCAGCATGCTTCCAATTATGCCACCAGTGCATATGATAGTGATAAGGATAAAAAATGACAGGAAGTATTGAAATCAAAATACACAGAAATTGTGCCGATTGGTATGTAAGCATAGCTCGGGTAATGAATACAGGAGAGAAAAGTCATGCAGAAGCACTGGGAATGAGATACTAGGGGTTATACATGGAGTTTTGAAATATGACAAAGTAACGAATAAAAAGAATCGTGAATGGGCGGGATACAAATGGGATTTGGAAGAATAATTGAACAAGCTGATGTGAGGTGGTTTGGTTAAGTTGTGAACAGATGAGAGTAAATCTTGAATGATTCATTAATCAATGATGTTGGAAGCGAGGTCAATGGGTAGATCAAGGAAAAAATTATGGTATGATAGGGGCAAAAGAAACTACAAAAGCTCGTGTTAAGGATTTTGGAGAAGCAAAAATGTGTATGGGGGACAAATAAGTTGAAGAAGAATGTACAGATTAAAGCAATAGCCTACTCCATGAGAAGAGTACACTAGGAATGAATTGATAGAAATGAGAGAGCAATAGGTGTAATGATAATGAAAGGGAGTGAACTTGTTCCTATCACATGTCTAGCTACGTCACTTAGGTCACAGTATATAAGTGGCAGGGTGATGAGGTGAACTGAAAAAAAAATTCATACTCTTATGTTTTGTCCTTACCAGGGCTTCCTCAGAGATATGGACAAATTGTTGGGGAATAAAAACAGTGTTTTACCTTACCACCTCTTTCATACTTCAGTTAAACTCATAACATACCTTTTTCCCCTCCTCTTAAAAAAAAGCGAGTCTAAACATCAAATACTAATAGTGTAGACAATCTTTCCAATGATTATACAGTCAACCACCCTGGAATACACTGGATAAAGAATATACACCTATCCCTCAACTTAACAGACAAAAGTTTGATAAATATAATAAATCCAACACACTGTAATTCAATATCAGACTCAGGAGCGCAGTGCCGGTTTTATAGGTACTAGAGCTCTGGAGGGCCCGACAAAATCCTCCCATCCCTATCATGTTTCTATTTATAGTGGGCCAGTGATATGTCACACAATGATTGAATATTTCATATTTGCACTTACTAATCAATTGAATGAATGTGGTTATTAAATGAAGAAAAAGAGGTACTGAAGTGGTACTTTGGCGAGCTACAGCAGTACTGCACCCCTGATTGGACTTACCAAGGATTATGAAGATCGGTTCTTGATATGCCATGAGTATATATTGGTGGGACTCAGAAATTTATTCTGAGTCACTGGATTTTATCCATTGCCTCCAAAATCTGTTCAATGGAGGTCCCTTAAATTGAGGGCCGAGCGTATTCAGTTTATTAGCAGTCACTCCAGTTTGGATAACATGGGTATGCACCATCACATCTTGATATAAAGAACACACATGTACCAAGCGATGTTTAAAAAAAAAAAAAAAAAATCCTGAAGCTTGTGCATGAAGTAAAGGTGCATATAGATGCAAAAGCTGGAGAAGTGTGTAAGCAAGGGGCAGTAAGAGAATTAAAATATTAATGAAAGGAGGGAAGTATTGGGGAAGGTGGAGGGCTACAGAAAAAAAGACAGAGAGAGAGAGAGGGGGGGGGAGGCTTTTGCCTTTGCAAATACTGAGACACTAAGGCATGGAAGGCCTAGGGATTTCTGGAGGGAGAAGTTGGAAATGTTGAATGGACAGAAGAAAATAACTGAAGTAGAGATAATTATCCCAAGAATTTGGGCCACTGTATTTTATTGATTGGAGCAAAGAACATAGGACATGGATAAATCAAAAACTGTCACTTCATAATCAGAGGAAAATAAAAGTTTACAAAAGATGAAATGGGTGATAGAACATACAACAAAACTTATCACATTGGTTGGTTTGTCTCAATAGGGTTTGAATGTGTTGGTTGGTGCTTTCATATATGGCCACTAGGTCTAGGGCAGCATAAGCCATGTTAGGTAGGGAGCATGAGGGAATATCTAGGGAGTCGTTTCTTTTTTTTCTTTTTTTGACAGAATCAGACTTTCTCCACAAAATGCTGAAATGGGAGGGACAACAGATAGGTTTTGGACAGTTGTGAAATGTGTAGGATGTATGCTTTGACTTGTAAAGGGGAAAAAGCCTTTTGGTATATGTAATGTTAATTTGGTGGCAGTTCTGTGGTGGGTAAAATATACATACATACATATACCAAGGCTTTTTCCCCCTTCCAAGGGAGGTAGCCACAAAGGGAAAGGCATAAAAACACTCCCACCCATTTCATCCCTAAATACACTCCACACCCCTCCCACCCTTCCTCTCATCTGAGCACCATCTGGATGACGGGTCATCCCTGAACCCTGCCCACCGCCCTGGGTCAGAAGCAGTGTCGCAAGACACAGTACATCCACAGCAAGGCCGCTTCATTTAATCGGCGACCCCCCCTCTCCGTCCCCCTTTGCATATAAAGGGAGGACGGGGAGAAAATCCCTTCGGGCTGCGTCAAAATTTACTCACACCTACTACCCCCCACCCCCCCGCCCTGTCATCCTCATGCAGTCACAACATCATCCATATAAAAAATATAGGTGTGACATTTTCTTTTTAGTATATGCCCTAGTGATAAATTGTTTTTCTACATTGGGTGGCAAGCTTAGGGTAGTGGGCAGTAAGGTGGATGGAGGAAAAAAGGTTTTCAAAGTGACAAGACATGGAGAGCAGTGGAGACAATTGGTTGTGCAGTGGAGATTGGATAACATGAAGATGTTGGGGGTTAAGTGGTGGTCTTTATGTTATGTTTGTAGGGCTGTTGGGATAGGAACTGTGGAAAAGGGTGATGATGGCGTGGTAGACTAGATCCTCTGCATAGATTATATCAGGGTAGAACATCATGAATCTGACTTGGGCTTGAATCTCCTAAGAGTTGAGGTGTTCAAAAAAGTAGAGTACAGAATGAGGAGGATACTGGTTATTCTTTCCACAATTTGCACATTTGGCTGACCATGGGGGTGGGGTGAGATCCATATTTACCTAAATGTAACATATAGGATATGAACTATGCTCCTTCAGTCTAGTCTCCGCTTCATCTTGACAAACTTTTCATCAAATTTGCTTATACTGTCTGACTATCACTTCTTCCATCCTACTCCATTGATCAATGTATCTAGATAGAAAACTATTTTCTACTATCCTTGAAAGTATTTCATAGTTCCTTACTGTATCCTCTGGTTTTCCTAGTGTCCTGCATTTTTTCCTGTTCTGGCTGAGTGGGGTAGGGTGTCATTACTTGCGGTGAAGGTCAAGGGGATGGTGGTTCATTAAATTCCATGCTACAAAGTCCTCTGTGAGGGGCACCATCCTAGCCTTCCATTACACCATATCATCAACATCTTTCCATTGTCCTCAGTACTGCTATCATACCACCTCACTGTTTTTCTCTGTTAGTAAATAACTTCAATTCAATTCCCTATTGTATTCTATCTGCTAAGCTAAGAGCCATTTCAGATGCTGCTCTTTCATTTCAGTGAGGGCCTCATTATTAGAGCATACTCCACACTGGAAGATTTTCATAGCTTCATCCATGCAGAGGAATGCCACTATGTTTGTCAACAATATGTAAGGCATCCCAGCAGTATTTTTCATGTATCTTTCTAATGACAAATTTTCCATTACCAACACTTATATAATTTTCCTCCTTTACTTTTGCAATTTATTTCTCATTTTACTGTGTAATGATGGGCTTTTTTTACTTTTACCCATTTCCAATATCCTGCATTTATTTGCACTGAGGGATACAAGTCACAAAAAATCACCTTATAACAGCATTTCCAGAGTTCCATTCATTAACTGAATTGTTCACATGTAGGTGTCAATCCATGATGTTTTTAATATAATACATAAACATTGAGACTAAAGTGAAAGAAATAGAAACCAAGCTGATAGAATCACACACACACACAAAAAAGAGGTAATATGAAGAAGATAAAGCATTAATGTCCGTAAAGAACAATCCAAAATACATCTATGCATATACCCACAAGAAACTTAAGTCACATGTAAAAATTGGACCTTTGGAGAATCAAAATGGAGAACTAGTTGAGGACTCGGACAAAACTGCAAACATGTTATAAAAATAATTCAAAAGTGTGTACAGTGTACAATTAGCAGAAAAATCAATAGTGAATTCCAGAGAACTTTTCCAAGTTAATGGTATAAATGCAGATACTATCAGTGATTAGTTTCAGGCCTAGTGATATAGTAGAAGCCATAGATGAAGTGAAAATTAACTCATAAGGGGGGCCAGACCAGCAATATTCTTAAAGAAATGTAAACATACATTAACTATCCCAATCTATCTACTTAGAGAAAATCACTAGATAAGGGGTTATACAAATAAAACTGAAAGGACTAATCACTCCCATCTTTAAAGATGGCTAATGAGGTCTTCCAGCTAACTACAAACCTGTTTGTCTTACCTCATTCCTTACAAGTGTTCAAAAGATTAGTTAGGAAGAACCTAGTGAACTCTATGGAGGAAGTGGCAGTTCAGTCCCAGACAACATGGGTTTTGGAAAGGATGGTCATGCCTTTCCCAACACCTAAACCACCTCAATAACATTATAGACAACATGAGCAGTGGAAGAAATGTTGATGTGGTTTACTTAGGCATCGCTAAACCATTTGGTTAGGTAGACCACAAGGTGCTGCTACACAAAGTGAAAAATATGGGCATCACTGGAAAACTGGGACTATGGCTACATGAATTCCTTAGTGATAGAAAACAGAAAGTAATGGTGGATGGTGCCCAATAAAAAAATTCAATGGTAATTAGTGGAGTGCCACAGGGTTTGGTACTTGGCCCACTACTCTTCCTGGTCATAATAAATGACATAGTCCAGGAGGTAAGAACATCACTAGTGTCCTCGTTCATGGATGATACCAAGATCTCTTGAGAAATTACAACCAGAAGATTCTGAAAGATTACAAAAAGATCTGGAGGTAGTATACAAGTGGTCGAGTGAAAACAACATTGTGTTCAACAAAGAAATTTTAACTAATAAGATATGGTGCCAAAGAAAAATCTTAAAAGAGTAGCAGTACACAGTGGTTGTAGAGGAAATAAAACAAAATAAACACAGAGACCTAAGGGTGTGGATGAGTGATGACTGTGGCATCAAAGGCACACACAACCCACACCACTAGTGTTGCTCATAAAATGAGTTGGTGACTCCTCCTGACCTTTAAGATCAGGAAGCCTGAGCACTTGTTACCTCTATGGAAGACCCTGGTGGTGTCAAAGCCAGAGTATGTATACCAGGTATGGTCTTCACACAAAGTCAAGGAGATACAAGAGCTTGAACAGGTCAAGGGGTATTCATGAGGAGGTTAGTTGGGTACTCCCTAAACTACTGGGAGAGGCTGAAAATCTTCAGGCTCCATTCAATGCAGAGATGCAGGGAGTGCTAGGGTTATTTATGTCTGGAAAGTCATGGAGGGAACGGGACCAAACCCATCACAAAATGAAGGTGTTGATATCAAAGGGCAACAGCACCCCAGGTTTGGTATGATCTGCATAAGAAGGTCCATAAGCAGCTGCTCCCAGCAAATAAAGATGATCCAGGTGGAAAACTTCACCCATGCTGAGCCCAGACTCTTCATCTGTCTCCTAAGAGATAAGGGACTCGACAGGAGTCAGCATAGAAGCTTTCAAAGAGGAGGCTAGACAAATTCCTAGGCAACATCCCAGATGGCACAAACTCACAGGGACCAACAACAAACTCAATTGCAGGCCAGCTCCAATATGTGAGGCTCAGGCAGAGACATGGGAGCGATGTGTCCCCAGACTGGCCATGGTGTTAACACCAAAATCTACAAGACAAGCATTACACGTTACATTTTTGTGTGCTTAGTGTGCCTGTGACAGAATGAGTGTAATAAGGCAAATGTGTTGTCATGTGATTATCGATCCACGAGTCCATTTTGAACATAAACAAAAATTCAGCTTATAGTCCATGGCACAAAATGAGTATAATATGGCAATTAAGTTTTTTGGGGACATTCCAAGCCATTTACATGCATGCATAATCTGCTGGCTGTTTGTTGTTCAAATTTCAGCTTGCTATGCAAATCTAATTTTAAGGAAAAAAAAAAAAAAAAATCGGCTTTATATAATAAACTATTTATAGATGGGAACCCTCTGTACTACATTGCCCTACAATCACTCCTTGATAAGACTACAAAACCTCTTCACTGAGAAATTTCTGTGTAGATGTGTTGGCTGTGGCTGGTTTCCTGCAAAAGAGAACTAAGACAATGGATCAATTGATCAGTTACATTGCATTTTTTTTCCACTTCTGGTTCCATTCATTAATCCTATTTGGATATTCCTATGACAATTTTCAATTATCTCCATTTTTCCCACTCCATCATCAGCAAATATTAAATTTGTTCCATTCACCCTGTCATTGATGCCAATCAATAACATAACTGAACACAGATCCTTGAGGGACTTCACTACTTGACTAACGATATCCTATTCTTCACAACCATCCTCATTAATATTCATCAGGAAGTCCTTAATCTATTACAGCAGACTTCTTTAAGTCTTCATATTTGCTCATATGTCCATATTAATCTTGTAAAATATAAAAAACTTTCTCCACATGTAGGAATACACGCTTCTCACTGATCTCTCCCGTAGCACATGAACTCTTGAATAAAAAAACTAAAATTTAAAACATTACATTCCTTCTTTGAATCTAAATTGTTTACCTGTCAGGACTTTCCTCTCTTCCAAAATATTCTATCAATCTTTCACAATTACTTCATAGTTAACCTACATGTTATTCATGGACCCATCAATAATTTAGTGAAACATGAATAGTGAGAAATGTGAAATAGGAAGAAAGTTGTTAGACAGGAGGATGGACCAATGTTGTGGTTTGAAGAATGAGGTGACAAGCTGTGTGGAAAGCAGTGTGAGAAGTCAATTGGAAAACTGTGAATGAGACAGAGGGATGGGGTGCAGGGAAGTGTATGTGCTAAAGACAGAAAGCAGAGAGAATGTGAATGTTGGAGAGAGAATGTGGCCTAAAAGGATATTCTTTTCACCTATACCATACATTCAAGTAAATAAGGAGGAGGTTGCTGTACAGTAAAATAGTGGGGGTAAGTTATCTTCAGTTGTCATGCCTTGTTTTGCAAGAGCTGTACCTTCATCTTTAACCTTAAATAGTGTGACCCCTCGTGGCAAGATGAATTATGCACCAAATTGGCAGTTGCCGACAAGTCTATCGAAATAAAGACCATGTGAGGACAGAGCCTTTGAGTATTAGTACAATATTTTGCTTGTTGCAGTAAAACTGTAACAGTCAAAACATTGTACAGTACTAATAAATGCTCCGTCCTCACATGCTGTTTATTCCGATAGAGATGAGAATTGGCTGAATGGGCTTTTGTATCCTTTGGTTGCTCAGATGGGAGGAGCATTAAATGGGTTTCAATGTGTACAGAGGTGTGCTTTGAACTGCCAGCACCTCTCACCCTTGTAAAAGGAAGAAAGGCTCATAGCATATTACATTACATGGCAACCTCACCCTCTTTCATAGGTCCTATTATTCTTTCATCCATTCATTCCCATTTTCTGCATTTTCCCCTATTTGACAAATGTTCCATGAGTATCCAGTCCTTTTCATCCAATCCATCTTACACTTTCTCTTCCTCTCAAACTTGCTCCATCCACTCGTTTCTCACACAAACTACTAATCTTTCTTCATTCTTTCCATGTGCCCAAACTACCTTAGCACTATTTTTCCCTATTCAACAGCTCCATTCCCATGCATTATCTACCTCGCCTCAACATTGACACTTTCCTTGCATCTATCAATTTTTCTGAAATGCTTCATCACAGGTCACTTCCTCTCGGCCCTAAGCTCCAATGATACATGGTGTTCATTTTGTAGTTTGCAGAGGTTTTTCAGATTGCTGGGACCATGTTGTATTTACCTAATTGTAGTGTACATGCAAGGAGCAAAGCTCATTGGATCCTGTCTCCTATTCTCAAATTATACCTAGTGTCAAATTCATGTACAATTCCAACTCAATCTATGTCCTTGATTTCCAATTATATCTACATTTGAATTTGTGTATTGTTCCAGCTTGAGCTTTATCACAAAATATTCCAAATATCTATGCATCTATATAACTATGTGGAAGCACAGTCAAGAGCAGTTATGAACAATCTGTAGACTGATTAATTCCCTTCTGCAGTGTAGACTGATTTAGTGTATATTTTCTCTGATGCATGCAGATTGCTGCACATATCTAAAGCGAGGTTTTGTCTGGACAAGTAATGTTAACGATTTCTACAAGGCACCAGTTCGACAATAGGTCAATTGATCAGTTCTTGTTCAATGGATTTTCTTTAATTTTGTTCCATCTTGACATCAATATTCTGTTTACTCCTCTACAGGCACATAAAGACTGCATTAACATTACTTCCAAAATTCTTGCTTCTCACTAATAGGAACATATGCATTCCTTAACATCCACCCCTTCCAACCTGTTCTTGTTTTTAACCACACACTTTACATTAAGCTCTTGCTCTCTTTTATGAAGAATAGTTTTCTAAAGTAGGTGTCTTGGAAGCAGCAAAAATTAGTTTTCATTGTTCAATGGAGTGTGCTAAATCTGAATTCCACCAAAGAACTGAGCATCAAGATGTAGATCATAAATATTTTGGGATCAAGATGAGTGCTGTTTATGTTCTGTGATGTGATAGGTTTTCTGTTCAGTCACCTGTTATAAAGTACATACATACATACATATACCAAGGCTTTTTCCCCCTTCCAAGGGAGGTAGCCAAAAAGGGAAAGGCATAAAAACACTCCCACCCATAAAGTATCAATACATAATGCCAATTGAAAAGGTTTCCCAGTTTGCATGGGTGGGGCCATTAGGGATGTGGAGGTGGATGGGGATACCATGAAGTGTGTCAGGAGTGGAAAATGGGCATGCAATGCAGGTTTGATATTACAGACCATTCAGCAGCAAGTTTACAAGTTGTGGGGGATGTCAATAGTGGATCAAGATGATGTGGGAGATGCCAATAGGGGACCAAGATGCTTCCATGTCCTCAACTTCTGGGTTGGTATCAGAAGGTACTCGTGCTTCTTGAAAGCTGGCATGTTCCAGCTCTCAAAGGTAGAGCATCTCTCTTTCACAACAGTATAATGTGAACTGAGGAAGATGTTGGGTGGTCTTGAACACTTTGTACACTTACAATGCTCATCACAGCATTACATGCTGATTCAGTGCTCACATAGCTGCTGTGGTGAAAGGAAGTGTTGCGCTTTTGTTCTCATTCACACCATCTTTTGTCTGGGTTTCCCTTGGCAACTATGGGTAAAAATCATTAATGCCTGTAACTATTACTCAGATCATAGGGCTTCACAAAGCTGGGCTCCAGAGGCGAATGTTGGTGCGAGTGAATGATCTGCGAGAATCTGGAAGAAATGTTTCAAAGCTAACAGTGGTGTCGAGTTACTATCTACTAAACCTCAGCCTGGGCCCTCAAGGAAGACATCTGTACATACTTTGACTATGCTCAAAAAGCAGCTAAAGTACACCTACCATAACTGCTATAGAACTGAAGAAAAAATACACATCTGCTTTCCGAGGTGTCCATAAGAACAGTCAACAGGCAGGTGGCTGAACTGGGCTACAGTAGCCACAGGCAGGTTAAGAAATCTATCCTTACCAAGCGGCAGAAGAAACGTAGGCTGGATTTTGCACTTAAATATTGTAATTGGACTCCTCAACAGTGGTCCAAGGTACTTTGGGATGATGAAGCCACCTTCACCATCACCTGTAACCATGGTGGACATGTATACCGGGCCAGAGGTAGCGACCCACAGTACACCCATGGGACCACCAAACACCCAGACTCGCTTATGGTTCGGGGACGTTTCTCTGATCAGTGTTGGTGAACTCGTTGTGCTCCCCAAAAACCAGTATAGGTGGAGGTGTTGTGATTGATTGATTGATTGATTTATGAGTTTTTGGCCGACGGCCAGGCACTGGGACCAAAAGTTTGGTGGAGGTGTTGTGTGGCAATTCACTTGATGTGTACGAGAAGTGTGGGGCTATGGCATTTATGCAGAATTGAGCACCGTGCCACACCACCAGATCTGTAGTTGGGTGGTTTAAGGACTGATGCGAGCTTCTTTAATGACTGGCCCGGTTTCCCCTGACCTGAACCCCATTGAAAGCCTGTGGTCAATAGTGAAGCAAAGTTTGAAGGGCAAGGACATTAGTTCTATTCCACGGCTTGAGTCTGCTGTACGTGAGGCATAGATTATACCTCCCCAGACCCTCAGAAATTTGTGGGAATCTTCTTAAATGGCTAAGTGAGGCAGCACCAAGTATTAGAATTTTGGCAAGTGTGCAAATATATTTTTATGGTACATGTTTGTGTTTTGGTGCGAGTGGGGTGGCCAGTATAATGCCATGACAAGCACTGTACGTTCAGGCATGGTGAGCCATGTGCAGAGGCTGAAGTGCAGCAGTTTTACAGGGTTCAGAGCTTGCATCAATAGTGTTTTTTATCAATGATAAAAGGTACATGATAATGGCAACAAGTTTGCATATGATGCAAAAATCACAAGAACCAAATATGATGACTGTATGCTATTGTGATCTTGACATTATTTTTGCATGGAGCCAAGATTGGAAAATTAAATTACAATACAAAAAATGCAAAATACTAGAAATATGCAATGTCTGTAAAAAGACCATCTTAAACTATTCCTTGAAAAATGAATCTGTTACAAAAGCAAGAGGAGGAAGATTTGGAAGTATTGATAAAAGACAACTTGTCATCTGATAGACATCAACAGGATTGTAGAAGAAAAAGACTACTGTGGAAGATTAAAGAAGCTTTCAACCATATGGATAGAGATGAAAATGTCTGAAACCCTAACCAATTGAAGACTAGGATATGTATCAGTGGTATGTCCATATAGAGTACAGTATATAAGCAGGAACGTGAGAATACAATGGGCATCAACCAAAATGGTCGTGACTTCAGTTAGGCATGTTAGCAACCCCAACACGGACAAAAAGTTTGATTTACAAACAACCTGTCCCATTCACCATCATGAGTAACATCCATAATCCCACACATATTCTCCAAGCCCTCTACACCCACTCCTCTCCTGACATCACCTTCCGTTCCCCTTGTTTAACCCCAATATCTTGGAATGTCATCAGAACCACTGGATCCAACCACCTTCCAATAATAACCACCACAAAAACATGATACACTTCTGTTGGTCACAGACACACACCAATTACAAAAGAACTAACTCACAAGCTTTAACTTTGAGACAAAACTTTGTGACACTGAACAGTACACCAATCACAAATGTTGACACTGCTGCCCACACCTTCAACACAACCTTACAAAACAGACAAGAAATACATTTCCATTGGCAACAGAAAACCAAACTACCCAAACTTCACACCAGAAATTCAAGCCCTCATGAGAGTGCAACGCACCCAAACGCAGCAATCACACACCTATACCTTTGAACATAAACCAAAATACAGAGATAAACACTAAAATATATGAACAAAAATACTAAATTGGCAAACCTTTGTCAACACAATCATGCAACAAAAAAAAAAAAAAATCCAAGACACTCAACAGCATCAAACTATCAAATAGTAACACACCACACTCACATGCAACAACCTGCACAAGTCCCCCTACCTTTAAACAGCCAAGCAAGCACTCTTATTAATCACTTTGCAGAGACAAGCCATTTCATCCCTTACCCTGGAGACTCATGTATCATCCAACATTAAGACTTTCTCCATAGACTCGGACTATGCATCCTTCATAAAAAGCCAGTCAAAGCATATAACCCATAACTTCAAGCACTAATCTGTGGTCTGGACAACAAAAGTAACACCTAAAACACCTTGGATAACATGGAACACATACAGGGTGAACAGAAAGTCCTTGGACCAACATTAAAAACGATTTATTAACAGAAAATAAATTAAGTTTCATCAAAAAGGTATCACAATGATAGCTTACAATACTAGAATGAATCTCATTCATTAATTTTCAATGTGGTCGCCCTTCACTCGGATAACTCTCTCAAATCTCTCCCGGAAGTTTTCGACTGAGGCACGTAGCTTATCCTGGGGTATTTTGACCCATTCCCGCTGGAGTGATTGCTTCAGAGCATCAACACTTGAGTGAGCAACGGAACACGCCTTTGCCTCCAACAAAGACCACACACAAAAGTCCATGGGGTTCAAATCAGGCGATGAGGGAGGCCACATTTCCTTGCTCCAGAATCTTGGAAATTGACGTGAGCACCAGTCCTGAGTCTTTCTTGAGGTGTGAGATGGCGCACCATCTTGTTGGAAAGTGAAGGGATGATCTTTGAAGTGTTTCTTCATCTCTTCAAGGGCTGGAACCAAAATATCATTGATGTAGCGATCTGAATTGATTTTAACCCCTTACTCCACAAAAATCAGAGGAGACTTCCAAGTTTTGGAGATAGCGGCCCACACCATGAGAGAAGATGGTTTTTGGCGGCGGTAAACTGTTCTCACAGAATCTTTAATGTCTGCAGAAGACTTTGCATAAACTATCGTTCTGATTATTGAACTGAGCTTCAATTGTGAAGAGTTTTTCGTCTGAAAAAATTCTCTTGCGCTGCCGTGTCTGTCTTCAGTTCTCTGAGAAGAATCTGTGCTCTTTCAAGTCTCTTTTGTTTTTGGAGAGGTAAGAAACTGCCGTTTTCTCATCTTGTAGGGAGACAACCGAAGATCCTTTCTCACGATGGTTCTCATTGAAGTGTTGCTAACATTCATGTCTTTAGCCAATTTTCGGATGGATCTCTTTGGGTTTCTCCGCATCCTCTCTCGGACAGCTTTAACCACTTTCTTTGTTCGAGCAGTGCGAGGTCTTCCACTCCTAGGACGATCTTCAGATGTACCAAGTTCCTTAAATCTATTCACAACATGATACACGGTCGATTTGGCAACTTTAAGGAGTTTAATAATCTCAGAGTTAGTTTTCCCTGCGCGATGGAGCTCAATGATGGTCTCTCGTTGGCTCATATTTTCAACATAGCTGCAAGAAACAAATATTTAATAGTTTAATAGTTTAATAACAAGATATTTAGCATATGTACTTTAGAATATGTGCTGTAATTAAAAAAATGATCAGAAAGTCCAAGGACTTTCTGTTCACAAACACTGCCAACTACAGCTACTCACACACCAGAACTGACACCTGGAAATCTGGGAAAATCATTATAATCCCCTAACCTAACAAGGATCCAACAGTTCCAGAATCATACTTCTCTGCATCCCTTCCAAAATGGCGGGAAACCTCGTACTACAACTTTGCACCACATGTCCCCTTGCCAAATAACACTGTTTTAGACCACTACACTCCACAAACGCTTCTGAATGACCTTACACAACGAGTTTTGGAAAGCATCAACTCAAATAGGCCTCCACACAGAACACTTCTTATAACTAGACATTCATAGCTCTTGATGCCATCCCACAAAACAATCTAAAATTAAATATTAATTAATTAAGTACATAAAATATATACACACACAACACAGACTTGCACAATAATACCAAAATATGGCTAGCCAATCATTTGGCAGGTAGAAATACCTGTGTTATAATGGCTGATCATAGCACACACAGAACTTTAGGAACAAACAATACTGTTCCACCCTATCTCCCACATTAATCTACAAATGCACAATATACCCACACCCAGAAATACAATTTTCTTCTTACACAGATGACAATTACATGCACACACTATAATGCAAAGCTGCAGAAATACTTTGACACACTCAACACCTGGTTCACTACAAATACACAAAATTGCCCCAACCAAATCCAGTCAATCTTCTCACCAACTGGAAAGCAGAACAAATACATACCACGCCTCTTTATCAAAAACCTCATACCAACCCCGAAGATTCTTGGCGTAAGATATGATACATCAACATCATTCAAACAACACATCACAAGACATGGAACACCTCGGCTTAACCTCTTCAATACGAGTCAAATATTCATACGCACATCAGGTTGCCCGATGTACGATGTTGCATCACAAGCATAAAGAAATATAGTTCCTGCTGTTATACTCATTCTTTTTCACCCAGAATAAATATAATGTTACAGAAAATGTGATCAAGTCTGTTCAGAGAATACTGGGGTCACTCAGATACAACCACACAATATAATCAGGAAGCCAACACTGGCATCCCCAAATAGCCACTTGCAGCTCATGACACATACATAGGAGTCATCATATTCAAGAGGTTAATGTACTTAAATCAATTGCAGGAACAAAATTTGGACAAAAAATACCACTACGGTGCACAAACAGTATGTATGCTCAGTGAAAAATTATGCAAGCCCTGCATGGGCTCTTAATCTCACTAAGACACCACAACACCAATGAGACTATGCAGAGCAAAGCTTTAAAGACAATTACAGGCTGCACAAATAAATCACCTATAGACCATCTACACCATGAAATAAAAATCCTTGAAAGTTGAGGATTACTTTGACACAAGAGGCATAAAACACTTCCTACAGCCTCCATATAGCATACCCACTACATAGCTGAACACCCACACAAGCCATGAAACTTCAAAAGGCCCAAATAGCTATATAACATACAAATACCCTCTTCTCTTCCTCCACAACCACGTCTCCTTTGGGAGGACAGAGGGCACCTAGTTGTGCTGAGATGCAGCCACCATCAAGACCCAAGTGACCAGAAGAGGCTGGATGACAGCATCGCAGGTAAATATCCAGGATGAAACACTTTACCACGTACCATACATTATAGAAGACTGCACTGTACACAATCATGCACACAAAATACACTGAGGGAATTTGTAGGAAAACCCTGTTCCAGCTGTGGAGTTCCTCAAGGAAATGGGAAAGCACTGGGTCTGCCACTTTGGAAAGATCAAAGAGAAAGGTGATACAATTACAAAATTCAGGTCACTAAAGGGGATAGAATACATTGACAAAGAGCTGATTTAAGATAGGTAGGCTTGGAATATCTAAGGTGATAGCCCAAGCTGAAACAATACGCAAATTCAAATACAGAGGGGGTCCACATGTTACAATGGAGTTCCGTTCCTACGCAACATTGTAAAGAGATTTTGAGCG
Source organism: Oratosquilla oratoria (assembly GCF_046742065.1). NCBI lineage: Eukaryota > Metazoa > Arthropoda > Malacostraca > Stomatopoda > Squillidae > Oratosquilla > Oratosquilla oratoria. The sequence goes on from NC_134787.1 coordinate 48,163,329, forward strand.
TAGGTACCAGCCTAAGAAAGAACTGTCCACAGCAATTGCTTTCAACTTTTCTTCATTGCACTGTCATCAGATGAGTATTCTATGCTTGGGAGCCTTAATGAAGGGCACAAAAAAAAAAAAAAAAAAAAAAAAAATAACTACAATAAAACAAAACACAAGTAAATAAAATATGTATAAAATTGTCCTGGGTCAGAAGCAATGTAGCAAGGCTGCTTCATTTAACTGGTAACCCCACCTCTGCCCCCTCACACAGAGGACTGAGAAATCCTTTTGGTCTGCATCAAAATCATTCACACATAACCACTCCCTTTCATGCATCATCCACAAACAACCATTCTCCACTCACCACTATCTTCCATCTTCTCCCTTCCTCAACAGACCTCCCCCTTTTCACCCCATCTATCCATCTTACCCACTGTTGTTCCCGCCTGTTTACCGAATCCACCTCAACCTTCCAAACTTTTTACTGATCTTTCTTCACTTGTTCTTTCCATGTGTCCAAACCATCACAATACTTTCAACCCTATCTCCACTCCTCCTCATTTCTCACTATCCAGCCTAGTAACCCCCATCATATTTCAGACATTTAATACACACATTTAGGCTCTTCCTCTCTATTGTTCAATGTTTCTGCCCCATACAGTGCTGTCGGCACAATCACTCCTTCATACAATCTCCTCTTAGCATCCATTCCCAAATGTCTCATTACACTTCAATCCCCAAAGGCATTTACTTTCTTCTCTTGGTCTACAATCTACCTCCACTTTCACTCTTTCCTGCCACATGCACCCCTAAGTATCTAAAGCTATCCACTTTCTCCAACCACCTCTTTAATACTTCAAATTTGCTGCCATCCTCTCCCCTTGTACATCTCATCACCTTTCTTTTACCTTCAACTACCCGGTTTCATACACCTTCCCAAATTTGTTCACCAACTTCCATAATACCTCCTGACCCTGCTATATGTGCAGTCATCAGCAAACAACATCTGGCTAACTCCCATTTTCCTCCATTTTCTTTAACCATCTCCAATACCCACCCTATTACCTTTGCATTTACCTCCTGCACCACCCCACCCATATACACATTGAACAGCCATGGAGACATGACATCCCTTGCAGTCCTACCTTTACCTTAAACCATTCACACTCCACTTTTAATTATGACAAGCCATACTACTCTTAAACTTGACAGCTTTCCTCCAACCCCATATGAAAAACCTCCCACAGCACTTTCCTGTCTACCCTACCACCCCCCACCCCAAAAATAAATTACATAAAAATTCACCCTCTGCTAAAGCGTTCACATATCGGTCTTGCTACAAAAATCCGATCCATGCAACCCTTGTCCTAAACACTTCCAAACCAATTCCTCCCCTTGTTCCTATCAAATCCCTTGCATAAACCTTCCCAACTACATTCAACAAAATCCTTTGTAAAGCAGTACTATATAGGTACCCTTCAGCAATCCAAAACTGCACTTCCCTCCTGTCTCATCACATGATGCTCTTGTTCTAGGCTAACTTGTTCTTTGTATTATAAGAAAAGTAAAATCATCAGCAAAGGGGAACATACATAGGCAAACACTGCAACACTGTAACCACAAAATGACATTAAGACAAACCAAGGACTTGCTATAACTTAAAATTACTGTAAGGACAAACCAAAGCTGAAACTATACATTTGAGGCTAGCCATGAAGTTTTAAAGTTGGAGACATCAACTGGGCAAGTGCACTGCTTGAAGTATCCAAAGTGCCTTTCGAGATGGTGGCACAGATGTTGGCAACATCTTTCAACACACTTTGGGCAACATGTACACTTCAAAGTTAGATATGCTTAATGTCAGGGTGGGGGGTTAGGATCTCACTTTTCCTAGATTCTTACATTCTTATCACCCTCTGATGTTTCTAGTTCTGTCATTCATAGCCAAGATGTAGACTACTCAGATGCTATTGTTGAACTTCAGCTATTAATTCTACAGCACTGGTACTTTGAACCAGTAACCTTGGGCATTTCAAAGCAGCAGTCTTGTACAAGTTGGACAAGAGCTAGAACTAGGAATGCTATTTTGCTGGGTTCTATCATTCAGCTGCAGTGGCACTCCCTAAGCTAGTAGGGTAATTCTCACTGCAGTCATGATTGGTTTCTGGGTTGTTATTGGGGGGGGGGGGTGTTAGCAGACCACTAAATTCATGGAGGTGGGCCGTTACATGGTTTTCAAATTTGGTAAGTCTGCAGTACTTTCTTTGTTGCAGTTTTCACCAAAGTGAAGGAGTCTTGCCTCCTCTCTGCGGAGATGACCTGAGGATCCTGAGGTTTGCTCAGCCATGCAGGCTATATAGGTCAACCATTGGGCCTGCAATCTGGCTTGTGACTAGGATATTCCAGAAACAAATCTCCTGCCCCCAGCCATTGCCATAAGATTTGGTAACAAGAAGGCCACTGTTTTACAAGTGCACACCTACACGATATAGCATTAGAAATTTAAATACAAGATTTTCTTGGAAAAAAACTTGCTATGAGCAAATTAACTAAGCAAAGCTGCTTGGATGTGGTACAGACACCATGCCAATCCAGTCAATATCAGACGATTGCTTTCACGTTGTGAACTGGGTGTTGAACTCCATGTAACATTAATAAGCACTGTTACAAAGACAATAGGGCATCCTGGGATTTTGAGAACACGGGGTTCTGCCGTCGTCTGTTAACCCCTTCCATACGGTGCCGCACACGTAGGCGTCATGGACTTAGATCTCGGTGGCAGCAGCCAATGCCAGCCGTACGACGTGTCGTAATAATACTCGCATCATAAAATAGTCACCGCTTATATCGATCGTTCTCTCTTCACCCGTGAATTTTGATAACCATAGAAAATGCGATTACAAAAGAATTAGAAAGAATGTCATTATGGAGGGGCGACTACAATAAATATAATCAAGACGCCGATATGGCAGCCTCGCGAATACACTCGCTCCCCATGACGCCTACGTGTGCGGCACCGTATGGAAGGGGTTAATTGCCGTCAGCATCCGTGACAACAACCTGGATGATCTTTAGAATTTGAGGTACTAAATTACTAAACATTTATTAGGTTACATAGATTAGGTTAAAATAGACTAATGCATCCTTTTAATTTTTCAACCTCGGCACCTATCAAAATCATGGAGCATCATTCAACTGCTACAACTTAGAAAATAGGTTTTAGCAGCTTTTGTTATCGATTTACAAGAAAATCGCATATGTTTATCTATTACAGCTTACAAAATTAACAATTTTCTATTGCTATATCGCATAGGTATGCACAACTAAAAATTTACTGAAAAGTTCCAAATATTTCAATGAGGCAAATTTCAAATATCAAGTCTGTCAACCTCACTTAGTAATGATGCATAAACTTCTTTGGTGCCCATCAAGTTGCGAGAAGGCAGTAATTGGTCTTCCTCCAAAATATCTGGAAGGCCTAGCAAAACCTAGCCATTTTAGCAATGCAGACTTATGCCAAAAGTTACTGCAAATCCAAGCAAAATGTATATCTAAATTCTCCTGAAGTTTATCCATTATAACGATTATACATTTCCACTGGTACTACCACTCCCATTCCATTGAGGCAGGTGATCAAGATTTTAGAAAAGGTACGAGAAAGGGGTAATAGAAGTAAAGTGATCTGCATTCTTGCGTGATTAGTCTCCAATCATAAAAGAATACAGATGCCAAAAAGTATGGGTTTCTAATGAAGTATGCAAAAATATGAACATGACAAATTAATGGCATAATACAGAGTACATTCCTTGCCAGGAATATAGAATCTGGTTACTTAGGCCCAGTACAAAATTAGCCATGCAACACTTAAAATGGAGGCAGGCAAATGGCCAAGCAATTTCAGTGCTAAGACAAGCCTTGCCTATCATTTGGACTTTCTTGGGATGTCTCGAACTTGAGGACTAAAAATTCATGACAAATGATCAAATGCAGTTGTCCAAGAAAGTCCAGCAGATCATGCACTCCGGCACTATGTCATGCGCTTCGTACAAGGTTCTGGTAAACAATGAAAAGGTCGCTAATAATAATTTTTTTTTTATTAAAAATTACAAGGACTCCACACCCTCATGGTTGGCCCAAGGAATGTTACCTTACCATATGCCCTTCATGAAAGCAACAATCATCACCAATGACACCTGAGCCACACCTGGAGGTGTACCCTGGCCCTCCCACACCACAACACCAAGTGACAGTCTTACTCGTAGATCCAAGAATCTGCGGCTTGAGTCCAGTTGACCAGCTCTTCAGGTTTGAACCACAGATTGATCTCCTTGTTGGCAGACTCTACTGAATCAGATCCATGGATAACGTTACTGAAAAAGCAAAAATTTAATAGCAAAATGTATTAACCTAGCAGATGCCTGGTATGGATTGTTTGCAACTAAAAAACAGCTTAGCAATCTCTCATCTTAAATTCTATGTACATAATACAAAGGGCTTCCCCTACCCTCAACAAGAAAGATATCCTAAAGTCAGAGCCCACACCAACCCATGTCATCCCCACATGCACTCCCATTTACCATCCCTCCCTTCCTCTTATTTTAGGTCCTCTTGCATATTGGATCATCCCTGCATCTTGCCTACTGCCCTGGGTATGAAGCAATGTGGCAACGCAGCAAAAAATAAAATTATGCAAACATGGCACCTATACTGTACATCAAAGTGCAGCATGTTTAATACTATGCAATGAAAATCTAATGCAAAAAAAAAAAAAAAAAAAAAAAAAAAAAAAAATTTAGAAATCAGAGCTTATATATGCAAGTGCTTCTAAATTTTAGACCAATAACAGGTACTGGGAAGTGGGGGACTGGGCCCAAAAACTAATCTCGTCTTCTCCCCTCCTTTCAGCTAGTAACAACTGTCCCACACCAATACCTCTGACAAAGAGTCCAAAGTTTCTTTCCAGAGCTCTGTGGGAGGGTCTGTCTGGCCATAGGATTTCTGTCTAGTCTAAGTGGAACCTAGGTCAACAAATATCAACTACTGAACACCCTCAACACCATATGGGGCCAACACTTGACTGGGCCCCCAAGATCTTAGACCGGTAACTGCATTTTCTCCACTTCCACAAAAGGAATGCCAACAACTGCTCCCTTCCATCCCCATACCTGCATGCTGGTGATGCAGAAAATGCAATACACTAATACAGTACACAGTTCAATATCAAGGTCAAGTCCAAGGATCATTCCAGATGCTGTTGATCTTCCACTAAGCATTCCAAATGTTAATAAAATCCAACTCCTAAACCCAAAATTCTAGATAAGGAAAAAATAAAATAGACAAATGCCTCCATGTTCCTCTCCAAGAGGAAGTTAGGATGACAAGAAAACTAAGAAAAAGGAGAAAAAAGGGATAAGTAGGGATGGGGAGGGAGGAAAGGAGGAAGTAAGGAAGGAAAAGTAAAAAGGAAGGAAAAGTGAGAAGGAAGTAAGGAAGGAAAAGTAAAGAGGAAGGAAAAGTGAGAAGGAAGTAAGGAAGGAAGGAAGGAAAAGTGAGAAGGAAGGAAGGAAGGATGAAAGGAAGGAAAAGTGAGAAGGAAGGAAGGAAGGATGAAAGGAAGGAAAAGTGAGAAGGAAGGAAGGAAGGAAAAGTGAGAAGGAAGGAAGGAAGGAAAAGTGAGAAGGAAGGAAGGAAGGAAGGAAGGAAGGAAAAGTGAGAAGGAAGGAAGGAAGGAAGGAAAGGGGAGAAGGAAGGAAGGATGGAAGGAAGGGAAGGGAAAGGGAGAAGGAAGGAAGGGAAAGGGAGAAGGAAGGAAGGGAAAGGGAGAAGGAAGGAAGGGAAAGGGAGAAGGAAGGAAGGGAAAGGGAGAAGGAAGGAAGGAAGGAAGGATGAAAGGAAGGAAAAGCAAGAAGGAAGGAAGGAAGGATGAAAGGAAGGAAAAGCAAGAAGGAAGGAAGGATGAAAGGAAGGAAAAGCAAGAAGGAAGGAAGGAAGGATGAAAGGAAGGAAAAGCAAGAAGGAAGGAAGGATGAAAGGAAGGAAAAGCAAGAAGGAAGGAAGGATGAAAGGAAGGAAAAGCAAGAAGGAAGGAATGAAAGTTAGGAAAAGCAAGAAGGAAGGAAGGATGAAAGGAAGGAAAAGTGAGAAGGAAGGAAGGAAGGATGAAAGGAAGGAAAAGTGAGAAGGAAGGAAGGAAGGATGAAAGGAAGGAAAAGCGAGAAGGAAGGAAGGAAGGATGAAAGGAAGGAAAAGCGAGAAGGAAGGAAGGAAGGATGAAAGGAAGGAAAAGCAAGAAGGAAGGATGAAAGGAAGGATAAAAAGAAAAAGTGAGAAGGAAGGAAGGATAAAAGGAAGAAAAAGTGAGAAGGAAGGAAGGATGAAAGGAAGAAAAAGTGAGAAGGAAGGAAGGATGAAAGGAAGGAAAAGTGAGAAGGAAGGAAGGATGAAAGGAAGGAAAAGTGAGAAGGAAGGAAGGATGAAAGGAAGGAAAAGGGAGAAGGAAGGATGAAAGGAAGGAAAAGGGAGAAGGAAGGAAGGAAGGATGAAAGGAAGAAAAAGTGAGAATGAAGGAAGGATAAAAGGAAGAAAAAGTGAGAATGAAGGAAGGATAAAAGGAAGAAAAAGTGAGAATGAAGGAAGGATAAAAGGAAGAAAAAGTGAGAATGAAGGAAAAGTGAGAAGGAAGGATAAAAGGAAGGATGAAAGGAAGGAAAAGTGAGAAGGAAGGATAAAAGGAAGGATGAAAGGAAGGAAAAGGATGAAGGAAGGAAAAGCAAGAAGGAAGGAAGTAAGGAAGGATGAAAGGAAGGAAAAGCAAACCATCCTAATATTCTTTCATCAACCCTATCTCCCAGCTCCTTTTCCACCCCTGTTCTCCTCCTCACCTCCTCATTTCTCACTCTATCTAGCCTAGTAACCCCCATCATACTTCTCAGACACCTCATCTCAAACATTCAAACTCCTTCTCTCTTCTTCTCTTATGTTCCATGTTTCTGCCCCATACAGTGCTGTTGGCACAATCACTCCTTCATACAGTCTCCTCTAAGCATCCATTCCCAAATGTCTATTCCCCATTTACTCGCTTCTCTCAATCTACATTCTACCTCCACTTTCACTCCACCTTTCCCTGCCACATTTGCACCCAAGTATCTAAAACTATCCACTTCCTCCAGTCGCTCTCCCTTAATGCTCACTTCCAGTCTACTGCCACTTTCACCCCTTGTACATCTCATCACCTTACTTTTACCCACATTTATCTTTAGCTTTCTTCTATCACATACTCTCCCAAACTCTACCAACTTCCTCAATCCCTCCTCCGATCTATTTACGATATGCTTAATATACAGAGCTTTTTTCCCCCTTACAAGGAAGGTAGCCAAGTCTGACGCATATCCTTATTCCCATCCACTGCACTCCCTTCCACCCCTCTCATCTCGGATCCTTATGGATGACAGGTCAGCCCTGCATCCACCAACTACCCTGGGTCAAATTCAATGCAGACAATACATCCATACCAAGGCCACTTCATTAATCAGTGACTACTCCTCTCCATCCCCTCAGAGGACACTGGGAGAACTCCCTTAGGCTGTGTGAAAATATTCACACAAGCACCCCCTAACCCCCCTTCCTTCCACAATAGTATCATCAATAGTCAGTCTCCCCTCATCACCATCTGCCTTCTCCCTTCCTTGCTCAACAGACATTCTCCCTCTTATTCAGCAGCCCCTTCACCCCATCCATCGATCTTTCTCTGCTGTTCACTCAAGTTCACTCCCTCCACACCTCTTACCAATATTTCATTACTCATTCTTTACATGTGTCCAAACCATCCCAATAATCTCTTACCAATATTTCATTACTCATTCTTTCCATGTGTCCAAACCATCCCAATAATCTCTTACCAATATTTCATTACTCATTCTTTCCATGTGTCCAAACCATCCCAATAATCTTTCATCAGCTTTAGCTGCCATCTCCTTTTCCACTCCCTCTCTCCTTTCTCACTATCCAACCTAGTAACCCCTACCATACTTCAGGTATTTCATCTCAAATGCATTTAAGCTTTTCCTCTGCCTCCCTTAAATCAAATTTTTGCTCCATACAATGCCTTCACCACAATCACCCTTTCAAACAATCTCGTCTATAAATCCATTCTCAGCTGCCCATTTCTCATAACACTTTAATCCCTCAAGGCATTTACTTGCTTCTCTCTATCTATAATTTACCTCCACTTCTCCCTTTCCTGCCAAACAAGACTTCAAGTACCTAAATCTATCCACTTCTTCCCACATTTACCCCCAACTTTCTCCTATCACATACCTTCACAAACTGTCACTAACTCCCTTAATCCTTCCTCATATCTTGCCACAAGCAGTCACTGGCAAACAGGCTTACCTCCCACTTCTCTCCATTTTCTTTAACTATCTTCAGTCCCCTACCCATCACCCTCGCCTCTACTTCATGCACCACCCCATCCATGTACACAAATACCTGCCTCCCAAACCAATTCTAAAGAGCCATACCACCAGCTCACTACTCAAACATCATATGCTGGAGGGATTTAATAGAGCACATGCCAATAAGTGGCTAAAACTTAGCTGGCAATACCAAGTGATGCAATGCACCAAAATTTTTGGGACTTTATTGTACAAAAGAGTTCCATGAAGAAATACTCTTAACCAACACTATTAAACCTCTTCAAGCTAAGTGACCTCAACACCAAAGCACCATGCAGATGACCAGACTATAGCCATGAATGGCAATGACAAGCCAGAACAATGGCTCAGAAATAGCAGTATGGAAGCCCCTAAAAAATGTGTGACACGACGCTCCAACTATGAATTGGAAGAGAAGAAAAGGAAAGGAAAAAAAAAATCATATTGCAAAAATTAAAAATTCAACCCACAAAATGCAAAACCCAGTCTCCCATATCTAATGTTGTACAACACACAGTATGTATACTGGCATAGTAACAGCATGGGTATTGCAAATGCACATACTGAATAAAGACATTGGATCTCACCTCTGAAGTAACATTCAGAACATTTCCCCCATCTCCCTCCCTCCCTCAAAGACTACTCCCCCATACAGTCTAGGGAACAATAACCACCTCCCTCTCACTCCCAGACCAACTTCCTTCACCCCATCTTAACCAGTTAATAAAGTGAACAAAGCATTCTTTGTACCTTCCAGCTGTACCACAACTAGTATGGTGTGTAGTTATGGGTTGCAAATAGGAAGACTCATCTTGGCATAAGGGAATTACAGCAATGTACAAACAAGCCTCACTTTCTCCATGCCCATACAAATAGTCATCACTACATCCCTCACATTCCCCATCTCCATCCCTACCTCACCACACCCAATCTCCATCCCTACCTCACCACACCCAATCTCCATCCCTACCTCACCACACCCAATCTCCATCCCTACCTCACCACACCACACCCAATCTCCATCCCTACCTCACCACACCACACCCAATCTCCATCCCTACCTCACCACACCCAATCTCCATCCCTACCTCACCACACCCAATCTCCATCCCTACCTCACCACACCCAATCTCCATCCCTACCTCACCACACCCAATCTCCATCCCTACCTCACCACACCCAATCTCCATCCCTACCTCACCACACCCAATCTGTACCTTTTTTCTTGCTTTCCTTTCCTCTCCCAACCCTTTACAAGTGCATTTGACACTTTTTTCCAGTGTATAAGGTAAGTTCCCCACAGTCCTACATATCTAAAGTATTACATTTCCTTAAACTTCAAGCTAAAGGATACTCACCGGCCAACCTCAATGCAAAAATCTCCACGAATGGATCCTGGTTTGGAATCTGCAGGCCTGGTCTCGCCCATCATGTTACGTGCAGTTTTGACAACACCGGTACCTTCCCACACCATAGCACACACAGGACCAGATGACATGTACTTCACAAGGCCGGGGAAGAAGGGTTTGTCACTGAGGTCAGCATAATGCTTCTCCAAGTGTTCCTTGGAAGCCTGCAAGAACAGAAGAAACCCAGAACTGTAGAAAATTATCAAAATCATCACAACATTAAATTTGAACAAAATGCATTTTTTTGTACCTTCCAGTTGTACCACAACTAGTATGATGCGTAGCAGTGGGTTGCAAATAGGAAGAAATTTATCTTGGCAAATAAAGGAATTAAAGGAATGTACAAACAAGCCTCACTTTCTCCATGCCCATATGTAGGTAGGTCAAACACCACCAGAGGCGCCACCATCGATGAGGAGCCCAATAGCGCGTCATTTTATGCGCACGCCAAGCAAACGGCCAAATTTACATACTGCCGGATATTTCATTCATACAAAAGTTATACGAGTGTATTTACTACGATCGTAGTAAATTTCAAACAATTACATCATCAGTTACATGTCGGTACATAAAAACATAAGATAAACATGGCGGCTTGCATTCAGCAGTAAATCGAAAATTGGTTTAGGTTTCAGCGTAAAAAATGAGCTAAATAAATTCAGAGTGCGGGCAACTAACCAAAAATAACGAAAACTACTAGTCTCGCGGATTATTCTTATACCAAAATAAAGGCAGCGTGATACGGTAGAGCTGAGAAATCGGTGGTACTAATTAGTTTTTTATTCTATCGGGTCGGATTATCAGATAACATCAACATCCATCCCGCCATCTTATCAAACTTCACTATTAAGTTTCTTACTATTATGTTATTAGTGTAATAGACTTATAGTTGAATTATTTGAACTATTTTCTTTAAAATGTGTGATTTTCATGTAATTTGATCAAAGAAGTTACGTTTTTATCCTCCGTAATATTACGGACCACAGCTACGATTCGTCCTGCCCGCTATGATCACTGGTGGTATGGATCAAACTACACTATTAAGTTTGTTACTATTGTGCTATTAGTGTAATAGCTTGCATATAGTTGAATTATTCAAACTATTTTCTTTAAAATGTGTGATTTTAATGTAATTTGACGGTATTCGTAGCTGTGGTGGGTAATTTTGCAAAGGATAGAAATGTAATTCTATTATCAAATTACATGGAAATCACACATCTTATAGAAAATAGGTCAAATAATGCAACCATATTAAATTTTTATATAAAATTGTGCCTGTCAGTAAAAACGTCATTGTTTACGTTTGATCGGCGATAGTCAGACCGCACGTTTCGGCCCAATTTTCTGGGAAAAAATAGGCCCAATTTAATTCCATTCAAAATGCAATATCTCGAGAACTAGGACAGCTAGATGGATAATTCAAATTGCATTATACTCATAGCGACTTTTTTGCATCCCATGAGAACTACTTCAGCTCAAATATCAGGAATTTCATTTTCATGTTGACCTAGCTACCATATGATTAGTCATCATTCACTACATCTGGGAAGTCCAATAATGCTAACAGACCAAATACCAAAAACCATCACTGCTCAAGTTGTGGATAAACTCCAGTACAATTTTAGTTGACAGGAACTCTTTCAGCATTGGGAATAACATGTCAAAACAGGACAAGATGGAGCTGAAAACAAGGGTACAGCAATTGCTACCAGTGGTCCTACGAAATGTTGAAATGTTACTAAAACTTTCTCCATTAGTCATCTTTAAAACCAATCAATATTCACCATCTGGAGTTGCAATACCAATGGTACTAATTTGCTGGAGTTGAACATTTGGGACTAACTCCCCCCCCCCCAACAATCTGAGCAGCCCATGCAAAAACAATACACATACTCGCATAACAATATCACACCAATACAACATTAACATGACCTAGATGAGTAGTTTCCCCAAGCAAGACAGAACTAATACAACAGCCAGTGTCACTATTGGCCGGACTCTGCAAGGACCTTCAGATTTTTGGCCAAGAATGTCCCAGAATCTTCCCAAAAAGAATCGTCACGAGATTTATCTGGGATGATTAATAAATTATCACTTAAATCTGCACTAAAATTTAAAAATTGTTGCGCCCAACTGTAGACATGAATTATTGGACCAAATTTACTGCCCACAAGTTACTCAAGGTAGAAATACAGTTGTCTGGGTAAGTCAACTGAGGGGGCAAAGTGGAAGTCCTCAGTGTGGGGATTGCAACTAAAGCAAAACTAGTGACTATGCATAATTTCACAATCCAATTTTCCAATATCCCACAAAATGCACTGCCATTACCAACTAGTTTAGAATATGATTGCGATTTTGGCTTTGGTTGTATCAGTGCTTCACTAATGTCCACATTTACAACATGACAACTGAGAAATTCAAACCAGGAAAAAAGTTTGAACATTACTAGGACAAAAAATTTACATTTTTCTAAGATGACAAAGCCCAGCCATGCAGTAACTTTCAAGCAACTTGCTCGCACATTAACTTATGTAATGTCTCGAGATTAGAACAAATTAAAGCTACGTGACCGAGTAGAAGAACCAAAACCATGACTCAATCTTAAGTTTTGAAGGGAAAAACAAAGATTAATCCTGATTGTCCAGTTCCATTATCTAGCGTCAATTCATTTCATCCGTCATCACACACAGAGAGAGCTTGGTGTCAAAGACCTGCGTGTCTCTCCTCTATTCGTCTTGCACGTCCGGCACAGCTGCGGAAGCTGTACGGCGTGCCGAGCTTAAATTGGATCAGACACTCGGCTGTATGGCTTCAGACCTCGTCGAGACTGTCACAATTTATATTGTTTTCTCTTGAAAATAACTACCATTTATAAGCTACATGTCTCTTATTGAAGAAACTATATCTAATCCCCTCCCACATGTGTATTTCTTCAAGGTGATCACTTTACAACTTAAGCCGGCACCCATTCCTTCTAGCTACTTTTCGTAGCATCGAGAGGCAGTACAAAAATACTTCAAAGGAGGTAGCAGCAATTACATAATAAACATGACAGCGTTAAATTTAGCGAAATAGCATGCAAAAAACGTTCAGAAAAAAACATTCTATCATACACCGTATGGTTCCCGCCAAGGTCCAATTTCATAAAGTACACTGCAGCTGTACATCACTGCCTATCGACTCGTACAATTAACAACCATATGAACTAAGTACTAATATTAAAATTAACATGCCGCCGGTTGACAGGACACACCAAGATTGAAGATGCCGGTTTCCCGACCCTGCAATATTGCAGCTTACCTGCATTAACTTCATTCCAGCTAGTTTAAATCCCTTGACTTCGAAGCGTTTGATGATTTCTCCAATAAGGCCACGCTGGACGCCATCGGGTTTCACGGCAATGAAGGTGCGTTCACGAGTCATGATGAGGGTGACAGGAGTAAGGCGGGGTGCTACGAGAGAGAGAAGGTACACGAGACTGCACAGCATGGGCACCGCTCCAAGAGAACCACGCAAGAAGACATTCACTTTGATGTCGACTGCTACAAAGATTTCCAACCAGTTAGGGATTATCTAAGTATTTCTTATATACTAAAAATGTCGTAATAGTCATTTTATTAGAGCCATAATTATTTATATGATTTCATCTGGTATACAAAAATATATTTGAGGAAATTACTAAATATTTACATAGAGTAAATAAATAAATTGGATTAAGTATGATCTGCCAACCCAACGTTGCCATGTTTTCTTTTTTTTTTCATAAATGTTGTATAACAGTGCAAGATGTAAAATCTGAACATTTTATTGGCCATGAAATAATATTTAAAGTTATAATCACTGTTTATATTATATAACACATGCAGTAATTTATCTTATTTTATGTTAAATCCATTACATATAAATACATGTGGCAAAAGAATTTTGGTGTAAATAGTAGACATCAATACTTTGTTTAAGGGGTTCTTTTATATTATTAATCATTTTAAAGACATCCATTTACACACTTTATCAGAATTTCAATAACATGGGTTGGATGATGTTAGGTACCTATATTATACTGTGAATATGAAAATTTAATAAAAGGTGCGAGATATGCCTACGAGGGGATACCAAAATACCAGCCATAACAATCCCTTTCCTCTGGCCATCTACCAGATCATCAACACGGGTTACATTCGCCACAGGATTTTATTTCTGTCTTCGATGTTCGTTTTCCGCATTCCGGGGTAGCGCGCGCGCACACACACACACACACACACACCAAGTTACCAATGTGTTACCAGCTCCACCTCATCGCTATTGTTGTAGAAGTGGTTGGTGGCCCTCCTCCCAATTTGCCTTATTCACGGATAGATTTTGGCCTTAACTGCTCTTTTGGCAGATTTTCCACTCGTTATCAATTCTATTTGAGAAGTACTTAGTTCTTTAAAGATTTTCAGTGGATGTCCTCTTTTTGTTCCCCGATTCACATACACACACACATACCTGAATTTGAGGCTAGGTATGATATAAAAAAAATTGAGATAAGGAGACGGGACTCCCCCAACGAGTGTTACTCCTTTCTTAAATACTGCAATTAGGTAAACACACACGTACAAATCCTGTCGCCTGACAGATATATCAGCAGGATTGTGTGAGAGACGTGCGGACTGCTCCAGAATATTAAAGTGCCTTTTCATTATATGGATGAAGAGATGATGAAAAACTCACGGAAACCTTGATCCGCCCAAGACTGGAATATGTGTCTTAGTATGGTTCCCAGATTGAAGAAGATCGAGAGAATACAAAGGAAAGCAACCTAACTGATCACCAGCCTGGCATATAAACCATATGAGGAAAGACTGAAATAACTGTCTGCCAACCTTGAAAGATCGAAGAGAAAGAGGTAATATGATTACAGTTTTCAGATCAGTGAAGGGAATAGACTGTATTCACAAAAGAAGTCTCTTGATTAAAGATGGTAGGGAACGGAACAAATTTAGGAAGACAACACGTCTAACGGAAGCGAAGATTGTTTTTCCCGAAATGAACACCGTCCTCAAATGTTGTTTATTTCATACAAATAAAAATGTCCGTTTACATGCTTAAATAACTGGAATGGCTTAAAATGTGATGTTGCCCAAGCTGGAGCAATACTTGAATTCAAATTCAAATATGATAATTGGAAATTGGGGATACATATTAATTTGGAACTATACATGAATTTGAGGCTAGGTATGATAAAATTGGAGAGTAGATGGGACCCAACGAGCGTTGTTCCTTTCCTGTATACCATAATTAGGTAAATACACACACATACTATATATATATATATATGTGTGTGTGTGTGTGTTGAGCGAAAAATATATTGATAAATGAGAATGAAAGTGGAGGAAGCATACGAGGAAATAGTAGGGGAATCTTAATGCTTGACGTTTCGAACCTTAGGGCCTTTGTGATCAAGACCCTAAGGGTCGAACCGTCAAGCATTAAAATTCCCCTACTATTTCCTCGTATACTTCCTCCACCTTCATTCACATTTATATATATATATATATATATATATATATATATATATATATATATATATATATATATATATATATATATATATAATTTGCACTGTCTCTATTTTGCATTTCTATGCGGTATTTACACATCTAAATTCGGTAATGACAGCACCTCTTTAGCATGTATTCAAAGTAAAGCCATGTATAGTGATTTTATACTTTTAAAAAATTGTAACATGGATCAGAAATCCAAGAGACAGCAAGATCGTTCCACACATGTGCAACAGCCCCTGTGTGTCGCAAACCAAAAGAAAAAAAATCCAGGTAACCTGGATTTCATCGAAACTGGAAGACCTAGACAAGGTTCCTGAATGGATCCAGGATTGGAAGAGGAATTTGAATACAAAGAAATCTAAAATTGTGAAACTATGTCCAAAATGAATTAATAGTAAATGAGGAAAATGAAATAACGGTGGGGTCGGGGTAGGACGCAGAGAACACGTAGTCTGTGCACTGAGGTCTGGGTGTTATGCATCGTATCAGATGTTCGTGTTTGGTGTAAGGTCTGCCAAGTTGTTTGGAATACAGCGTCTGTTTGTGCTGGTTAAGCGGGTGGGTGTTAGGGATGTTATGGAATTATTCAGAGCCTCTGAAGTCGCTCCATTTCGGAGTTGTGATTAAACGGAGAGTAGCATTGTGAAGTCAATGGCGAGAGTACAGTAGTTGTTTGTGAGTCATCTTACCCGGCTCCGTCCCTCATATTGGCATTGTGCAGTCAACGTTCTGTGGAAAGTGTTATTGGTCTGAAGCACTTCAGTTGCCTAGCGCATCCTTGGTATCCGCCCTCTGAATACGAAATCATGGCGTCCAGGGCAGGCTTCTGCTTTGTGTGTATCCTAGTACATTGGCACGATCCTTCACTGGGACGGTTGCGTTGTCTATTTGATGAAGATATTCCGTGATTGCTCTCTTGGTTTTGCTTCAGTGGAAACAGAATGTTATTTTGCCTTATTGCTCCACGTCTGTTCCCATGCGTATTTTGTATTTTATTTACGTCACGAGACTCGTGATGGTCCATTCTACGGTTGGGCAGAATGTGTCGAAAGAAGCCTAGCTACCTGGAGACTACCTGACTAAGTACATAGACAAGCATAAATGTTGCAATACTGAGTGTAAGAGAGTCAGTACAGTTAGGCGTTCCTATCTATATGATTTAATCCTCGAACACCCTCAAGATTCATGTACAGATGTACAATACATAAGTTTTTGTACAAATGGACTTTAATCAAGCCCTATTGGCCATTCTACACGGGTACACGTGTGCCCTGCCAATTATGTTTTACATGTAAAGCTCCCTTGCACTGTTTTGTATCTACTTATGTAGGTAGTGTCATCCGCACATGGATGGGGTCGTCCATGGGTTGGGACAAGGGCAGAGCCTTGTGACACTCCATCCTTGGGTACAGAAGATCGGGATAAGGAGCCTTACGATTTTGTTCTATTCGTTCAACCATCCAGGTAGTTGTAGAGCAACCGTACGAGTTACTGGGCACAGTCGGAATAGTGGTGCAATTTATACTTTTAGACCATCACGCCAGATAGTGTTGAATGTCTTCTCCACATCCTTTGCAGAATATGATGAACTTACCAGGACGACCTATTTAGTGGTTTCCGGACCCACTGTGCAATTGACGAAATGACGTCATCACCCCGTTTTAGGCGGAAACTAGATTTACATTATGTACATATAAATGCATGGGTTTTATGTGTATGTAGGTATTATATATTACGTATGTGTGTATGTGCGTACAAATACAGGTAGGTAGGTACTATATTCTTATCTTTTGCAAACCTTGGCCAGGCATAATTTTCCCTTTGAATCTATTCTGATCAGCCATTACATTGCCTTTTGCTGAAAAGACGCCCTTCAATTCCCCCGTCACTCCCTCTCACTCCTCCAATCTGAAGTTCAAATGTAGACTATTCTCCCTCAGTTCCATCTTCACGTTCACCCCGATCCTCCATTGTCTCCTACTCTTTCAAAGCAAACAAAAATCGTGATGTCATGTCGTCTTCACAAAATGAAATCGTAACGCTTACGTCACGTCGTCTTTGTCCCGTTTTCCCTTACGGTTTCCAAATCCCGTGGAAACTTTCTTTGGCGAAGAGGGAAGATGGAGTGAAATCATTACGCAAGACACCGGCACGGCTGAGGCCATCGACCGGCTCGGCAGCAGAGTGGAGCAGATTAATTCAATGGAAGGGAGCTGCGTCGAATGTAACAAACAAGAAGCATCACACTCATACCCCAACATGGGCGATAGACGACCTTCAACCACTCCAGTGACGTGACTTGGCTTAATAAAATCGTTTGATCGATCTATATAGATCACCTATATACATATTAAGTGTGATTCACCATGGTCTTGGATCACGTGCTGTACTCGTGATCCACAGGTAATTACACTCACGATGAAAGCTCCATAGCTCATGACCGGGAAAGAGTGTTACTTTATCCACATTTCATACATGCATACAAAACGCACACATTATACACAAACACACACACACCAGCTTATCCTTTTCAACCCCAGGCAAAAACCGAACTCAGGACCGCTGAGTTAGCAGTCAACTCTGTGCCACTGCATAAGCAAGCCTGTTAGCCCGTATTTGTCTATAGATCACTCGCACACATACTAACATACAAATTCATTTTTAATTCATATAATGTTTCCACATCGCTTACTTAACACACACACGGATTTTGTTGGTGTAATGGTTAGCATACCGGGCTGCCATACTGCATACCGAGTTTGCACCACGTTATGGGGTGAAAACTTTCTACAAATACTGAAAACCGCTACCCCCTTGAGAGAGGAAATGGGAATATGGTGGTGTAAGATCATAACATTATCCATTGATCGGACTATATGAACTCTAAGCTATCCAGGTGGGTAATTAGTGTAGGCTGATTTGTCACAAAAACCACGTTTCGCTTTTTCTGCTTGTTAAAATTGCTTTAACAACGGATTCTGGTCCAGAATATGATAGAGATGAGAAAAAAAATAGGGTTCCATTTTTTCTTACATGTTTAATAGGTAGTATTTTGAAGAAATCCAAGATGGCCGCCGTAATACTCATAAAATAGACTTTTTCGCATATCTCTGCATGTAGACATGATACAAACATGAATAATGTGTCTTTTTATATGTTTTCATACCCGAGGAAGTCATAGCATTAATTTTACAACAACAAAAAAATGCAAGGAAGATGAAATATTGAATCAGTACAGTCCAAATTGATTTCTTTACGGCCAATATATCCAAAATGGGTTCTGCTATCAGTGAGGCATCTTTATATAATCGTATCTCGATTAAACGAACGAGCTTCAATTAGAACATATATTTTGAACACCCACCTACATACACATTTATACACGCATATATTTAAGCGATCACAATGAACAAGCCAGAGTAAACGATTACAATTGAAATCATTTTTTTACAGTTCACATAAAATGTTTGTCATCCTCGCCGATATTTATAACTGAGTTCGCTTTGTTGTTACAAGTGTAACCGATGCACCCACACACTTCAGTACAATCAATGTTGTTATTGCGACAGGTGCATCTCCCCATGCACCCTTTCTTGCATCCGCACTTCAAGAGATTCATTAGTGCTTCAGGGGCTGGAGGATTCAGGCATCGAACTGGAACATAAGTGTTCTCATCTGAAAGTAGCTGCCAACCATATCCGACAGGTGATGGAAGAGATGGATGGCTTTCTGCAGCTTTTCTCCATACCATTGCCATGTACTGTGCTCGCTGAATATGTAGATTTAGTGAACCTGTTGTAGGTGGAAAACTCTCTCCTTCAGCAGCACGATTGGAAAACAAGAACCAGCGAAGCTCGTTTACGCTTGTGTGAATTTTAGACTTGTACAGCAGACAAACAAAGCGTTCCAGCTGAGAATGCACTTGTGGTGATGGATCTGCTTGTCCCAAAGACTCCAGAGCATCCAATATCTTGCTATCACACCCCAAGAAGACCTTGAAGCACCAGTCCTTGCTCCTATCAGCAAACCTACCGGACATGTCACTTCTCGTGAATTTCCATGACCTTTTGGTAGGAGATAGCGAGGTCCAAATGAGCAAGTGTCTCTACAAGCACTTTGGATCTTGTATTATTGTGTATGTCGAGAGCTAAGCCAACAGTGAGTGGAGTTTCAGATCGTTGTTTGAATGTTCCATCCTTGCTTTTTGATTCATACGATAGCTGTCGATTAGATTTATAAGAACTGACAAAGTGTTGTGCAAGCAACGATGCACCCACATCAATGGATTCCTCCCTGCTGCTATCTCCAACGTCCCTTGTTCCCCCAACTGCGTGCTTGCAGAAGATGCTGAGCATGGGGGGCGGCTTGTAATCAGCAAAGGTTCCATTAAACTTCCATGGAGAAGATGCGATGTCCCTCCTCAATATTTTTGCCGCTTGCAAAAGTACCTTTAAGTCGTTTTTGAGGTTGTCTGCTGTAATTGTGCTTGATATTGCTTCATCTTTAAGCTTTGTAGAAAGAACCTGCTCTGGCTTGGTTCTGTTATGGGGCTGGCTGAAGTGAACATCAGCAATGTTCTGTAGAATCAGTTGCTTCAGGTAAGGCTTATAATTTTGGTTCTCCAAGAGGGGTAAGTCATGCTCCTTAAGTAGGTTGACATAGGTTTCCTGAATTTCATTCATATTCAGCACATTTTTGTAGTGTCATTGAAGGGTCTCTACAATATCAAGAATTTCAAGATCTGATAGCACCTGACGAAAGTTGACTTTGGTTGATTCTCCTCGTTTTTCTGTCTTAGCGATATCACGTTTTGCCCTAAGCATGGAAGGTGATATTTCATGTCTTCAGCTATTGCTTGTAATAAGTCTGGTGAACTAATAAAACTGTTCATTCAGTCTCACTTTGAGATTCTCATTGTTTGTATTTTGGCCAATATTTTTGAGTTGCAGTCCCTTTTTGGTAGAGACATTGTGCAATTCACTGATTGTGTCTTCCTGACATATGATACACCTCTGTTTGTCAAATGATTCTTCTCGGGCACACCTTCTCGACACTCCTTCCCCCAGATCAGTAGATGTTGGCCGTCCTCTCTTTTTCAGTCGGACTTCTGTGGCACTGCCTGACGCTATTCCTTTCTCAAACCTTGCTTTTGCTCGGTCAATGTGGATTTTATTAGTAACATTTTTGTAGCAAACTTTATGGTATCGAAGACCTTTCGCAAGCAATTCTTCAGCAGAAGAGTCTTGCAGACGTCTATTCAGCGACGCAAACTTTGTTTCCCCGTATATGTATTGTTGCTCAGCACAAGTAGCAAGTTTCTCAACAGAGGAAAGCTAAGGCTTCAACACAAAATTGGTATAATCAGTTGGTCCGATGGTAGTTTGGCAAATAAAGCAAAGTCCAAAATCAACAGACTTTTCAATCTTCCTTGGTGGAGAATCACTCATCTTGGAGGTAGGCTAGGTGTTCTTTTCTAGACGCTCATGAACTGCCTCTTACCTGAAAACATAAGAAAAATCAAATTAGCCATGGTTATATCATGTTCACTTGCAAAGAAAAAATCTATATTACGAGTACTACAGCTGGAAATAAACATAGCATTAACTAGACTACGTAAGATTAACTATGAGATTTCGTGCGGAACAAAATTGTTTATTTTCCTTGCATTTTTTCGTCAAATCAATCACAGAAATGGCTTCCTTTGGTGTGAAAACATATAAAAAGACATATTATTTATGTTTATATGTCTACATGCAGAGATATACAAAAAAGTCTATTTTACGAGTATTACGGCCGCCATCTTGGATTTCTTCAAAATACTACCTATTAAACATGTAAGAAAAAATGGAACCCTATTTTTTTCTCATCTTTATCATATTCTGGACCAGAATCCGTTGCTAAATCAATTTTAACAAACAAAAAAAGCGAAATTACAAATGGACCTCCACTAAATAGCTGCCGATCACAGGTCCAGTACATGATTCAATGAGAGTGATTTATACATGAGCACGCGCACGAGTATACACACACACACACACACGCACACACACATGCACGCGCGCACGCGCCACCTCAGTACCCATTTGAACTTTTATACGATATTTGCTTATTTTTTATTTTTTTGTTTTTAAGGTGGTTGGATGGATATCTACTGCACCCTTCTAAAGAGGAGAATTTCATCCAGGAACTAAACCGACCAGGGATGTACCAAGAGAAGAGACTAACAAACTTTCCACACACACACACACACACTATATATATATATATATATATATATATATATGTGTGTGTGTGTGTGTGTGTGTGTGTGTGTGTGTGTGTGCAGCCTTATATGCCTAACATCCTCAGCTGAAAGAAAAACGTGCAAACATGTTATTAGACTCCTTCGAATGTTATTTAGAACAAAATTGTATAATAGATGATAGCCAGCACAGTTTCAGATAAGGCTCTAGCGCAACTACTCTAATAGATATCTACAACTACTTATGTGGCTAGTGTTATCCACATACGAAAGTGTAATGGTTTGGTTAGGTTAGGTAAGCAGTTTTTGGGAGGTCGTTCGTGTACAGAGTTGGGGCAAGGACAGAGCCCTGTGGAACTCCAAACTTGGGTACAAAAGATCGGGACAGGTAGACTCGCTTCCGTTTGAATTTTGGTACCAAATGGGTAATCGTGTATTTAGAACAAAGGGTGAATTCGTCCCAGCAGATTTTTTCTCTGTTCTCTTGTTCATGGATATTCAGTCGAAACCATTTTTCAACTCAGGCATTGTCGTCAACATACGATATTCGAGTCTGCGTGAAATGCTAAATTTGGATTTCGGCAGAAGGCAATCACCCTTCAAAAAAATTTCAAAGGAAAATCAGACCAGTCCAGTTGGTCTAGATTGAGCGAGGCTAGCTGCACGAAAAGGAGACAGAGGAGTTGCATGTGAACAGTGAAGGTTTAGACAGCATCATCAAAATTATTCCACTCATTAATTGATCGATTAGCAACATGCTTTTGTCTTGTAAATCGGAAACTGACCGTTCCAACCGACTTCACAAGTGTTGCAGATTCTTCCAGGTCGGAATGATTATTATTACAACCTTTAGTCGTGCCAAC
Source organism: Oratosquilla oratoria (assembly GCF_046742065.1). Taxonomy (NCBI): domain Eukaryota; kingdom Metazoa; phylum Arthropoda; class Malacostraca; order Stomatopoda; family Squillidae; genus Oratosquilla; species Oratosquilla oratoria. Next base: position 48,185,802 of record NC_134787.1, read on the forward strand.
ACCACGTGAATACTGGTGCAAATTATCAGGATAATTTTGTTCAATCTAAGAAAGAAAATGCTCATAAAATAAGTCCAAAAGGGTCTCGGATACAAATTTTAGGCACACTCGAATGCTGCATCGTCGTCCTTCTGACCTTCTATTAATAGCGTCCCCTACTGTCATCCCAGCCTCTGCTTCAGTTAGTCGAAGACTTACATAAATTTCCAATAATTGATTACAGATAATGTGGGATTTACTCAACTCATCCATCGATTCTCTTTAAATCAAGGGATGACAGAATACGTATTACATCTACTCCATTTCCGTTGGTGGATTATTAACTAAACAAATAACCTCCCTTGGTTACTGTGTTGGCTTTATTTTATTTATTTATTTTTTCTTTCCTGGCTATTGAGATCGTTTCTCTTTAACCATTTCCGTGCCGGGAGGAATTTTTCCTTTTATCTCAGCTACCGCAAGGCCTTATCTTTTATCTTTATTGGTAATCTAACCTCCACACCATTTTCCTCGGTAGCGGAGGGATTACAACCCCTTCGGCGCCGGGTAACGCAGGTGATTTTATTCATTTCTTTGGCATCCCTATCAACGGCGTTTTCAGACCCCAAAAATGTCGTCCGGAAATAAACAAAATAAAACATTCAGAGTTCGTCAGTTACTTCAACGAAAGGGTTTATTAAGTTTAACAAAGACCTATGACATAATTATCACTGAAAGAATAAATATATAATAATAATAATAATAATAATAATAATAATAATAATAATAATAATAATAATAATAATAATAATAATAATAATAATAATAATAATAATAATCTGCATCAATACCCGACTGAACTTGTCAAATTGCACAACGTTGAAAGTTGACACAGATACAAAACTTCCATGAATTACCAGATACATAAGAGCCATTGCACGCAACATGTGCCCTAGAATTTGACCCTTACGTGTCCGTTAGCACATATTGCCGGTTCTATTGTGTGTGTGTGTGTGTGTGTGTAGGCGCGCGAGTGTGTGTTTGCCATGGAATGTGTATGGAAAATATATAATGTAAATATAAAATATAAAATATATTTTATTTCGTGGATGAGGTTCAGCAATGAACAGAATTCAAATGTCTGAACATTATTGTCTAGGACAGGGGTACCAGACTGGGTCGTGACCCCCAAAAGGGTCATGGGGGGTCATGAAGGGTCCAGCTGTATATATATATTCAACCAGACAGACCCACGTATTGATTTGCTTGTATATATATAATATATATATATATATATATATATATATATATATATATATATATATATATATATATTGTATGTATATATATACTATAAATATATATATATATATATACATGTATATATATATATATATATATATATATATATATATATGTGCATCCTTCTCGTTAAAATATATTATCAGATCAATACCTGTTAATAAACATTGATAAACAATAATATATATTTTGTTATTTCTCTCTCTGCTGTGATTAACATACTTTAAAGTAATGTATCTGCGATATAAAAAATGAGTACGTAGGTTTAGTGATACTGAAAGGGGTCACGTATTGGAAAAGTTTGGGAAACACTAGTCTAGGAGAAAGGGATGTGTGTGTGTGTGTGTGTGTGTGTGTGTGTGTGTGTGTGTGTGTGTGTGTGTGTGTGTGTGTGTGTGTATTCACCTTGGTCTTTGGATCACGTGTGTGTGTATGTGTGTGTGTGTAAGAGAGAGAGAGAGAGAGAGAGAGAGAGAGAGAGAGAGAGAGAGAGAGAGAGACTGCAACGCAAAGTTGACGGGGTTCGCATTGCATGGCCCAGGGCAGCACACCCTCCCTCCCTCCCCCGCCGTCCCCCACCGCATCCCCTCTCCCCCTTGACCTTTGAGGCGGGAGCGGGAAGGGATACATCGACGTTTCACCGGTGGTAATGAAAAAAATGTATATACACAGAGAAATAAAAACACACACACGCATTTATACAATATTTATATGTATGTGTGTGTGATACATATGTTTTTTTTTTTTTTTTTTTTTTTTAGAAAAATGTTCAACATTTCTGGAGTTATATACCTCCATCATGCCCAACATATTCCATATACATTTTTAACTCAATTCTTAAATGACCATGGGCGATTGATACGAAAATTCCTTTTCAGATAATATTACCTTCACACGTAGTTACATAACGACCCCGAGGCTGCACCGTCTCCCAAGGGAGAGACCGGGGGCCCTGTAGCGAACCACTTTCACTGTCAAAACAAACCTTCATCCATCGTGCTGTCAAACTACTTAATTAATTGAGGAGGAAAACTTCAATAGAGACTTACAACCAACCTCTATTATCAATAATTACTATTATACCTGATTTAATTAAATTCTATTCAGTCTGTCGCCAGGCGATTTGATTTACATGGGATGGGATTGTGGATGTTACAAATGTGACATGATACCAACTTGTCAACCAACGTGACAAGAGTACATACAAACACTCTTCGATCTACGATGGGGTTTGGTTCCAAGAAACACATGAGAATATATATATATATATATATATATATATATATATATATATATATATATATATATTATATATATATATATACCAATGCGTGCCAACCCTGGAAAATCAAAATTATTTTTTTCTCCTGATAAACCTATCGTAACTTCGAAAAACCGTAAGTCGAATGATCGTAAGTCGAATGGTCGTAAGTGCGGGTTAGCCCCCTCGCCTTTTCCTATTGAGATGAGGGGAGGCAAATCTACCGTGCCAGTTACCACCAAAAAATAAAGCTAATTTTCTTAAAAATGGATTGTCGTTTGGACTACATAAATAGAATTAAATAAATAAATAAATAAAAATAAATAAATAAAAATATAAATTCATATTAAAAAGGAAATCAGAACAATTACAATTAAAAACATACATCAATGGTACTGGGTCATACGATGGGCTCTGACCTCATATGATGTTGGGTCAAGAGGTCATTACGGGTCACGAGGTCACACATGTGACACAGGATTTGTAGTAACACGGTTACCATTACCCCCTGTCGCTGTTACCTATTACCCGTTACTATACATATTACTCATATAGCCAAACCTGAGTACAACGTAGAGCCTCGTGACTCACCGTGTAACACAACAGAAACTTGGAATAAAAAAAAAAGTGACCATGTAAAGCATGTTATTGACTTCAAGTCGAGCGCTCTGCCCTACCGTCCTATGAGGAGCAGTGAGGGGGGAGGAGGAGAGGAGGGGAGGGAGGAAGGTGAGTGGAGAAAGAGAGAGGAGAAAAAGGAAGAGGAAGAAGATGGGAGAAGGGGGAGTAGCAGGGGAAGGAAGAAGGGGAAAATAAGGAGGAGGGAGAAAGAAGAAGGGACGGGTAGGAGGAGGAGGAGGAGGAAAGGGGAAGGGGAGGAGGAGGAGGGGGAGGAAGGTGACCTACACTTGCCCGTGACCCTCGAGGTCATCCCAGGAGCAGCGGCCCAAACAACGTGACCTCTTCGTGACACGCGAGTGAGAAGGAAGAGGAAGAGGAGGGAAAGAGGACGGGGGAAGAAAAGGGCGGAAGGAGGAGGAAAGAGGGAAAAGGGGAGGAGGCGGAGAACGAGGAGAAAGATGGGATATAGTAGGAAAAGAGATGGAAGAAGAGAGGAGAAGAGATGGAGAGGTGGAGGGAAAATAGGAGGTTCAGGAAGGGAGGAGGAGGAGTGGAGGAGGATGGGGATGAGGGGAAGGAAAAAGAGGGGATAAAGAATAGTAGACAAAATGAGAAGGAGGGAAATCATGGGAAGGAAGAGGACAGGAGAGGAGAGGGGAGGCGGAGGTGGAGAAAGAGGAGGGTGAGGAAGAGGAGGAGGGGGGAAGAGAAGGAAGAAGGAGAAGTACGAGGAAAATAAAGGGCAGGGGGAGGAGGAATATAGGAGGAGTGGTGGAGTGGAGGAAGAGTTGGGAGTGGAGGAATAAGAGGGGGAAAGAATGGAGGAGAAGGAGACAGGGCAGGGGGAGGAAGACGAGAGGGGGAGGAAATAAGAGAGGGTAGGAGTGGAGACGAGGAAGGAAAGAGGTGAAGAAGGAAGATATGGCAGGGTACGAGGAAAACGACAATGAGGAGGAAGAGGAGAGGGGAGGAAATAAGAGAGGGTAGGAGGGGAGATGAGAAAGGAAAGAGGTGAAGAAGGAAGGAAGAGAAGGAAAGAAGGGAGGAAAAAGGGGGGAAGGACAAAAGACAATGGGGAAATAGAGGAGAGCAGGGGGGGGGGAGAAGAGAAGAGGGGTGGGAGGAAAGAAAAGCAAAGAGGGAGGAAGGAAGAGGAGGTGAGGAGGAAGTGAATAAGGAGGGGAGGAGGAGGAGGAAGAGAAAGAGGAGAAGGGGGATGGGGACGGTGAAGGAGGAGGGGAGGGGGGAAGAAGATGGGGAGAAGGAGGACTAATGAAATAAGAAATAAGAGAAGGAGGGAGAAGAGGAGGGGGAGGAGAAGGGGGAAGGGAACGAGGAAGAAGGGGGAAGGGAACGAGGAAGAAGGGGAGGAGATAGAGAGAAGGGGAGGAGGGTGAGGGGAGAAAAGTGGGGAGGAGATGGAAGGTAATGAGGAGGAGGAAGAGAGGGCAAGAGGGAGAGGAAGAGGAGGATAGGGGAGGGGGTGGATTGGACGGGGAAGAGGGAGAGGAGGATGAAGGAAAAGGGGAGGAGGAGGGTAATGAGGAGGAAGAGGAGTGGGAGGGGGAGGAAAGAGAAGAGGAAAAGGGGAAAGGCGGGGGATAAGGAAGATGGGGAGAAGGATAGGGATGAGGAGGAAGGAAAGGAGGGAGGGAGTAGAAGGGGCATGAGGAGAGGGGAGGAGAAACAGGGGAGGAGGAGAGGGAGGAGAAAGGGGAAGGGGTGAAGGAGGAGGGCTGGAGAAGGTGAGGAGGTGGGGAGTCTAAGGGGGGGAAGAAGAGAGAAGGGAGATGAAGGAGGTCGGGGAGGAGGAGGAGGGGTAGGAGGGAGGTGGGAAAAGTGGATGGGGAGGAGGAGGAGGAGGAGGGTAAGAGGAAGGGGAGGAGTAAGACGAGGAGGAGATAGGGGAAGAAGGAGGGGGAGGAGGAGGTTGGGAGTAAGAAGAAGAGGGAACGAAGGAAGATGTAGGGGAGGGCCAAAGTTGTCTGTGTGTTTCGAACATTTGATCAATACAAACAACTCGCCTTTTTTATTTTATTTCATATTTTTAGGGGTGGGGGTGGGGGTATTAACCTTCCATCGAGAGTGATGATTTGTTCCGTAGACACGTCACTGAAGTCTAACATATGAACATTAAAACATTCACTCGATACACCAATACGCATGGAATGATGTACATATATCAACGAATTGCTGTACCATATTTTTCCAATACCTCATCATAAACAGAAATGATCTTCTACCTGTATAATTCTAAAATATATTCTAACTACGAACACGGGTTGAAAAATACCACAGGGAGTACATTAATAGAGGACGATGAGGGTAGGATTATTTTGTCCATTGGTTAGAGATGTGCACACTATCACATGATTGTATACAGTAATCGTGTATGACAGTATAATAGGAATTACTAGAGAGAGCTAGGATACGTATTCTCAAAGCTAAAGACAAAATAATTAGGTATGTTATAATGATACTAAAGTGACAGTCGAGTGGGTATGATCATTGCCAGTGATGAAATGTATAATAAACTTGGAATAGGCATGCTTTGCATGGACAGTGATGAATACAATGTAGCTTGGAGTTTTGCAACTGTTACTATAGATACAATACATGGTAGTATAGGGTTAAATTAGTTAAGTCTGAAAATTTGGGGATTGGAAAATAGGAATTTATTAGTCTTGTCATTACAAATAATGGCGCAGGAACTCTAAAACTATACAGGGAAGGTATTGTAGGAAAATTGTTTTGTAAAGAATACAAAAGACCTTAAATATGGATCGGTGAAAGATAGAAATGGTATGGGACTCCTCTCTTTCCTTTTGTTATCAAACGTCACAGTATAAACAAATGACGAAGATTTTCGCGCGCTTTCATCGTCTTTATCTTTTCGACTTTATTATAAAGGCATCACAAGTATGTTTAAATTGTTATTTTATTACCATATAATTATATTAAATTCTATAAAATGATAAGTTATTTATAAATATTATTTCAAACATTCACATGTGAATTTTATAATAGCTTATATCTCACGAGTTATATAAAATAGTTATCATATCATGTGATCGGACTTATTCTAACAAAATAGGCACATAGATATAACTTATTACTTAGAGAATTGTGCATTTTAAATGAAAATCTCCATTATGTCGACGATATGCCAATAACATCACCAAGACATACCCGCTCTGTTGGTGTCGTGGTGTCGTGTGGATTTGCAGGCGCGATGGCTGATTCTGAAGAAACATTGTCAAAAAAGTAAGTTGATAGCTAGATTCTTTTAATTTGGATACATTCGAGGTTAGTTAATAATTAGAAGAATTATAATTATAGGGGAATTTGTTGCTATTATTGCAAGTTGCATTATGTTGTACTGCCCGGGAAGTCTTGTTTTCAGTAAATTTACTCAATAATAATATACGTTATTTCCTATAGAATGAGACCTCTCATACACACGTTTGGTCAGGTCTTCTATTTGTCTCGATCTTTAGACTAGTATCAGATTTGTGTGGTAGGTGAACAATATTTTACAGAGGTACGGCGCGGAGAGTCCTCGTGTTGTCTGTGCCAGGTGGAAATAACTGCCTGGATGGGAGCAGGTGGAATGTCAATGTGAATCCACACGATATAGGCCTAATTGTCGTATTGCATGTTGAACTTATCCCAGATGCCTCTAAAGGTTATCGTGTGACTAAGAGTACCTTTGTGACAGGTGCAAAGAAGCAACAAAATCATGTTTGACCTTGCCCTTGGTTCTCCACATTGTGGTTCTTTATGTATTGTCTATTGAGATAGGAATGATTAAATTTGGTTGACATATTATTGAGGTTTATATACTGGTTGCTTTTACATATTCTGTCATCATAATCAACCTGGAAGAATTGCTAACATGTGTAAGGTACTTGACATCCATCTTGCATGAGGGGGTTAGAAACTGGAGGTGTTGGTCATTTCAGTACAGTAGAGATTTGGGTAAATTTTTAGAAGTGCACACCTAAATGATGTAGCAATAGAAAAGTAAATATAAATTTTGTAAGTTATAGTACATCAACGTAATGTACATTTTTCTTGGAAGAATCTGTAACAGAAAGTTACTGAAAGCAATATACTGGAACAGAGACATGGTGAGTGCTTGAGATGCCATATTTGTTTGATCTAACCTGAATTTAGTAATGTGGTACCTGTAATGCTAGAGGTTATCAAGGTCATCATCATCAGGGAAGTTGACAGCTGGGAATTGACACATGACATCACAGCTCTGTTTGGTAGTGTATTTGCTCTTAGTAAAGGCTTTTTTGTTATTGATTTCTGCCAAGAAAAACATTGCTAATGTAATTCAATTTATGAAATTGATATTTAATTTTTTATGTATGTATTGGTAAGGTGTGCACTTCTAAAAATAATCCAAATTCTGTACTATACTTATATTTTCATGAATTGCTAAGTAAACCAGACTGTACAGTATGTATAAATAGATGGGTCAGGAGACCAGCTGTGGACAGGCACATATGGTGGTCCTTTATGTTCTCCAGTTCCACAAAAGAAAACCCCAAACTTTGCAACACACTAGCAGTATACTTTGGTAATATTTGTCAGAGGACCTTGCTTCAGCTGACCAACACAGTGTCAGTTGCCACAACTATTAGAGTTTTGATCCTGTGGATGTTTTGGGATGTCATCCACTTTTGACTAAAATCACTTATGGTTGAACTGTTCTGTTAAAGAACAGTAATCACTAAGTTCTCTTGGGATTGAGGTCAATTTTCTTGGTGTCTCATATTTGTTATTTTATTCTAATAAACCAGCACCTCAATCAATAAAGACTTGCACCAAAGAGGTGGTAAACCTCTTCAATGTGAGTCAAATTCTCACAGGCAGCATCAGCTGCCTGATGTATGAAATGAAACACCACAATACTTGCATTATAAATTATAGTTTCAGCTATACTACTTTTTAACTTTCACTCTTGGGTATTTATAACCACAGAAATTGTGATCAAACCAGTTCACAGAATATGGGGGGTCACTCAGCTACAACTACAAAATAATCAAGATGCCAATGCCAGCACCCTCACATACCCACTTGTGCCTCTTGACACCTACATAGGCGTCACTGTATGGAGGGGGTTAAGGAGATTGAAGAAGTGTAGCAGAATGGAGGTATTTAGTAGAAGTTAAGTTAAATGACTGGCATTCTTCGAGTTAGCTTGATAATTGAAAAATATTTTTCAACATTTATGTCTTGCTGCATTGCTACCTGGGCAGTGAACAGTAGACAGTGATGACCCTTCATCCATGAGGAGATAAGCTGAGAGGGAAACAATGGGTGATAGAGGGGAGTGGAATGCGTAGGAGGGTTTGCATACCATAGCTGTCTATCTCCCATGTTAGAGGGAAGAGACCCTTGGAATATGTATATTTATAGATTTATTTAGATGTGCTGTTTGAAGTCATGACACTAGTAATAAAGTTTTTAGTATCCAGATATATTTCAGTACTATCTTGAACAGTTTAGATTAGCTGGAATTTACTTCTGGTAAATTTCATGACATTTTCACCCCAATTGCACTTTTTTCCATGTCCTATCATAAGATCCTTCATTACAAAGTGTGTATTGTTCTGAAGGTCCTTGTGTAACCAGGAAAACTTATGATGTTGCATGCAATATCAACATTTATTGTAAGCAGAAAAAACACTGGTTCTAATGTGGGTCCTTGCAGAACAGAATTATATTATTTGAACCTCTTTTATGTCTGGGTTCTGACAAATGCATCATACTCATTAAAATGTGTCAGTCCATGAGCTTACTGCTCTTTTTATACTAAAATCATGGGAGTTTGTGCAATAGAATCGCATGAAAAATCCTGCTAAATGCTTTACTTAAGTATAGGCACAAAACATCAGTCTCTTAAGATTGTATTGAATGTAAGAGGTCATGAGTTTTTAATAGAAGCCAGAAATAGAAATAAATAATCCAGTAGCTGCTAGAAAGTGTATTGCCACACAAACTAATAAATAATATAGAATACAGAAATGTTACGAAAAGATTTACAAGAATTATAGGTCAAATAGCAGTTGGAGGATCATCTACGTTCTGTCTAATGTGTCTCCAAAGCTTATCATCACAGAACCCTCGAGAGTTTGTTTATTGTAGCCTATTACCCTATTATCGACTGCCCACAGAATGGTGAAAAATTGTAGCGGACACCATAGAGTATATGGATTATTCTCTTTTGCCTACATTTACCCACACATGCAGTGCTTTGTCAGTGTAAGGGATGAGCTTCTTAGAATATATGAACACTGCTGTTCAAACTTCTATATTTCAAGTTGTTTTCTGTGTATATTTTCTGCAACTTTTAGTACACTGTCATTGTTAGGAAGATGGAAAAAGTGGTTACTTCATTGTCTCATGTTGATATCCAAGTCCTTTAGTTGAATTGTAGATATCCTATGTGTAGTATATTCAAAGTTCATCAGTGATTGCATTATAGTGTTCATTAGTATTGTGCCCATATTCTAGGCACTGATCACCATGAATGTTGCCTACCGCTGCTTACGACACTATAGTAGCCACCGGATCATCACAGGAGGGGCTCTCCTGTGGGATGCTCAGGGCAGGCAAGTTGCCAAAAAGCCAGTTGGTTTGGCAGGACTGTCCACATCATATTGTTGGTTCAGGTGGGTGAGGCAAAAGACCATGTAATGGTTGTCTTTGGGCTAGGCTCAGCACTTACAGTGCTGCTAAGGCATTTTAATCCTTTAAAACGGTGGAAAAATCTTGTTGGTTGTATATTGACCAATGCCATTTTGTTTTATGTAGCTGAACTGGTGTATTCCGGACAAATGTGGCACAAGTGAATTGATAACCCAGAGTTGTTCAGGGTTCTCTCCTCATTTTAATCCTAATAGATTCAAAGTAAAAAAACAAAATCTAGAGAATGTTATCATTTTGGTGGTTAAGCTCTTGACTTTTAAGTTGTGTTTTCTGTTGTGATCCTGAAAGTGCATGCTGTGGCATGTTATGCAGCTATTACAAAATAGAGGTTCGATTAATTGCTGTATTTAGTTGTGCCAACATTTTTCTATTCAACTGCATTGTATACTTTCAATAGTAAAGAGATATTAAAGTAGCTATTGACTGAGGGGGACTGATTTTATCCTAGTCCATGTTAGACAAATTAGGGTTCAGTGATGGTTAGGCTACTTGTAGATGGTCATGCAAGACTGATGTGCGAGAAAATAATCTCTTGGCCACTTGTCTTGTGAATCTCATGAACATCTTCACCTCCATCTGAAGGATAGACCCCTGAGGGGCTGGCATATGGTCTCTGGACCATGCACAAGATTAGTATACACTTTTTCTTCTTCACATTTTTCCATAAGGAAGCTGACAACTGGTAGCTCCTATGAAGGCCCCCTTTGTTATATAAATATTTATTTTATGCCTTTCTTGCATCCTGTACACAGATGAAGATGGTGTGCAATTGTTTATGTGCACATGTGGATACACCTCTTCCTCCTCTTTCAACTTTCTTTTTCCACTTCTCCATTATTCTCCATCTTTTGATATTAGTTGCTTAGCTTCATGTCTGCATGGTTGTTTTGTGATGTTGAAATTGCTTAGAAACTATAAATTGAAGACATTGCATTTGTGTTGAAGTTTTAGTGACTATTTTTGATGTAGAGAATGAGTTTTGTTTACTCGGTGAATACTACCTGTTGAAATTTGTGTAGCTGTACATTTGAAGGACCAATGATGAGTATCTACAAGTGATCCTTCAAGATGGACATCAAAGAATTCTCTCCCTGTAGCACATCCTCAAAACCTGTCAACACCCCTCCATTTTGATAGATTATCTTTTCAGACATCCAAAAAGCATATTTTTGAATGGTGGCTTATTGATTTGTGAACTCCTGTTTTACTCATTGTCATAAAGTTTCACCAAGTGGAAAACCCACAGCCCCATAGTGGGGAAAGAAACTAGATTGTTTCTGTATCAGGAGCTGAAAGTGATGGGGGAAAGGGAGTAGTTGTCTGTTGTCAACTGTCCATTGGTGAACAAATGCCAACAAATACAGTTCAAGTTAAGACATCTTGAGCTCAGTTTAGCTCAGTTTGTAGTCAAAGTATCACCCCTCAGGGCTGCAACTCCTGATGGAGGTGAAGGGGTTGATGGGTTCTGAAAGTGGGCAGCTTGCAGAACTGCCACATTTGGGTATTGTCATCAGGGAAATAGTTACTCAGTGAAGTGACAGAGTATTTGGAGGCAAGGATGATTTTTAACATTGTTGCATTTTTCCACAGTGAGCTCAAAAGACGGATGAAAGCAGAAAAGAAGGCTAAGGAGAAGGCAGAAAAGGAAAATGTGAGGGAAGCACAACAACCCAAGGGAGGAAACAAATCAAAAAAGGTAATTTGATGAAATGGAATGGAAATTGAATAAATGTACTTTGTTTTATACCAGCATTCTGTTGGTACTGTTTCAGTTAAGGGTAGTGATCTGAATATAGGCATGCTAGTGAAATTCGTACTTATCATGGAAGTGATTTCTCTGCTGGGTTGATTTTAGGAGAGTGGATATACTGTTGTGATAGTGTGGATGTGTGAAAATGTTGTGGGATACCAGAGATTTATGAATTTGTATTGTAGATGTATGAATGCTGCAGCATTTTCTTATATATGGTGGGCTGTTTGTGTGATGCAACATGAGGGATGAGTGGATCCATGGGCTTTTTCAGTGTTATATATCCGTCATTTTCATGATTTTAGTTTCTGAGTGTAGATGTATTATTGGTGTTGCTTTAGTGCAACCAATAATTTTTTAAGACTTGTTTTATTTTGTTTGTAGGTTGTCTTCTCAATTGCTCCCTCATGTTTTGGCAGCATAGGAAAGTGCATTTGTTTTGGTTGTTGATATAGTAACTTTCTGTTGTCCAAATGCTGTGCCTTCAACTGTTATTTGTTTTTTTTTTTTTACTTGCTTATTTGGCTGAATTTTGTGCATAATACTTGTTTAAATACTTACAGGTCAGTGAAGAGGAACTGAACCCAAACGAGTATCTCAAGATCAGAACTTCATATGTACTTCAGCAGAAGAATGAAGGCAAAGCGGTATATCCACACAAATTCCATGTATCAACCTCACTTGGAGATTATTTACGGGTCTATGACCATTTGGGGAAAGAAGAGGAATCGAAAGACACAGTTACGGTGGCAGGGAGAGTCCATGCCATCAGGGAGTCCAGCACCAAACTGCGGTTTTATGACCTGAGGGGTGAAGGACACAAGCTTCAGGTCAGTTATATCATCTTCCTTCTTCAGTTATGTTTTACCATGCTAATTGAGGGTATATGGATATTGGTGACATAAGTTTTGTGAAATTAATTGTTCGAGAATCAGAATTACTTGTTTTGTTAAGTTTTATTACAAAATGAATCTTTGATCCCTGCAGGTAATGTCAAACTTAAGGTTCTACGAGAATGAAGAGTCTTTCCTTGAGGACTGTGACAAGATTAGACGCGGTGATGTTATTGGTGTAAAAGGTGTTCCAGTTCGCACCAAGACAGGAGAATTATCAATACGTCCAACTAAGATAGAGGTATTGACACCTTGTCTTCATATGCTGCCCCACCTCCACTTTGGTGTGAAGGACCAAGAGACCAGGTATCGACAAAGATACCTAGACCTCATCATCAACTCAAATGTCCGCAAGAAATTCCAGGTCAGGGCCAATATCATTTCATATATGCGCAAATTCTTTGACGACCTTGGATTCCTTGAAGTAGAGACACCCATGATGAATATGATTGCAGGGGGTGCCACAGCTAAACCCTTCATTACGCATCACAATGAATTGGATATGGATCTTTTCTTAAGAGTAGCACCCGAATTGTATCTCAAGATGCTGGTCGTTGGCGGGATAGATCGTGTCTACGAGATTGGCAAACAGTTTCGTAATGAAGGTATCGACCTTACACACAACCCAGAATTTACCACATGCGAGTTCTATATGGCTTATGCAGACTACAATGATTTAATTGACTTGACAGAAAAATTGATTGCAGGCATGGTGTACACCATTTTTGGTACTTACAAAGTAAAATTCCATCCATCTGGTTCTGAAGGAGAGGGATGGGAAATAGATTTCCAGCCCCCTTACAAACGAATTCACATGTTCCCAGATCTCGAAAAAGAGCTTGGAGTTAAATTGCCTGCCCCTGACCAACTTCATACAGAGGAGTCTCGTAAAATACTCAGTGACCTCTGTGAGAAGCACGAGATAGAATGTCCTCCACCAAGAACCTCGGCAAGACTATTAGACAAGCTTGTAGGGGAATTCTTAGAGGAACAGTGCATAAACCCAACCTTTATCATGGATCACCCAGAAGTTATGAGTCCCCTTGCTAAGTACCACCGGTCCATCAAAGGGCTAACTGAACGGTTTGAGCTCTTTGTTGCTAAGAAGGAGATTTGTAATGCATACACAGAACTCAACGATCCATTAGACCAAAGAGCCCGATTTGAACAACAGGCAAAGGATAAGGCTGCTGGGGATGATGAAGCACAGATGGTGGATGAGAACTTCTGTACAGCTTTGGAATATGGCCTGCCACCTACAGCAGGATGGGGAATGGGTATTGATAGACTTGCCATGTTCCTTACAGACTCTAACAATATCAAGGAAGTCTTGTTCTTCCCAGCCATGAAACCAGAAGATCTACATAAGAAGGCCGAGGATGAACCAGTAGAAAATGGTCCAAAAAGTTAATGATCGATATGTTTATTTATTTTCATCACCAAAAGTACTCCAAAGCTAAGCTAATGTAGGTATTCTTCTGTAATAATTGGATGGTTTTAACAATAAAATTTATGGATTTTCCCTGCCGTTTCAAAACCCCAAAGCTAGATATATGCTCATGTATATACTGTTAAAATTATTTTTTCTATACAAACTAAAAGGCTACATATATCAACTGCTTTTCCCCATTACAAGGGGGAGAACTAAAGTCAAAGGCATACATCCACTCTCGCCCATTTCACCCCCCATATACTTCACTCCCATTCACCACCCTTCCCTCCCTCTTTTCTTGGCTCCTCCTGGATGACTGGTTGTCTTTGGATCAGGCATTGTAGCAAGGCTGCTTCATTTAATCGGCAACCTCTGTCCCCTCGTGTAGAAAAGAAATATATAAGAATCAATTACTCCTGATAAGGGAAATAGTTCAGGGCTAATTTTTAAGAGGCTGAAACACAAAAGCCCTTTCATAGTCTCTACCAATTTCTGTTCTTATCTATACCAGACAACTATTATGGTGGTAATTTATGTAGAATGGTCCAAAAATGGCTTGTCTCAAATAAAATAACAAAACTAAAGCACAGGTTATTTCTACAATTGAAAAAGGGACAAAAAAAAAAGTGAAACCATAAACCCTTTTATTTGACCTTACTTTCTAGGTTATAAGTTAAGTTGTCAATCTACAGAGAAAGTAGATCTGTACAGACTCCTACAATGAATCTTGAGCCTGCCTTTTGTGCTGAAGCAACAGCTTCATATATTTGTAGTAAATTTACATCATCCACACATAATTGATATACTAATCTTTTAAACAAATTTGTATGCTCAGCAGTGGAAAGAATTATGTCCCAACTAATGAAACCAAGATTAAGGATTTCATTGGGCTTAATCAGCCGACGGGAATAGGCCATTTAGCTATTAAGATTACTGGAACACAAATTGGTGTTTACATAATGCTTTCAGAAGCAATGTAATGTCAATGAACCACTTGTGACTTTGGGCGATTGGTGGGTAACATCCAACTGAATGACAACTCATTGATGCCAGACTGATACAGTCCCACCTATGATAATCTCTACAAAGTATGCCCATTTCTGAACATGATGCAAGATAACTTTGAAAAATACTTTAATCTTAACTACTTGAGTATGATGAAGCCTTTGCAGGTGTCATGAGGCACAAGTGAGTACATGAGGATGCCGGCATCATAACTCGTGTAACTGTACATTAGTTACCCCTAGATTGTGTGGACCAGTTTGATCACTCCTTCATATTATTATTCATATTCAGAGTAAGAGAGAATGAGTAATATAGCAGTGACTTCATATTTTATAATGAAAGTAGTGTGATGCAAATTACATATGGCAACTGATACTGCGCACAAGAATTTGAATCGTACTGAAGTGGTTAACTGTGAAGTTGCTGTCAATGAATCCACAATAAAAACCAAAGGATGTAACTCTATGAAGCCTGTGAAAAGAGGGTATAAGGTTTGGATGTTGGCTGATAAATCAGGATATTGCCTGAATTTTGATGTGTACATTGGGAAGAAGGATAAAACAAGAAAAGATCTTGATGAAAGAGTGGTAATCTCCCTTATACAGAGTCTCGAAGGGAAGGATTACAAAGTGTACTTTGTGATAACTATTTCAGAAATGTACATACATACATACATATACCAAGGCTTTTTCCCCCTTACAAGGGAGGTAGCCAAAAAGGGAAAGGCATAAAAACACTCCCACCCATTTCATCCCTAAATACACTCCACACCCCTCTCATCTGAGCACCTCCTGGATGACGGGTCATCCCTGAACCCTGCCCACCGCCCTGGGTCAGAAGCAGTGTCGCAAGACACAGCAAGGCCGCTTCATTTAATTGGCGACCCCCCTTGCATATAAGGAGAGGACGGGGAGAAATCCCTTCGGGCTGCGTCAAAATTTACTCGCACATACTACCCCCCCCGCCCATTCCTCCTCATGCAATCATAACATCATCCATATACAACCATTCTCCACTCACCTCTGTCTTCCGTCCTCTCCCTTCCTTCCTCAACAGACATTCCCCTCTTCCCCAAAGCCCCCTTCACCCCATCCATCCACCTCATCCTAGGACGTCCCCTCATGTTCACTCCCTCCACATCTGCCTTCCATACCTCTTTTACTAGTCTTTCTTCACTCATTCTTTCCATGTGTCCAAACCATCCTAATATTCTTTCATCAACCCTATCTCCCACTTCTCAGACACCTCATCTCAAACACATTCAGAAATGTACACTTCGTAAAAGATTTGAAAGGAACAGGAGTAAATGCTTGTGGCATTGTGAAGCCTAGGCAAAAAAATCTGCCAGCATTTATGACTAGCAAGAACATGAAACACAGGGATTCTGAAAAATTCACTAGTAGCACCAGCATTAGTGCTACCACATGGCAAGACAAGAAGGATGTTTTCACCTTGACAAACTTTCATTATCCACTGGAGATATCTGAAGTTCAAAGAAGAAAGGAGTGAGGATTTCTCTCTCCCATGTGAAGCTACTTTGCTTTGTGGGAAATGGCATACAAGATGAAAGAGAATCTTGAAAGGTTATTTATTCATTCCATACACTGCAACCTTCTTGCATCAAATAACTGCATTTATCACTAGAAGCGGCCAAATATCTTAGTAATACCCACCAAACATTGTATAAAAGTGCAGTGGTAAAAAATACAAGTTTATTCCTAAATAGGAAAGAATTTCAGTGAACTACCTGCATTCACAATCTTTACATAAATGAAGCACACACAAATCTTGGTAGAATGAATGACCAAATTTATGGTGGATGTTCCAATCCCTCCAGTACTCTAGTACGTACAGCTTCTGTCACTGCAGCTAATGGATCTTCTTTGTACTTGTCATTTTCTTGTATTGCCATGAAGGTATTTATGTCTTCCAGCCTGTAAGAAAAAGACAAAAGACTAACAAAGAAGCCCCATTTCAATACCTACAATATATATATACCAATGGTCTTTTCCCACTTGTGAGAGGAGTGGCCAAATCAATGCAGGAGAAAAACAGAAAGAGTGATCCGAGTCCCATCACTGCCCCCATTTAACTGCTTTTTATGTGTACATGAACATAGTGGTGCTATTCTGCATCTTGCTGCATTGCTCCTGAGCCACGGCAGTGGGCAGGATGCAGGGATGACCCGTTATCCATGAGCTACAATGAGAGGGAGGAAAGGATGGTGGGTGGGAGTGGGTATTTGCCTTTTGACTTGGTTATTTCCCTCATATGGGGGAAAAAGCCCTTGGTATATGGATATATTCTTATCCCCCTACCACAGGAGCATGAGAAAAAGTGGTGTCAAAGGAATGATAAAGGAGTAAGACTGGAAATGAAGGATAGTACATACATACCAAAAGACATTTTCCACCTTATAAGGGAGTGGCCAACTTGAAGTATGAGCCCACACCCATCACACCCCTATTCAATACCCTTCCACCCGGTACCTCATGGATAAGGAGTCATCCCTGTCCCCTGACACACTACTCAAAGTCAAGAGGCAGTGCAGCGAGACACACCACTTCCACAGCAAGTCTGGAGCCAGAGCTGGTTTCCACTCAACTACTTCCTTATGTGGCAATCCTCTCCTCATTCACTAAAAATAATCTATAAAGCAGACATGAACATCCATGGGCCTTATATCTCTTCATCCATTTACACAATCATATTTCAGTCACTCCTATCTTTTGCATACTCTCCTTATTCAATACACTCCTCTTGCATGCAATGTTCTCTTCATTCTATCCATTCATCTCATTCTTGTTTTTCCTCACAAATTCCTCTAGTTCACTCTTTTTGCTAATCTTTCCTCGCTCACTCTTTCCATGAGCCCAAATATATGTTTGGTGGTCTGTCTTGAAAAGCTATTTTTCTGATCTATGATATATATATATCTTTTTCAACCACAAATCACTTCATTCCATGCAATCGAAACCGAGAGTCACTCGAAGGAGGCAAACATTGGAAATTGAAATGTGGACGAGCCAAGGATTCGAACCCAGCTAACCCATGACCAAGTTACAGTGACATAAACCAATACGCTATCAAGAGAGATATAAGTTGAGCACGACTTTCTTATATTTGTATGCTCGAATTACATACACCAACACGAAATATCGCATTCAAATCATCTCCGCTATGATAGAGCATTGGATAGTATGTGCACAAGGGAAAGTTTACACATACACACTGAATGGTTCCCAGTGATCAATCAATATCTTTTTCAACCACAAATCACTTTTAATTCCATGCCATCGCAATCGAGACTGAGAGTCGCTCGAAGGAGGCATCCGTTGGAAATTGAAATGTGGACGAGCCGATTGTGTGTTTTTGTTTTTTAATGTTCTGCCAGTTATACTTGTGACATAATAAATTGCCACCAAATAGTTCTCTATGATCCACTTCCCAGGACCACCATACGCAGGTACACCTCATTTGTCCCCCAATTTCAAAAATATGCTGAACTATAAATGGTTATGGCAATTAAGAATGCATTACTAATGTGGAAAATAAAGTCTATAACTTGATATCTCATTTGTTCTCATGTACTTACATACTCTTCTTCTCCTGTTTTTGTTTTCTCATGCCCTTCTTCTTGGTGGATGTTGGGGCTTTCTTTGAATTCTGTTTTGCAGACTTGGCTAAGAGTTCCTCTAAAGAAGGCAGAGCATCCATTAAGGGATGGAGATCTCCTGTGATGACTGTTTTTTCTCTCCGTTTCTTTTCCTGTTTGGCTATTTCTGCTGCTTTGACTACTTCAATTTCTGTAATGATGAACAAAAGTCAAAAACAGACAAAAATAATAGGCCACTTTCACTGCATGGCTTACTGTACAGGAAGTTTTCTATTCCATGTCAGTATAAAATACTAGTGACACCAGACATGAGCCTTTGCATGTGGTACATACATATACCAATGGCTATTTCCTCCTTACAAGGGATGAAGCCTGAAAACAAAGGCATAAAATCCACTCCCATCCACCCACCTCCCTCCCTCTCATCTTGGCTCCTCCTGGATGATGGGTCATCCCTGCATCTCACCCACTGCCTTCTTGCAATATGTTTGTCAGAAAGGTTCATTTCCCCATTATCTATAAACACACTCCCCTTCAACCCCCAATGTGCGGTACGGACTGCATATTCTATGTAGTCAATATTTTAGGGACTTGCATGCCACCCATGTGGAACTGAGGCATATAGCATTCTTTTACAATTGGATACTAATCTACACCCAAGAAGAATGCTCACAACTTTTCAATTTAAACAGTTTTTTCTCACTGTCTCCTTCACCACTTCTGTGACTTCATTTTTTTTAATTCAAAATTACATCTCAGGATAGAATTGCTATGTCTTTGGAGAGAAGAGGGGAGAGAAAATATTCTTTACTGATTGATGTTTGGCTGAATGTATTACCATCACATGAGAATTTTAATGTGGGAAAGGCTGACTGAACAGAAACAGCACCATGATGTAAGGAGAAAGCATTAAGAATGTTTATCTAACTAAATGCCTACTTGGGTTCACCTATACTGGTTGCTGATGGGTGATAATTAATGAGTCAATCAATCGCAGGTCTGCAAGCTTCTAGTCAGAGAAATTAATGGCATGAGTTATAACAATAAGAACATTGGAATGAAGGAGAGTGCAAGATATCAAGACCTACATTAGGCAGTTCCATGTCTACTACCACCTGTCATCTCTATCTATAATGTCTAACCTTTTCTTAAAACAACTGATAGTTTCAGCGCTCACTACATGGTTCCTAACTATTCCATTCGTTGACCACTCTATTGGTAAACCAGTACTTGCCTATTTCCTTCTTAATCTAAATTTGTTCAATTTAAATTCATTACTATAAATTCTGCCCTATTGTCTTAATATGATGACCTTGTTAGAGCCTTTGATCCATTTGATCACCCCACACACTGCGTCCTTCCGGAGTGTGTAACTTAAGGTGCCTTAGCCTGTCCTCATAAGGTAAACTTCTGAGCCCATGTATCATTTTGGTCATTCTCCTCTGTACTAATTCTAGTGAAATGATATCCATTCTTTTAGACGGAGACCAAAAACTGTACCACATATGCAAGGATGGGTCTAAATAATGCCAGATAGAGTTGAATAATTAACTCTGGACTTTTATTCATAATTGTCCTAGCAATGAAACTTAATGCTCTGTTAGCTCTATTCCTGACACTAATGCACGGTTTCTTGGATTTAAAGTCAGGACTCACCAAAACTCCTAAGTCTCTTTTACACTCAGTTTTCTCTCTCTCTCTTAAAAAAAAAAAAAATATAATATATATATATATATATATATATATATATATATATATATATATATATATATATATATATATATATATGTATATATATATTTATATGTATATATATATATTTATATATATATATATATACCTGCTTTCTTGGGTTGTGGAAACCTATGTTTAACATGCTGCATTTTGAGATATTAAAGTCCATAAGCCATTTCACCAACCAAGTGACCAATTTAAGATCTTCCTGCAGAATCTCAGCATCTGACCTAATCAGACACCCTATTTTAGTGTTGTCTGCAAATTTACTAACATCACTATTAATCCCATTGTCCAAGTCATAATGCACAATAAGGGACCCAAAACCAAGCCCTGGGGAACTATACTAGAAATAACTGCTGGCTTGCATTTCATTGCCTGGAAACCTGAACCACCTACAACAGCAAGCTATTGTCCTTAAGCCCCTCCAGTGATCTTTTTGGGAAGAAATACTGGACTGTTTTCTGTGTTATAAGCGTGTGGGTCTGTTTATGTCAAGAGAAGTAACGGAGCAACCACCAATTCTTAGTTCTTAGACCAAAATAAATCATACATAACTACATACATATACCAAGGCTTTTTCCCCCTTACTAGGGAGGTAGCCAAAAAGGAAAAGGCATAGAATCATCCCCACCCATTCCATCCCTGAAAACACTCCACACCCCTCCATCCTCCCTCCCATCTTGGCACCTCCTAGATGAAGGGTCATCCCTGCACCCTGTCCACTGCCCTGGGTCAGAAGCAGTGTCGCAAGACAAAGCATATCCATAGCAAAATTTTTTAAATAAGTGAATAAATAAATAAAATAAAAGTAAAGGAAACTTAAAAGTTGATATGAAAGCTTAGGTTCAGTCAAAAGACCAAGTGCCAACCCCTTGGGACTGCACCTCCAGATGGAGGTGGAATAGAGTGAATCTGCAGATGGTAAGTAAATCAAATACTTTCTGACATCACTATCCCAGAATCACCAGTAGGTACTATTTCTGATTGTATTTCATCATCAATGACTATTCCTATTCCTGAGGACAATGTCAGATGGTAAGTAAATCAAATACTTTCTGACATCACTATCCCAGAATCACCAGTAGGTACTATTTCTGATTATATTTCATCATCAATGACCATTCCTATTCTTGAGGACAATCTCATGCCAGAGAGATGGTAAAGGTGAAATAAAAAGGAGGAACAGTAAATCTAAAACTGATCATCATTCTTCTGAGTGGAGATTCTCCCATCATAAAAGATTATTGCATGACAATGTTGATAGGCAGTTACAATTATTTAAGTAATTTGAGCAAAACAATGACCAAAAGCTTTAGAGAAATAACTTTGATATGAAGAAAATGTCACTTACTCTGCAATAACTCCATCCTTCTTTGTTTGCGTCTGTCTTTCTTATTTCCTTCTTTCGACTTCTGTCTACTGCTTATGGTGCTCATTTTGTCTTCATTCTGCGAATCATCTTCCATCTTCTCTATATCAGTCTTCTTCGGACTGAGATTTATTTTTAAGGCACCAAAAATGTTATCCCTGGAAAACATACAGTGCATAATTTCATAACTACATGATGAGATCATTTCTCTGTGTATACTGCACTATACATATCGCACTACAATGCAAGCTGACTTACCCTTGAGCTCCACCTTCAACTGGAACCACATTTTCTACAACAGGTATCAACCCTGCTGTCACCAATTCTCCAGCTCCAGCTTCAGCTTCAACTACCTCCTTGGACTTCTTCACAGCATTATGATACTTTTCTCGTAACCGTTTCACCTTCCCCATCTTTCAATGCTTGTAATGTAAACTGTAATGCAATACTGTGAGTTAAAGACAAACCTAATCAATACAGGTCAATTTTATTTCAAATTTTGTTACATTCACAGATACAGACCACCAAAAGCCTTTCCACCCATACAAGAGAGGTGGCTATATCAAAGTATACACCCATCCTTTACCCATACAAACACTCATTTGTTGTCCCTTCCACCTTAGCTCCTTATGGATAAAGGTCTTGTTACATGGATAATACTGCATTCTCATGGTTAGGGGTATCCACTTCACAAAAACTTACTTTGCTTATAAAATCTGTAAAGTGACTTTCCTCAGTTTTGGTCTACACATTACTGTACCTGTATTTCTTTAGAGGTGCACACCTACATGATACAGCATTAGAAAATTAAGTACTGTATTGATTTTGTAAAGTATAATATACAGACACTCCTCAACTTACGTTTTAAGTTACGTTCTGAACGGCCGAACTTAACGTGAAAATGAACGTAAGTTGTTACTGTACATTCCAGTAATGTATGACCTTTCATACTGTACTATACATCCATAAATTCTATTACCGTATCTTATAAAACACCCCTAAATCATTAATTATAAACATAACATTGTAAAATAATAACATTACTGTAATTTCATATTAAATTCAAGCAACATAAAGTGAGATGGTGGATGAGGAGGAGGAGGCAAGGCACGTTCAGTCTGTCGTTTGTGCCATGTAAACAATGGACGCAGCGTCATGCGTAAGTATAGTTTGAATGTCTCGTACTACGGAGAGCGCGCTAAACTAAAAAATTCACTCAAAAAAAAAATTATAATTTTTTTTTGCAGTCAGTTCAAACGTAAAATCGAAAAAACGTAAAACAAGTGAACGTAAGTAGAGGAGCGTCTGTATCAACATAATATACATTTTTCTTGGTGGAAATCAATAACAGAAAAGTTGCTATAAGCTATAAAGAAACGAACAAAGTCGCACCGACTCCTTTAGACGCCATCTTTGTTTTGATAAATTCAGTGGTTGAAGACATCTACAATGACCTTGATGACCTCTAGAATTATAAGTACTGTATTACTAAATGCAGGTTAGGTTAGAATAGACAAAATTATCAGTTTAATTTCTTCGACCTCCACATCTACCAAAACCACAATGGCATCTCAAACGGTCGAAGCAGCTACATTTGTTTCTGTATCACTTGTAGCAACTCTTTTTGCTACTGATTTCCACCAAGAAAATGTATATTACATTGATGTATTATAATTTAGAAAATTTATAATTTATTTTCTATTGCTATATCGCATAGGTGTACTTCTAAAAATTTACCATGGTTTCAAATGAGACAAAACCTATATATTATCTCAATTTCTATTATGTTCCCTGCATATGAGCTTTTGAGATCTTTGAGTGTCTCATGTTTACAGACAACTAGGCAATCAATACATCTGTAGACTTGGTTTCCACTTGAAAGCGACCCATGGCTATAAAGTATTCAGCTACAGCCACTGGTCTACCCCATAAATCACTCAAGAGCAAGACAAGAGAGATAAAAGGAAATAAAAGAAAAAAGAAAGAAGTGGGAAAAATACATTGTAGGAATTAAGACATGTTCTATGTGACTGCATATGGGGCATAAGGTGTTTGTTACTTGGCCAATTCTGTACTGATACTGTTGTAGTGACAACCTATGTAGGTGAGATAGTGGGGTTCTTGTGTGTCTTGGGAATATTTTTCTTTGTATTATTTACAATGGTGTTGGTTTTAGTTTTTATTTTAGTATACAGTCTTTTGACATGCAATTCAAGCCAACACCAAGTACAAATGATAACAAAGAACTTTATTAACAACAGTATGGAAAATAGACTAATATACTAAGGCTAATTTAAAAATAGCTCAATAAGGGGATTATTTCCATTGAGGTCCCTTAAGAAAAATAAAATAACAAAAGTATACAAAAACGCAAATAGAAAATAATACTTTAATATATGTAGTAGTTTTACTCCAATATCAAAATTCAAAGAACACAAAAGTTGACTAGATAGTAAAACTAAATTCAAATACAATTGCTATGATTAGACAATAATATCAAGTATATATATATATATATATATACATATATATATATATATATATATATATATATATATATATATATATATATATATATATATATATATACATATATATATATATAACTGGAGTTGTAAGATCTTGTGCCCAGTCCAGTGATCAAGTGTCAATCTCCCCAAGGTTACACCTCCTGATAGAGGTGAAGGAGTTGACAAGTTTTGAATATGGGCAGCTCTGCTGTCCATCATACAGGATCACCCTGAGCAGATACCTATCATTAGTCCCATCATGGATGTATGTGGGGCTTGACTGTTTTAGGTGGTTTCATGGATGTTTTCCCAACATCCTTGCCACATGTTTAGCATAGTGGATTGGAGGACTGGGGAGAAATCTTTTACTAGTAGTGTACTGGAAGTGTCAAAAGGATTGGATATCTCTTGAGCCATATTGTTTATTCAAAGACTTTAACCATAATCATATAGAGAGCCATATTTTTGGTGTAGGTTCTTAATTTCTTGGAAATAAAAGGTGGGGAGGTTGTCTAACATTTGTTGCCATTGCATATTTGTAAGAAAAAAAATTGTGGGCAATCAAACTTTATCCTACATCCACTATTTTTGGCTATGGTCTTTGCTTTCTTGCCAAATGAATAATGCACATGTTTGTGTGTTCTGCTTTTGGAGTGCACATGAAAATTATTGGAATGGATGAAAGACTTCCTGACTAGGAGAAAAGTGAGAGTAGTAATTAGAGACAAATTCTCAAATTGGGAAGAAATGATAAGTGGTGTCCCACAGGGATCAGTACTGGCCCCGATCATGTTTGCTATATACATAAATGACATGGACGAAGGAGTAGAGTGTTATATGAATTTCTTTGCTGATGACGCAAAAATAATAAAATAAAAACGGAGGAGGATTGCAACTCATTACAAGACTTGGACAAGATCTGGAAATGGACTCAAAAGTGGGAAGTGAAATTCAATATCAAGAAATGTAGTATAATGGAATTTGGAAAAAGTAAAAATAGAATATCAAGAGATTATAAAATTGGTGAAGAAGAGGTCAAAAAAGTAAACTCGGAAAAAGACCTTGGAGTGATGATCAGAAAAGATATGACACCGGATAAGCATATTAATAAAATAGTCAGAGAAACCTACAACTTATTGAGGTCAATAAAAGTGGCATTTGCCTATTTGGAGGAGGAAATGATAATTTTTTTTTAACTATACTAATAAGACCAAAACTCGAGTACGCAGCAATACTATGGACACCCAGTACCAAAAAGAATATAAAGAAGTTAGAATACAAAGAGCAACAACAAAACTGGCACCAACTCTTTCCAAAATGACATATGAACAAAGACTGTCCAAATTAGAATTACCAACTCTGGAACAAAGAAGGGAAAGAGGAGACTTACTATCTATAGAATTATGAAGGGCATGGAAATCTTAGATAAGAATGACTTGTTGAAATGGGACAATGGAAAAACAAGAGGACACGAAAAAAACTAAAATATAATTACAGAAGAGATCTTAAAAAAATAGCTTCCCACACAGAGTGATACTTGAAACAAATTGGACAAAGAAAGTCTGTGCAAACACTATTCAAGATTTTAAGAAAAAACAATGCTCAGAGATACAAAGACGAGTCATCACGAGCATAGCTCCAGAGCGAAGATTACTAACATCCTGAAAAAGCAACATATCAAAGAACCAGAAAATAGTGATGAGACGAAGAACTTCTCTCAACCAACAAATAAAAGTGACACATGAAAACTGCAAACATGCACTTTATTATAAAGTTACCACAATAGAGAGAAATCAAAGTATCTCATGAGGAGCAGAGAAACAAAGAAAGTGATGCAATAAGAAACATTAAAATCAATCCCAAGTTTTTTTTTCAATTATTAAAAAAAAAAATCAAAAGCAAAAACCAAAGTTAGACCACTTTAACCAGAAAATGGCATGGAGAGGGGAGGGGTTACCAATTTAATGAAGTGGCTTTGCTGTGGATGTGCTGAGTCTTGTGACACTACTTCTGACCCAGGGCAGTGGACAAAGTGCAGGGATGACCCGTCATCCAAGAGGTGCCAATATAGGAGGGAGGGAAGAGGATAGTGGGAAGTGGAGTATGTAGGGGATAGAATGGGTGGGAGTGATTTCTATGCCTTTGTTTTTTGCTTACCTCCCTTGTAAGGGGGAAAGAGCCTTGGTATCTGTATGTCAACACACTCCCAGGAAACCTGCAATATATTATCACACCAATACACAATAGTATTTTCACAACCAAGAAATGCAAGTATTGTGGATAATCCCTAAGAATTCTTCTCAATACGTAGCAACAGGTGCCCAAAACTCAATGATATACAATTTACTAAGGTTGACATGCTGAAGGCAATTTGCGAACTCAAGAGTAAACTCAGCTGCTGGCCCAGATGGCGTGCCTGCCATTATTCTTACTAAATACAGAGGCTCTAGCACTCCCTCTTCGGAAAATTTGGAGACTGTTCCTTGATACAGAAATACCTAGTAGGCTGAAGGAAGGTATAATTGTAATATCACCAATTTACAAGGGAGGGGAAAGGAGTCTTGCCAGAAACTACAGACCAGTAACACTGACTTCCCTTATCATAAGGATTTTTGAAAAGATACTGAGAAATAATATCATCACATACCAAGAAAAACACCAACTAATAAGCAAATCTGAATCTCAGCATGGATTTCATAAAGGGAGATCATATCTGTCCACACACTTCATTGTAGTGTTGAAATGTCACTGAGATGACAGTAATGAAGCTGTCGTTAGCGCAGTCATGCTAGCCAAGAAATGGCATGGGAGAGGCCTTTGTTCAGCAATGGACAAGGAATGACTAATTATGATCTGGTTATTTTCTCGAGTTTGCCGCTGTACCACACTTTTTTTTTCATCTTTTCATAATCCAAGATCCTTCATGTCACTAAAGTTATTAAAGTCGTTATAATTAAACATGAAAGTATCCACATAGGTGAATATATCAGATATAATTGCACTGTAATTTATCTACGGACAATAAGTTAGAATGTGTGGGCGGAAAATGTGGTGTGTGAACACCACAGAGCATTTCCACACTTCTGTTTACAAACTAAGTAACAACAGTTTGATCACATTACATATACAGCCCAAGACTATAATAACATGTATCATTTCTCAACGTTTAGTTTAAGCTATAACCACGACCTAACAATCTAAAAACAGAGGATGTATTTTACCACACCACACAACTATTCTTTGGATCACGCTCGCGTTACTAAACGTAAACAAACTATACAAGCTGTAGATAGCGGGACTCAAAAGAGGGTGACTACAGAATAAGGGTTCAGTGTATGTGTGGACGTTCTCGGTGGTGTGTGTGCTAAAAATTTGATCATGCAAAATTTGATCGAGTATAGGTGAGAAAATAAGTTCCGCGTCACTTTTATATGTGCAGTTTTAGTATTTGTCAACGAGATATATAAAATTGTCATATTTATTCGCCATGAATGTACAAACGAAGTGGCTTGTTTACGTCTGTTACGTAAGACGGCGGGCGCTTTGACCCAAAATCAAAAAGATGGCCCTGTCTGGAATTTGGTTGTAAAATCAAAGTGTTTGGGTTCTGAATTAATTTACCATCGTTGTACAATGGTCCACCATGACCAGGGAACGAGGACCACACAAAGGCACAAACCCCTGTCACGGGATCATTCAAATAAGGCGGAAAATTCAAAGTGCTAACTTTCTCACTAAAGTGGCCTATATGGCAGATGTCATAGCACTCGTAGTTAGGTAGTATATTAGGGCTACACCACCTTTTGTTATGAACAAAACTAAAGGATAGAAATATGACCCTTGTGCAAAACCGAAAAAAAATAATAATAAGTGCGGTACTGTGTGGAATTTTGGGAAAAAGTAAGTGTTCAAATGTTGGTCAAAATGTTCACTTTGGTAAAGTGGACCACCCAGGCCATAGCACGGGTAGTGGTAGTTCGTGATGGCCACGGCAAGGAGGCGGGGGCCACATCAGCCCCCATCCTGGTACGGTCTCCCCGCAGTGGCACCCAGGGTGGATTCCCCCCGGTTCGCTTTCTCACTTAAGATTTATGTGGCAGAAGCAGGCCTCAGGGGCCTGACACTCTTCATATCAAAATATTATCAATAATAATAAAAAAAAAACAAGGCTGTAACTCTCGTGCGACCCTAACAAGTCGCCATACCCCCTTTGAAGAATTGGGTAAAGATAATAGTAGTAATCATGATAATAAAATAATGACAATAATAATAATAGAATAATAACAATAATAATAATGATAATAATAACTAATAATTATAATAATAATATAATGATGACAATAATAATAATAATAATAATAATAATAATAATAATATAAAAGTGCCTCCCCCACTTTAGAATTCGTTAAAAACAAAAAATACCAAGTTCTTGACCAAGGAGACCACTGATAGAGTGGCCCAGCTAGAGCGGGGCATGGGATGCAGGAGTGGCCCGGTGGCCCTGCCTAGGGCGCAAAAATATAGAATTCTCACTTCCCAACCAAAGGGGTTCCCAGGGTGAATGCGCTTTCGGTATCACAAATAGAGCGGGGGGGTGGGGGCTCAAAGCCAACGATGTTACCCCCCCCCCAAACCCCCTTACGAGTAATAAAAAATATCACAATGCAGCCCCGTCTTTTCTTTTTCTGCATGAGGGGACGGAGAGGGGCGGGGTCGCCGATTAAATGAAGCGGCCTTGCTGTAAATGTGCTGTGTCTTTCTGCATTGCTTCTGACCCAGGGGAGTAGGTGAGGTTTAAGGATGACCCGTCATGCAGGAGGAGCCAAGATGAGAGGGAGGGAGGGGTGGTGAATGGGAGTGGAGTATGTGGGGATGAAATGGATGGGAGTGGATTTTGTGTCTGCTTTTTGGCTACCTCCCTTGCAAGGGGGAAAAGGCCGTTGGTATGTGTATATGTACGAGGCAGGTCCTCACTCTCATTACAATACCTGAAAGTGTTGTAAAACGACAACAACAAGAGTAATAATAACGATAACCGAAAGTGGCCCAATTGGCCACCGTGGTAGATTAACCCGCTTAATCCAGGGCAGAGGTAGTGCCGATGGCCAATAGGGCCCGAAGACCAACTCGGGGGCCCCAGGCCACGAACGTGGCAACGTGCTCGTTTCTCAGCAAAGTGGCATGGCTGAAGTAGCAACTCATAATCCAAGGCTGCAGCCTTTCCCGAAGAAGCCAATTTACCCACACCTTAGGGGAATTATATATATATATATATATATATATATATATATATATATATATATATATATATATATATATATATATATATATATATATATATATGTGTGTGTGTGTGTGTGTATATGTGTATATATATGTATATATATATATATATATATATATGTGTGTGTGTGTGTGTATGTATGTATGTATGTATGTATATGTATACACACACACACCAATAGGCTTCTTTCCCCGTTCAAGGGAGGTCGACAACCGAGGCATGTCACCCACACCCATCCGTCACTCATTGCTTCTTCTTTTTTTTTTTTTTTTCTTTTTTTATCTTATCTCCTTAATAGGGAAATGGGTGCGGGTGGGTACAGGCTTTGGCTCGCTACCTCCCTTGTAAGGAGGAAGAACCCGATTGGTATATAATCAGATAGATAAAAGTTCTTGTTATTCAGAACAAACTAGCCACTGTAGTAGAGGAAGCCCATCTAAGCAGTGGGCCTGTCAGTGTCACTAGGGGCGGGAGACCTAGAATGGTGGCTTTCATTCCAAAGTTGTGTCCATAGCAGAGGAAGGTCCCCAGAGACCTTACATGCCTAAGGGCCGCCCCGGGGCAAAATTCTCAGTGCCCCCCCCTCCCATCACCACTTCCCTCCACCATCTTTTACTGCCTATTTTAGTTATTGACTTGCAAAATGATTAGATAGAATTTAGATTTTGTATTTAATGGCCCCATTGCAGAAAGAATAAGGGAAAAAAATATTTTGTTTATTCTAACGCAAAATTCGCCGATTACGGTAAAATATCCAGGGCTTCTTTGACCTTTTTTTATTGTCATTATTTTATCAGCATTGTGGGCGGCACTTTTGCAATATTGTCAAGGGACCCTCGTTTCTATTCCTATTGCCGGCAGAAATATTTTGTCTGTGCTGTGTTTATACACGTGCAATAGAAAGTCAAACCAACTAAAGTAACTTTTTGGTAGCCATCTTCATTACATGCCACACGAGGGACCTGTAGGTCCCATGGCGTTCATGGAGCTTAGTTGTAAAACTGAATCAGCGCTGCACTTTAGGCAGTTCTCAGTATTCCGTTTGCAGGAATTTTTAAGTCCAGGAATGACTATTTTCGCTAAAACATACATGAACAGTGAGTGTGATGAAAGTCTTGAATGCACGAGGAATGACTCGAATATAGGGACATGGAATATCTGAATGGGTGATGTAGATGGCACGACCCAGAAGGATGATCTCCCATCTGCTTCACAAATTATTTTGAGATGACTTGACTCGATCGGCCCTCGAGGGAGAAGGGCATTTAATGTAGCATCCAGGAGACCCGCGGCCCCCAGACAACCGCCCACGGTTACCGGCCCTGTCTATAAATCACCCAGTAGGGATTTGTGTTGGTCCTGATTGGGTGAGAGCCGGCCAGGGTAGACCGAGCTGTTTGGTTTCTGTTGCCGTTAGGCTGAGTGACCAGAACGCTTTGTACCAGTGTGGTTCTCGTTTGTCACGGAGGAAGGATTTCTCAATGTAGGTGATGATGTAAAGCTTTAATGTGTTTGTGTGATTCACCTTGGTCTTGGATCACGTATTGGACTCGTGATCGACAGTTGTTTCCCTCCCGTATGAGAGTTCAGAGCTCATACATGACCGATCTATGGGTAATACTGTGACCTTACACGCACACACACACACCCATCTCCCCGCCCACGAGACTTGGAGTAACGATTCGCAGCGCAGCGATACTGAAATTACTTCAGCCTTGGGCGGGATTCGAACCCGGACCGCTCCAGTGGCGACCGGGAACTCTACCAACTGCGCCTTCGAGTGTGTGTATGTGGGTGATATAGTTAATTGGATGGCTGCCTTGTTTCAGGTGGAAACTAAACATGCTGCAGTTGTTTTTACTTAATAAATTTGGCTTTATATTATTGCAAACTCCGTGTATTCCCAGGAACTATATAAGGTGGCACAATGAATTAATAGATTTGCAGAAATTTGCGTTTTTCCCTGTACTAAATATACTTAATTGAGATCGCAACTGAGGAATAGTGTGATGCTGGACTTGTGAATTTAAAGTGAAGTATATTTATTTCACGTTAAAATAATCAGTATCAAAACGAGAAGAGTTGAAATAATTTGCAAGAAAACACATTTTCTTATTTTGTTTTATTAGATTTAATCGATTCACGGCCAACCCTATTGTAGACTAGACTCCATATGAGATTTTAAATAAGTTACACTTACAGGCACGTGGAATCCGATCGAGCGTGTACCGATATACTCAGACGTAGAAATAGTTATAAAATATCTTAAATAATTTCACCTGCAGGGTTTTCTTATGCATTTGTTTTATTATAATTTTCTTCTACGAGCCCCGGGCTGTGCTTGTCCCGGTTTCACCGGGGGGGGGGGGTCTCTCGGCTTTGCCTACCGTCTTCGGCGGCTTTATGCTACGCAACTCGCATTCCCACCATCACCATCACATATGCAACATGTTCATATTTTTTTTTCTAAAGTTATTATGTTATGTAGTGAAGAAGCGAATCTAGATATATAATTTCCCATTATGGTTGTACTTTCAGACATGTCGATTTTTTCGCAGATTCTGATCTATCGAATTAAAATTGCAATTGCTCTAATTTAGTAAAGACATAACGCAACAGCACAATAAAAAAAGGAAATCGGGTCAAGTCGCCGATTCCGATATTTTTAATTTCTTGGTTATAGTGGAGTCCACAGGTGAATTTCCAAGCCCATTCCAACTCTACAAAATGTATATTTTTCCGTAAATAAAAAAAAGATACATTATTCAGAGTTCATGGCAATGCTTCATTAATGTAAATTATTATACACAGGGAATATCATGAGAGATATACGTTTTGTTTTGCAATTTAGTAACCCGTTTGTTAGCAGTCATGGCATTATTGTTGTGCACTCGAAATTGTACAAGAAAATAGTTAGAGAAAATCGTATCTACTTGAAAATCCATGATCATCATAATACAACCAATACCTGCCTGCTGTTGTTTATATATAGATTCATTTCAGCTTCTCTACTGTAGGGTTGTGATAATGGAGTAATACGACAAAATTGCTTGGATCTGAGATCGTATAACGACAAAACTGTATATCAATATTGGGTAGAGAATCGCGTATCGTAAGCTATCGATCGCATAACAACCGATCCTGTAGCAAGGTATATGATGATACTGGATTTCTGAATTAAATATACTTTCCCATACCATGATTCATCGTATAAATTCAGTATACCAATTTGATCAAACTAAATGTGGGAGCTTTTGAATGAAACAACCAGTAGAAAATGTTTAATTTATATATTTCATATGAAGTGTTCTTGGTTTGATACTACAAATAAAAGCAGCCTGGAATGCCAAAAAATATAATAAATCTACTTGAAACCTATACGTACATGTCACAAAACGGCAAAACAAAATCAATGACAACAGCTGAACAGTTTTGCACTGCCTTATACCATCAAAAGGGTTTTTGTACAGGCCATGGCACAAGCCAGTCAAAAAAAAAAAAAACAATTATTCTGCCAACCTTAAAATCTACATTCCCTGTAAAGATATTACTTATCTTCCACATCACTACCATATCACAATTTCCCTGCTCTTACAAAACTGAAATAATCAACCTTCCCCTATTATGCAATAGGAACATTGCTTCACAATGACTGACAACCAGTCTGACTCGACCCCATATGGTCACTTTGTAGTGTACAAGCAGTGCATGGCAGGCATATGTTTATCCTTCTGCAGCCTAGTCATGCTTATTTGTGCCGCTCCAAAACACACAGGGAAGGAACAAGTAATGCAAATAACAGGAAACTGAAAAGGGGGAGGGGAAGAATCACCCCCACAGCCATGATGGGCACTGCACTTAAGGTTTATAATTGGCACCACATTTACACTTACATCTCCTTCTGGGTTGGCAAGTATTACACCTACACTTGATGAGCACCCTTATGATTTTATGAAACGTCGCACACATACATATTTTATGGCCTTCAGCACCACTATTTTCACCAGTGAATCCTTTCTGCAAAAGGAATCCAGTACAATATTTGCCCTATCACATCAATTTCTGTGCTGTACCTGGTAAGGATATGCCAGTGAAGAAGTGACTTTGGTGGTGAGGCAATGTACCCTGTGGTCCTGATCTCTTTGGGGAAGATTCACACATGGTTCCATTCAAATCCCCCCCCCCTCTCCTCATCCAGTTCCAAACAATAATTTTCTTTTCCCCAACATAGCCTAATATCTACAAACACTCCATAACACATTACAGGTACTAAAAATGGGACATCAGTTGGTTTTCTATCAAGGTGAACAGAAAAAATATACACAATATTTTAAGTAAACAATATTTTCCCTTTCAAAATAAAATAATACAAAATAATACTTCTTTTAAAGCCAAGTAAAACTAAACAGTGTTTTCATGTAAAAATTTATGGTAGCACAACCTGGCAACCCATCCTTCTTGCTTGTTGTTATTTCAATAGTGAAGCATGAAATTTTGCCCTCTGTTACAATAGCAGCAGTAGTGTGGCAGACTTAACCATCCCTTACCTTGATCAACTGCCACAATCTCATGTTCAACCGTGCATTCTCTGTAATAACTGCACAAACACTCATTGCATATGACATGTCATACTTAACTCCCAGTAATACAAGAATCTAAATTCCATAGTCCCTATCCCCTCCTCTGTATTTTACCAACCTCCCAACTCTCCCTTTCCCATAACCTCAGGTACTTTGTTAACACAAACTGATGACTGACATTATTTTGCACATCATGACTATGCTCCTTATGTTTCAACACATTCATCCACTCACTGAGCCCAAGTATGCCCATGAATTACATTGTGGGTTTGCAACCAGACGCAACTGGATTGAGAAACAAAAATGTACTCATATACAAGCATATACAGTATATGTGTACATGTACATCATCTATGTCTACACACACAATCACAAACATAATTGCCAATCCATGTATACACAAATGAAAATTTATTTACACATTCACGTATACATCAATCATGAAAATGCAAATAAAGAACATATATATACTGCATGTGGAGAACCTACCTATGTACATACAAAAATACAGACCACTATACATGCATCCTGATGTCTGTACATACAACAGGATTGCTGAGCCATAAATGGAGAAGAGTTAGGCAAGTCTTTATGAATAGAATGATCTCTAGCAACGATGCAATGCAACAGTACCTTGCCTTGACTTGCACAAGCTCTGCACTTCATTTTTCCACACTGAGTCAATTAATTTTTTCATGTCTGATTCAATAAGGGCACTCCACTTTGGCACTTTGGTGCAAAATTGCAAACAATCTTCGACTACAGTTGAAAAGAACAGAGAAAAAACTCGGATAATAATATGGTGAAAAAATGGGAAGAATATACCCTACTGGTAATCCTTACACCCAAATCTATCAACTAAGCAACACAAAACAAATTTCTCCCAGAAAGAAACCTCAATCAGTCCTTAGCCTGGATAAATATCAGTATCAACCTGAACATGGGGAGTCATTAGAGAAATGCATTCTTTGGATTGAAACTGAACAATATACTAACACTAATTAATAAATAACTAACAAGTACACCCTTACCACTAACAAGGGCTGAACCAATGATTGGGATAGAGAACTCCATACATGACACTAAACCTTATACATAATCTCCAGCACTATATCTGCCTTAGAACCAGGCTCTTGAACCCAGTACTCAGAATACAGCCACAGCCTCAAAGCTCATCTTACAGCTTTACACTTTAATAATAATAAGTCTAACACTAGATTCAATACTCCTGAAATAGTCCCAGACCATTAACCCATAAACCAGCTGTAGACCCTCAACCAGCTGTTTACCCTAGATTTGAAGGCGAACTTAACCCTCCTGCCCAACAGAGCACTTATACCTAAATGATGGTCTCCCAATAAGCGAGGATTTGTTCTATAAAAGACCTACAAACCTATGCTCTGTCAACATTACAAAAGTTTCTTGGCCCTTTGATTCAAAAGGTTCAAGGTTTTCTCCAAAGTTGAGATAATTTCCAGCAAGTTGTTATAGGTTTGATCTTCATCACCTTCATCATAGATGTAGAGGCAGTCATCCCTGTGGTCCAGCTTAGCTTGAACCCGCTTGTCCAAGATCATTTGGGATAATCGACGTTCCACCTCCTCTCGGGGTAATCCAATACACTCAGCCACAAATGGAATCTAAGGGATTAAATTTTTTTATATTCAGTCAGATTGATCAAACTGTCTAACACCAGCAAATCTTTCTTTATGTACAACACCAGTATTTTCACCCTGTTAGGAGTAGTCCTCACTCACTGATCCTCACCTCATCACTCCCATCCTAACCTCTTCTCTGCCCACAACATTTTGACCTCCAAGGCCCCCCCCAAGGGGCCAGCAGGATGACTAACCAGCACTATAGTCTGCCACATAACCACCACAAAATCTCTTAAAAGCAGTGCCAGCATCAGCCAGCCATGACTAAACCTGCACCTCAGCCAGCCACATGACAGGAACACTGGACCTATTGAAGAAAGCATCCCCTCTGTCTTTGTGAGTCACCAGCATCAAACGTTTTGCCTCTTGACTTCCCACACAACACATGTAGCCTCATCCCAATTGGGAGCACGGGTCATGACCTGCCTGTGTATATAAGAGCTGAATGGATGCCAAAGGTTCAGATTGCCTCAGAGCATCATATGAGCCTGGCTTGCAGCACCTGCTTTCTCACCCACCCACCCCTGCTCCCTTGCAAGCAGATTGCCTAGGGACACAACTTGAAACACAGTCATCACCTCTCTTGCCATCTCATCCCCCCACCCCAACATTCATTGTTAAATAAACCAACCCTCCCTTCACCAGAGTTTACTTCAACCAGCCTAACTCACCCATATTCTATGGGGAAAACTTTACCTCATTTCTTTCCAAGTGAGAATGTCAGTTTATTCCTGGTGCATAACTCTTATGAATCATATACTCTTTTCCCAACAATCCTGTCATTCACACACATTTCCACTGGTTCAACATCTAGACTATGAGGTCTAATGACTTCATTCACCCCATCAATCCACTTTTTTAAATTCTCATTCTAAGCACCAGTGATTCATGAATCCTTTGAGGATATCTACTCTCCTACATTTTCCTAACATGACCAAACTGCATCAAGCTGACCTGTTCTAGTCTTTATTCCAACCCCATCTCTACCACAGCCCATTCATGCACTCTACTGCTCACTACTTAGTTTTACTTCATAACTCCATATATAGCCCTCATGCATCTCATTTCTACTTCTTCCACTTTTTTTATACATACATATACCCAAGGCTTTTTCCCCCTTACAAGGGAGGTATGTATGTAAGTACGTACAAGGGAGTTAGCCAAAAAACAAAGGCAAAAATACAACTCCCACCCATTCTATCCCCACATACTCCATTCCCATCCCCCCTCCCTCTATCTTATACAAACATAATTGGAGGAGGTAAATAGGAGTTATTTGATTGTGGCAACACTGTAAATACAACTGATGTTTTGTTCAAGCATATCACTGATATACTTATGTAATTTGCCAATTGACCAAGTGAAAGTTTCCATTGAGGGTTTTAAGTCATTGTTCACCAATCAATTCTGGATTGATGGAGAGGTACTGGAAGGTAGGGGTTGGATAGGTAACCTATCTGGGAAGGAGGGAACACTGGTAAGAAAGGATGGGGATGACTGCCTACTCACCACACTGTATTTCTTTGACATCTTAAATGCTAATTCGGTTGCAAATTACCTCCTCGTGGCTTTCCTCCACCTATAACAAAATTTACTGGCAAGCATACTTGAGGACAATATACATATACATACATATAAATAAATATGAAGACATACCTGCATACGCTTGTATGGTTTGATAATACTCTTTAGGTTGCGCTCCATCATAGTTGTATACAGTTCCTCCAGCACTCCTGCTATGACATGGTCACCCTCCAAGTTCTCCTTGTACTGCTTTCGTGCTTCCCTGAATAACAACAGAAGAAAAACTAGAGTAGATCTACTCCATCACAGATCCAGGAACACACACATATGAGCACGATTTGAGAAAGACACTTCTAAAGGATATGAAGAACTATAGCTTTCCATCTATCTATATAAGCTTCTTTTCCCTTATATGAGAGGTAGCCAACCAAGGCATGCACCTACCCCCACCCATCCACCATTCCTTTTGGATGAAAGGTCATCCCTGTTTCCTACCCACTGCCCAGATGTGCATCAAGGCACATGAAAACATATACATACTTGGAATATATTAAAAACAATATAGCCTAAGCTGGAACAATACATAAATTTAAAATTAAATAACTGGAGAACAAGGACCAAGTTGGAATTATACATCAATTTGAAGCAATGTATGATAAATGGAAAATAAAAGACAGGATCCCACAAGCAGTGCTACTTTCCTGTATAATACAATTGGGTAATTACACAAATTATTCTCACCCATGATCAATGAGTAGAATTGGGACTATCAGTGTTACCTACTGTATTTGCTGTTTTATGCTAGATTTTGTGTGTTCATTTTGCATACTATTTAGCTGTTTTGTTAGATTTTGTAAGGTTGAGCTGTTTTGTAAGGTTTTGGGTTCTCATTTTTAATATGGGTTCAATCACAGAGAGACAACTCACAAACACATCTCCAACCTTGACCAAATCCAAGGTACAAGAGTGACATGGATATACCCCAGCCAATACTGTGATGGTTCTAAATATATTAGTTGACATAGGGTCACAAGCCATCTCCAAATCCATAAAGGCCCAAAAAACATCTTTACCTTTTCCTAAGGCTTTCTTACATATCTGTCTTACTACAAAAATCTGATCCACATAACCCCTACTTTTCCCAAACCCACCCTGTTCTTCACCAATTACTGTACTCCCTAAGCCTTCCCAACTACACTCAATAAACTGATCCCTCTGAAACTACTACACTCACATTTGTCCCCTTTTCCCTAGTAAAGCAGAACTATACTGGCACTCCAGTCTTTCGGCACTCTACCCTCCCTAAGACACACATTAAGCAACCTCACTAGCCAGTCCATTACTACTGTGCCTCCCTTCTTCAGACACTCCACATGACACCCATCTAATTTGGATTTGGAAAAGGCTTATGACAGGGTAGACAGGAAGGTACTGTGAGAGGTCTTATATATATATGGGATTGGGGGAAAGCTGTTAACCTCTTCACTCCAGGGCACATCGCACATCTGGCAGCATTAGCTGCCCGACGTGCAATGTTGCGTCATAATAATCGCATTATAAAAAAATAAAGTCAGTGCTCAATCGTTCATTCTCTTTCACCCATGAATTTTGATAACCATAGAAAATATGATGAAGCCAGTTTAGAGAGAATGGAGGTTACGTAGGTACGACTACAATAAATATAACCAAGACGCCGATGTTGGCATCATCACGTACCCACTTGCTCATCATGACGCCTACGTAGGCGTCACCGTATGGAAGTGGTTAACCTCTTCCATACAAGGATGCCTATGTAAACATTATGAGATGCACATGGGTATACAAGAATTCTGGCATTGGCATCTTCTATTTATTTTGTAATTGTAGCTGAGTGACCCCCATATTCTGTGAACTGGCATGATTGAATTTTCTGTGGTAGGGAGGCATTTAGATTAAACTGCTTAAATGAGGGATACAAGAAGAAGCTGAGAGAGGAGTGTGGGAGGGAGTGAAGGATAGAGTAGAAATAGGAGTGGAGGAATAATGGGGATGGTTCAGGGAGGGAGTCACAAGGTGTGCTAAGCTGGTGTGTGGAACAAGGAGGACGGGAGGAAACAAAAGGAAGGATAGTGAGTGGTGGGATGAGGAAGCAAAGAAGGTTGTAGAAGAGAAGCAAAATAGGATGAGAGAATCATACGAGAGGTACAAAGAAAAGAGAAGTAAACCATAAGATAAAGGAGGCAAAGAGAACAGATATGAAATGGGATAAGAGTATGACAAAATTTTAAAGTAATAAAAAGATGTTTTGGAGAGAAATTAAGAGAAGAAGAGAGGAATTAAGTACAGAGGAAAAGGTAAAAAGTGCAGATGGAGAAATGATAATGAAATAGACAGCAGTAAGAGGAAGATGGGCAGAGTATTTTAGGGAGTTGCCAAATGTGAAGGAGGAAAGGTAGTTGGAGTGGGAAGTACTAAGAAAATGATAGTAATGAGTGAGGAAAATGGAGGAGAAATAAGGAAACATGAGGTGAAAAGAGCTATTAAAATGATGAGAGCAGGTAAGGCACTTGGGTTGGATGGGTGTCATGTGGAGTGCCTAAAAATGGGAGGTACAGTAATGGTGGACTGGCTGGTGAGGCTGTTTAATGTTTGTTTAAAAGAGGGTAGAGTACTGGAAGAGTGCCTGCACAGTACCACTTCACAAGTGAAAAGGGGACAAGTGTGAGTGTAGTAGTTTCATAGGGAACATTTTGTTGAGTGTAGTTAGGAAGGCTTATGGGAGGGTTTTGATTGAGAGGATTAGGAGAGCAGAGGGAGTAATTGGTAAGGGACAGTGTGGGTTGTTGTTGTTGTCGTTCCCTAGACTGTCTGTCCGAGCAGTCCCGTCTCCCCAAGGAAGGCCACAGCCGAAACTGGGTTTTCCCACAAATCCTTTATAGAGTGTATGTTGTGTTGTTTGCGTGCATGATTGTGTATAATGCAGTCTTCCATTATGTGTTGTATGGTATGGAGTGAAGTGTTACATCCTGGGCAGCTGTTCACAACACGGTCGTCCAGCCTCTTCTGGTAGCTTAGAAGTGCTGGGTGGTGACCGCATCACAGTCTGGCCAAGTGGACTCTGTCCTTTCGTGGGAGAGAGGATTCAGAAGGGTGGATATCAGGGGGTCTGGCATGCAGCAGTGTGTTGTCTTTCAGTGTGTTAATGGAGCGGTGAGTGATATGATTATGAATATGTTTCCGGAGGCTGGTATTTGGTGGTTGTGGAGGAAGAGAAGAGAGTATCTGTGCGTAATAAAGGTCTTTGGGTGTAGTTTTAATGTTTCTTGGTGTGTGTGGGTGTTCTGCTATGTAGTGTAGCGGGTGTGATGTGTTTGTGGTGGCTGCAGCAAGTGTTTATGTGCCTCTCATGTCGAGGTGGTCCTTGACTTTGAGGACTTTTCATGGTGTAAATGGTCTGTAGGTGTTGTATTTGTGCAGCCTGTAATTGTTTTTAGGGCTTTGTTTTGTATGATTTGAAGGGTGTTGTGGTGTGTCTCACTGAGATTAGGAGCCCATGCAGGACTCGCATAATTCATCACTGAGCGTATGCATTGTTTGTATATTGTTATATTAGTTTCTTTGTTTTGTCCAAATGTTGTTCCAGTGATTGACTTAAGTGCGTTAAGTCTAGGTGTGCATTTGTTTTTTATGTTTGTGAGGTGTTGTTTGAAAGACATGGATGTATCGTATGTTACACCAAGAATTTTCGGTGTGTTTGTGTGTGGTATTAGAGTGTTGTTGATGTAGAGATGAGGTATGTATTTGTGTTCTTTTGTCCAGTTGGTGAGAAGTGTTGCTGTAGATTTGGTTGGAGCTATTTTGAGTCTGTTTGTGATGAACCATGTGTTGAGTGTGTCAAGGTAAGGCTGGATTATTTCTGCAGCTTTGTCTGTGTTACGATGTGTGCATGTGATTGTTATGTCGTCTGCGTAGGAAGAGATTTGTATTTCTGAAGTGTCTGGTGTGGGTAAGTCATGCATGTATAGATTAAATAATGTGGGGGATAGAACTGAGCCCTGTGGTACTCCGTTCTTAATGTTTCTTATGTGCGATGATTGGCCATTATATGACACATGAGCATTCCTGCCTGCCAGATAATTGGCCAGCCATCTTTTGGTGTTATTGTGCATGTCTGTGTTATATATTTTATTTGTTAGGTTGTGGCGGGGGATAGCATCAAAAGCTTTACTAATGTCCAATGTTATAAGAAGTGTTCTGTGGTGGGGCCTATCTGAATTGATGCCATCTAAAATTCTTTGTGTGAGGTTTGTCAGAAGAGTGTTTGTGGAGTGTAGTGGCCTAAAACCGTGTTGTGAGTCAGCAAGGGGAATATATGGTGTGACAAGTTTAAGTATTAGGCGTTCAATGACTTTAGAGGGGGTGCAGAGAAGTGTGATTGGGCGGTGCGATGTTGGGATTGTTGGGTCTTTGTTCGGTTTTGGAATGGTGATTATTTTATCATGCTTCCAGATGTCGGGTATAGTGTTGTGTGAATAGCTGTAGTTTGCAATGTTTGTGAGTGCATGTATACCTTGTGGTCCAATGTGTTTTAGGTGGATGTTGCTTATGTTATCAGGGCCACAGGCAGATGAGTGCTTGAGATTATGCATTATGAGTTTTGTCTGACTGTCTATGAAGGGTGCATAGTCTGAGTCTGTGGGGAAGTCTTTCTTACGTCGAATGGTGCGTCGGTCGTCAGGGTGAGGTGTAAGATGGCTCGTCTGTGCAAAATGACGTACGAGTGCGTTTGCTTGTTGTCTGTTTGAGGGTAGATTATCTGTTGTTGTGATTATTGCTGCGTGAGAGCGTGTAGTGTTAGTGTTGGATAGTGTAATGCTGTTGAGTGTTTTGTACAATTTGCTGGTGTTTGTTTTGTGATCAAGTGTATTGATAAAGTTTTGCCAATTTTGTGTTTTTTGTTCATGTATTTTATTGGCAATCGCAGTGTTTAGTGTTTGTATTTGGTCTGCTATGTTTTGAGGGATAGGTGTGGGGGTATCGTGTTTAAGTGTGTCACGTTGTCCGATGAGGCCTTGGATTTCTGGTGTGAAGTTGGGGTTGTGTGATTTTCTGTTGCCTCTAGGGATGTATCTCTTGTCTGCGTTTTCTATGATTGTATTAAAAGCGTGCACAGCATTGTTTATGTTTGTGATTGGTGTACTGTTAAGTGTTTCAAAATGTTGTTCTGTCTCTTCAGTAAAGGCTTCCCAGTTAGCTCTCTTGTAATTGGTGTAAGTGTGTCTGTTGCCAGCTGGGGTGCATCTTGTTTTGGTGGTGATGATGATTGGAAGGTGGTCAGAGCCAAGGGGTCCGACCACTCTCCATGATGTTGTTGGGGTTAGGCAGGGGGAGCAAAAGGTGATATCAGGAGAGGAGGGAGTGTAGAGGGCTTGGTATGGGATATGTGTATGATTATGCGTGTTGTTCATGATAGTCAATGAGTCGAATTGAGTCTGTATATCAAGCCCTCTGTCTGTGTCAGGGTTGTCGACACACCAGGCAGACGACTTGGCGTTGAAGTCACCACCCATGATCAGGTTGGGGATTGAGGTTAGTTGGCTAAGTTGAGGTCTGAAGGTGTTTGGAACTGTGGGGGATGATTGGGGGGGAATGTACATGTTAACTATTGTCAGTGTTGAATTGTTGCCTGTGCGGATACGAATGGATTGGGTTTCTGTTGTGTTATCTGTGGTAGGGAGGAGAATTTTGGTTGTGGCACTTGTGTCCACAAAACAGATGGAGTGGTGGATCAGGGTGATGAGTCCACCGCCATTGCCGTCAGTCCGGTCTTGTCTGATGGTGGTGTAATAATGAAATGATGGTGTTTTGTGTGTGTGTCTTAGTTTTGTTTCTTGTAAAATTGCAATGTGTATGTTGTGTTGTTTAAGAGCAGAGGGAGTAATTGGTAAGGGACAGTGTGGGTTTAGGACAGGGATTGCGTGTATCAGATTTTTGTTGTATGGCAGATAAGTGAGAAAGATTTAGGAAAAGTAGGATTTTTTTTTTGGAATAGGCTTATGACAGGGTAGGTAGGAAGGCACTGTGGGATGTATTGTATTTCTCTTCTCTTTCCCACCACATTTGTACCAAAGTATCTAAAACTATCCACTTCCTCCAGTCTCTCTCCCGTAA
This sequence comes from Oratosquilla oratoria, assembly GCF_046742065.1. NCBI lineage: Eukaryota > Metazoa > Arthropoda > Malacostraca > Stomatopoda > Squillidae > Oratosquilla > Oratosquilla oratoria. The sequence continues at coordinate 48,229,196 of NC_134787.1, forward strand.
TACTCACTTTCTGTCTGCTGCCACTTTCTCCCCTTGTACATCTTATCACCTTACTTTTACCCAAATATATCTTCAACTTCCTTATTTCACACACCTTCCCAGACTCTGTCACTATTTTCCTCAATCCCTCCTCTGATCCTGCTACAAGCACAGTGTCATCAGCAAACAGCAACTGGTTTTATCCCCCACTTTTCTCCATTTTCTTTAACATCTCCAATCCCCAACCCACTACCCTTGCATTTACCTCTTGCACCCCCATCCATAAGGTATATATATATATATATATGTATATATATATATATATATATATGTATATATATGTAGTATGTTGGTGAGAAGAAAGATGGATGTGTTGGCTTTGAGTGAAACTAAGCTGAAAGGGAAGGGAGAGTGTAAGTTTGGAAGTGTAAGTGGGAGGTTATCAGGAGTGAAGAGAGGGCGAGGGAGGGAAGGGGTGGCTATACTAGTGAGTGAAGAGATAGGTAAAAGTGTAGTGGAATGGAAGGAGATTTCCTCAAGGATAATGTGGATGAAGGTGAAACTGGGAAAGGAGATGTGGGTTTTTGTAAGTGCATATGGGCCTGGCAGTGAGAAGAGCGTAGAAGAAAGGGAGGCTTTTTGGATAGATTTAAATGAGTGCATAGAGGATTTAGGGAGAAATATCAATGTAATAGTACTGGGAGACCTTAATGCTAGGGTAGGAAATGATCCAGTTGATGGAGTGGTTGGGAAATGTGGAGTTCCAGGAAAGAATCATAATGGAGAGTTGATGGTGGAAATGTGTCTAGAGAGTTGATGATAGCAAATACAGTGTTTTGGAAGAAAGTCAAGCATAAGTACACATGGGAGAGGGTGGTGGAGGGAAGGGTGATAGAGCGTTAATGGACTATGTAGTGGTAAATAAGATTATGATAGGAAGAGTTAAGGATGTACATGTGCTAAGGGGAGAGGGTGGGGGAATATCAGATCATTTTTTGGTGGAAGGTAAGTTGAGTGGAGGATAGATGGAGGAAGAGGAAAGGGACAAAAGGTAGGGAGGTGCTTAGAGTGAACTCTTTAAATGAAAAGGAAAAGGATAAGGAGTACAAGAAGAAGCTGAAGGAGTGGGAGGGAGTGAAGGATAGAGTAGAGCTAGATGTGGAGGAGGAATGGGGATGGTTCAAGGAGGGAGTCACAAAGTGTGCAAAGATGGTGTGTGGAACAAGAAGGACAGGAGGAAATAGAAGAAAGGGTAGTGAATGGTGGGATGAGGAAACAAAGAAGGTTGTAGAAGAGAAGAAGCGAGCTTTCACAGATTGGTTACAGAATAGGACAAGGGAGTCATATGAGAGGTACAAAGAAAAGAAAAGAGAAGTAAAGGAAAAGGTAAAGGAGACAAAGAGGAGAGCAGATGTGAAATGGGGTAAGAGTATGACAGAAAATTTTGAAAGTAATAAAAAGATGTTTTGGAAAGAAATTAAGAGAGGAAGAGGAGGCGAATCAAGTAGAGAAGAAAAGGTAAAAGGTGCAGATGGAGAGATAATAATGGAAGAGAAGGCAGTAAGGGGAAGATGGGCAGAATATTTTAGGGAGTTGCTAAATGTGAAGGAGGATAGGGAGGGAAAGATAGTTGCAGTGGGAAATGCTATGAAAATGACCGTGATGAGTGAGGAAAATGGAGGAGAAATAAGGAAGGATGAAGTGAAGGCAGTTGTTAACCCCTTCCATACGGTGCCGCACACGTAGGCGTCATGGACTTAGATCTCAGTGGCAGCAGCCAATGCCAGCCGTACGACGTGTCGTAATAATACTCGCATCATAAAATATAGTCACCGCTTATATCGATCGTTCTCTCTTTCACCCGCGAATTTTGAATACCACAGAGAATGGGATTCAGGGCACATTTGAGAGAATGTAAAAACACAGGGGCGACTACAATAAATATAATCAAGACGCCGATATGGCAGCCTCGCGAATACACTCGCTCCCCATGACGCCTACGTGTGCGGCACCGTATGGAAGGGGTTAAGATGATGAAAGCAGGTAAGGCACCTGGTCTGGATGGATGCCATGCAGAATGTCTAAAAAAAGGAGGTACAGTGATGGTGGACTAGCTGGTGAGGTTATTTAATGTTTGCTGGAGAGAGGGTAGAGTGCCAGAGGACTGGAGGAGTGCCTGTATAGTTCCACTTTACAAGGGAAAAGGGACAAGTGTGAATGTAGTAGTTTCAGAGGGATTAGCTTGTTAAGTGTAGTTGGGAAGGCTAATGGGATCTTGATTGAGAGGATTAGGAGAGGAACAGTGTGGATTTAGGACGGGTATAGATTGTGTAGATCAGATTTTTGCGGTAAAACAGATAAGTGAGAAAGCTATAGGAAAGGGGAAGGATGTTTTTTGGGCCTTTATGGACCTGGAAAAGGCTTACGACAGGGTAGACAGAAAGGCACTGTGGGAGGTTTTGCGGATATACGGGATAGGAGGTAAGCTTCTAGTAGCTGTCAAGAATTTTTATGAGAGTAGTAGAGCTTGTGTCAGGATTAGAAATGGAGAGAGTGAGTGGTTCAAGGTAAAGGTGGGACTTCGTCAAGGATGCGTTATGTTGCCCTGGCTGTTCAACTTATACATGGATGGGGTAGTGCAAGAGGTAAATGCAAGGGTAGTGGATCAGGGATTGGAGATGGTTAAAGAAAATGGAGAAAAGTGGGAGGTGAGCCAGCTGTTGTTTGCGGACGACACTGCGCTTGTGGCAGGATCAGAGGAGGGATTGAGGAAGTTAGTGATAGAAGAAAGCTGAAGATGAATGTGGGTAAATGTAAGGTGATGAGATGTACAAGGGGTGAAAGTGGCAGTAGTCTGGAAGTGAGCATTAAGGGAGAGCGACTGGAGGAAGTGGATAGTTTTAGATACTTGGGTGCAAATGTGGCAGGAAAAGGTGGAGTGAAGGTGGAGGTAGAATGTAGATTGAGAGAAGCGAGTAAATGCCTTGGTGGATTAAAAAGTGTAATAAGGAATAGACATTTGGGAATGGATGCTAAGAGGAGACTATATGAAGGAGTGATTGTGCCAACAGCACTGTATGGGGCAGAAACATGGAACATAAGAGAAGAAGAGAGGAGTTTGAATGTGTTTGAGATGAGGTGTTTGAGAAGTATGATGGGGGTTACTAGGCTGGATAGAGTGACAAATGAGGAGGTGAGGAGGATAACAGTGGTGGAAAGGGGGTTGGGAGATAGGGTTGATGAAAGAGTATTAGGATGGTTTGGACACATGGAAAGAATGAGTGAAGAAAGACTAGTAAAAGAGGTATCGAAGGCAGATGTGGAGGGAGTGAACATGAGGGGACGTCCTAGGATGAGGTGGATGGATGGGGTGAAGGGGGCTTTGGGGAAGAGGGGAATGTCTCTTGAGGAAGGACGGGAGAGGACAGAAGACAGGGGTGAATGGAGAATGGTTGTATATGGATGATGTTGTGATGCATGAGGTGGAATGGGCAGGGGGATGGGGGGTGAGGTAGCATGTGTGAGCAAATTTTGACGCAGCCCGAAGGGATTTCTCCCTGTCTTCTCCTTTATGCATGAGGGGACGGAGAGTGGGGGCCACCGATTTAATGAAGCGGCCTTTCTGTGAATGTGCTGTGTCTTGCGACACTGCTTCTGACCCAGGGCAGTGGGCAAGGTGCAGGGATGACCCATCATCCAGGAGGTGCTAAGATGAGAGGGAGGGTGGAGGGGTGTGAAGTGTATTCAGGGATGGAATGGGTGGGAATGATTTTATGCCTTTTCCTTTTTGGCTACCTCCCTTGTAAGGGGGAAAAAAGCCTTGGTATATGTATGTATGTATGTATATATATTGTCTTCCAAAGCTGAAATAACATGAATTAACACAAATAACATAAAGGTAAAATCTTACAACCTTTTTTTAAACTAAACATACATTTGGTGTCATTCTATAAAAAGATATGACTCTGGCCTTTTAGGAAACAGGTTGGTAATTTTGCTGGAAGTTCAATTTTGCAAAAAGGCTGTAACTGCCATTCTAATATTTGCCCATCAATAGTTGTTCTGAATTTTTTTAACATACCTGAAGTCCTGAAGTGAAGATTTACATGCTGCCTGTGAAACAGCCAGCATTGCTTCCACTCCTACATCCAAGTCATCTAGATGTGCAGGGATCTTGACAGCCTTTTCCCCTTCCTCAGGCCTATATGCAACAAAGATATAATGTTTAAAATGGTTAGAAGAAATGAATACATGATTATAATGTAAGACCCATCAAAACTATTAAAAAATATGTATGTACTACTTGAGGAATTCCAAGTAAATGGGCATATGATCCTGAAACACAGGAGGAAGAGGAGAAAAGAAATTATAAACACACTGTGAGAAACCACAGGTGATTCATTTACTTCAGTTTTTTATTTACCAGCTGCCTTTCAACCAACCTGCCGAGGAGGACCTTGGTCAAGACCATGTATTTGAGAGCCTGTGACCTCTTGGTTTTGCTTGCGAAACTTGTGGAAGCTTCTTTGAAATACGAAAATGCTGTTTCCATATCTTTGCCTTCAGCCACTTGTAGGATGCCTGAAATAATTTAAAAGATTGGTGCACTGTTCTGATTTGAGTCACTTTCCAAGAATGACCCTAGAATAAATCAGAACACAAACTTACCTTACGAAATCAACATGTATTCAAGGAAGACTACTCCACCTGCATTGTTCACAAACTTCACCTTCTAAGTATTGGAAAGCTTCAAAATGAAAGAGCCACATGACAGAACACTATGGTGGCACATGGTACACAATGACAAGAAATGTCTGACAAACTCTCAAACAAACAGAATGCAGAGTATCAGAACAACCTATCTAGAGACCAAGGGAATGTACGATGGGGTCCATCAACAAGCAATACTATAACACCACATGACCCATTAACACATGACCCCATGCCTAACAATATCCCAAGCACTGCAACTACAACACCTAATAACTCTTTAGTACTTTCTCCTTGAAACATACCAATTCTTCCTATACTGCTGTTTCTTTTATTCCTCACTACTTCCCATACCTCTCTTAACTTATAGTATTCTTTTTTTTTTCCTTTACATTTAATTTACTTATACTCAAGGAAAAGAGAAGCCAGGGGATAGGGGTGAGTGGAGAATAGCTGTGTATAAATAATACTGTGATGCAAGGGAGTTGGGAATGGGGGTATAGGGACCAGTTATGTGTGAATAATATTTTTACACAGCCTGATGGGATTTCTTCCCATCTTCTATTTTTCTGCATGAGGGTATGGAGAAAAGGGGGGGAGGGGGTTCACCGATTAAATGAAGTTTGCTATGGATGTACTATGTCTTGCTACATTGCTTCTAACCCAAGGCAGTGGACATGATATAGGGATGACCAGTCATCCATGAAGAGCTAGGATGAGAGGGAGCAAAGGATGGTGGATGGGAGTGGAATGGACAGGAGTGGGAATATGCCTTTTGACTTAACTACCTCCCTTGAAGGGGGAAAAAATCCTTTGTTTGTTTGTGTGTATTCACCTAGTTGTATTTTGCAGGAAGGGGAGCTATGCTCATGGTGTCCCGCCTTTGTATCTCACAGTCCCTAGTTTGCTCTTAAACTCATGAATGGTTTTTGTGCATTTTTTCATCCAATTTGTTCAAGTGTCCACCACTCTATGTGGAAAACTGTTTTTCTTCAGATCTCTTCTGTAGCTATATATTTTTTATTTTCTTTCCATGTCCTCTTGTGTTTCTCTTGTCCCAGTTTAACAAGTCCTCTCTATCGAGTATTTCTGTGCCCTTCATGATTCTATGGATGGTCAGTGGGTCACCCCTCTCTCTTCTTTGCTCCAGAATCGGTAACTCCAGTTTAGCCAATCTCTCCTCATATGACAAGTTTGCAAGTGCAGGTGCCATTTTTGTGGCTGCTCTCTGGATTCTTTATATTCTTTTTGGTACTGGGTGACCACAATGTTGCCGCATATTCTAGTCTAGGCCTTATCAGTGTGACCAATATTTTTTAATAATTTCTTTGTCCAAATATGTAAATGCCACTTTTACTGATCTTAGCAAGTTGTAGGATTCTCCTATATAATTACAGGTCTTCCTGCAGTGATTCGTAATCCTTTTCAGTTTTTACTTTCCTTAACAGTTTGGCATTGTCTGCAAAGAAGCTTGTGTAACATTTCACATAATCATCCATGTCATTCACATAAAAAGTAAACATTATTGGAGCCAATAATGATCCTTGCAGTACTCCACTGATCACCTCTTTCCACCCTGTGTGTGTGTGTATTTACCTAGTTGTATTTTGCAGGAAGGGGAGCTATTCTCATGGTGTCCCACCTTTGTATCTCGCAGTGTCTAGTTTGCTCTTAAACTCATGAATGGTTTTTGTGCATAACATTTTTTCATCCAATTTGTTCCAAGTGTCCACAACTCTATGTGGAAAACTGTTTTTCTTCAGATCTCTTCTGTAGCTATATTTTTTTATTTCCTTTTCATGTCCTCTTGTGTTTCTCTTGTCCCAGTTTAACAAGTCCTCTCTATCGAGTATTTCTGTGCCCTTCATGATTCTATAGATGGTCAGTAGGTCACCTCTCTCTTCTTTGCTCCAGAGTCGGTAACTCCAGTTTAGCCAATCTCTCCTCATATGACAAGTTTGCAAGTGCAGGTGCCATTTTTGTGGCTGCTCTCTGGATTCTTTATATTCTTTTTGGTACTGGGTGACCACAATGTCACCGCATATTCTAGCCAGGGCCTTATCAGTGTGACCAATATTTTTTTAAATAATTTCTTTGTCCAAATATGTAAATGCCACTTTTATTGATCTTAGCAAGTTGTAGGATTCTCTGACAATTTTGTTTATCTGTTTATTATAATACAAGTCGTGTCTATATATATAGACGCTCCTCTACTTACGTTCATTCGATTTTACGTTTGAACTGACGGTAAAAAAAAAATTAAAAAAAAAAAAAAATTTGAGTGAATTTTTTAGTTTACCGCGCTCTCTGTAGTTCAAACGATACTTGCGCACGACGCTGCGTCCATTGTTTACATTGCGCAGACGACAAACTGAAAATGCCTTGCCTCCTCCTCCTCCTCCTCCACCATCTCAATTTATGTTGCTTGAATTTAATCTATTTGAAATTAATGTTATTATTTTACAATGTTATGTGTTTAATTAATGATTTAGGGGTGTTTTATAAGATACAGTAATAGAATTTACCGATGTATAGTACAGTAACAACTTACGTTCATTTTCAACTTACGTTCGGCCATTCGGAACGTAACTAAAACGTAAGTTGAGGAGCGTCTGTATATACAGTATAAGCTCTTTTAACCGGCACGAGTGGGACCAAAGACGTGCCAGAAAGGGGAAACCACTCCCATCCATTCCATCCCCTACATACTCCACTCCCCTCTACCCTCATCCCTCCCTCTTATCTTGACACCTGCTGGATGATGGGTCATCCCTGCATCTTGTCCACTGCCCTAGGTTAGAAGCAGTGCTGCAAGACACAGCACATCACAGCAAGGCTGCTTCATTAAATTGGCGACCCCCCCTCTCCGTCCCCCTCATGCATCATCCATACACAACCATTCTCAAAGGTATTGATAATTTTTTACAATGGATTTCTCTGCAATCCATCTTGCAGGACCCTCACAAGCTGGTACCCATCACTGGTCCTTCACCCAAGATAAGGGCTTGGAATGAAAATATAAAAAGAAAATACAAAATTTCATTCAACACAGGGTAGCAATTCAATCTGTAAATACTAGTGTTGGGGTAGTTAATGTAGTATAGTGACTAAAACTGAAAAATCTACTCACCAGACTGAAGATCAAGTTGTGCCTGAAGGTCAGGAGGAGTATAAATCTTGATAGCTTCTGTCTTGGCTGTGGTGAGGTTTGAACGAGCTTTGGAAACATTACCCATGGCATGGTATGCTCGACTCAGCACTAAACATGCCTACAATAAGGAGTAATTCAGAAGGTATTAGTACATATAAATTCATACTAAAGGGCCTCTCCCCCTTTTAAGAGGAGTGGCCAAGTCAAATCAAATACTCTTGACCAAACCCATCAAAATGTAGTGATTACCACACCCATAACCCCTTGGGGATGAAGGGTCATCTTTGTTCCCCACCAGGGTGCTACAGTCAAAGGCAAAGTAATGGCACACAGCACCTCCACAGCATAACAGCTGGAGCTGGTTTACCTCCACTGCTTTATCACTATAGTGTACTAGTGATCCGTTTTAATTTTATCCTTTGCCCTTCAACGAAGTAGAGTTCTTCATAAATTCTGCTCCAGCAAAGGACAGGAAATTCTACAAATTTGAAGAGCACCTCACCCATGAATGTGATCTTGATAAATTAAAACACCCTTCAGGCCATCAGCTGTATAAAATAACATGTTTTCAGCTTGAACAAAATGTATTAAGTACACTACTGTACCAAAGGGAATAACACCCTTGGCTAGATAGTGGTCTACAATATTTCTTGATGATGCTGATTTGGTTTAATTTTGGAAAAACCCCTATCAGGAGGCTAGGATGGTGCCCCTTATAGAGGACTTTGTAGCATAGAATTTGATGACCTATGCCCTTGGACCAACTTGCCAGTTAAGTTCCTTAAACAGTGAATGTTAGAGAGTGAAAAGTTAATAGAATTATCAGTAAATAAATAAAAATTAATCAAATAATCTGTATCTATATACCAAAAGGCTCCTTCCACCCTATAAGGAAGATAGCCAGCCAAAGCATGCACCCATGCTCCACCCATCCCACACCTATAATAAAAATAAAATAAAATAAATAAATAAATTCATGAGCATAAATATATATATACATTAATACATACATATACCAAAGGCTTTTTTCCCCCTTACATGGGAGGTAGCCACAAAGATAAAGGCATAGAAACCACTCCCACCCATCTCATCCCCTCCCCTCTCTTTAGAATGTGATTGCTCTTAATTTCACACCTGGAACACTGAAGGGGGAAAGTCTGATGACACACTCTTTGTAATAATTAAAAAGATATGAAATGAACATTCCAATAATTGCATCTGCACATGTAATACAACTCTAAACAAGCATTAAAACACCAATAATTTCTTGTAGTCTTGTATAACTTTGACTGGTTTTACTTTAGCAATATATATATACATGTTTAAATGCGTAAAAACAAATTAAAGCAAGTATGTTTACAGACAATACTTCACAAATTACCTTGACAGTCTTCTCCTTGTCCTGCAGCTTCTTAGTTTCATTGAAGAGTGTTGTTGCTGCTGCTTCAGCCTCCTTCAAGTGACCCGTGTTGAAATAGAGTGTCATAAGAGTCACCTCCAGTTCGTGTCGCAGGTTCATGTTCTTGTGATCCTTGGCCCATTCCACTGCTTTCTGTTGAACAGGGCAGTACAACAGTCATATAAATTCATCCTGACTTGGGAACAAAATATTAATGTGACTGACAGACAAACTGAGAGATAGAGAAGGAGAAGCAAGGATGAGGTGAAGAAGGGAAAGAAGGAAATACATAGGTATGACAAGCAAGATAATTGTTTACACAACACTTTCATGCTCATGTATACATGTGCATACAAACACACACACACATGGTTTGGTGGTGCATTGGTATTGTTCTCAACTGCTAACTGAGTGATCCGAGTTTGAATCCTGCCCAGATCTGAAAAAATTTCAGCATGGCTAACAGAGCATTAGGACTGCTAGGACAGTTATGAATAAAAGTGCAGAAGTAATTATTAAATTCTATCTAGCATTAGTTAGACCTATCCTTGACTATGCAGCACAGTTTTGGTCTCCGTCTTATAGAATGGACATCAATTCACTAGAATCAGTACAGAAGAGAATGACCAAAATGATACATGGGCTCAGAAATTAGGCACCTTAACTTACACTCTCCAGAAAGACAAAAAATGCAGGGCGATCTAATAGAGGTGTTTAAGTGGATCAAAGGCTTTAACAAGGGCAATATAAACAAGGTCATCATATTAACAACAAGGCAGGACTCACAGTAATGGATTTAAACAGGACAAATTTAGATTTAAGAAGGATACAGGCAAGAATTGGTTTATTAATAGGGTGATCAACAAATGGATAAGACTTAGTAACCATGTAGCGAACACTGAAACTATTGGTTGCTTCAAGAAACAGACAACTTTATGGATAGGGATGACAGGTGGTAATGGACATGAAACTGCCAAGTGTAGGCTTTACAGTCTCTTGCAGTCTCCATCATTCTTATGTTCTTATTGCTGCACTCTGTGCTGAGACTCTAATTCTGGTGGGCAAGGAGTTGGGTGTGTGTATGTGAGGTCATCGCATTATCCATAGATCAGGGAATATATGAGCTCTCAGTTCTCATACAGGTGGGCGATAGCTGTTGATTGCAACTACAACACATGATCCAAGACCATGGTGAATCACACATACACATACACTTGTCAAAGGCTCCTATTAAGTGGGGAGGGTTGAGACAAAGTACATATATCAAACATAACTCCCATTCAACCACCTCTCCCATCTCAGTAACTCAAAGATAAAGGGTCACACTGTCCCAAATCACAATGTTTGGGTCAAAAGCAATACAGCAAAGCACAACTCTTGCAAGGCAGAGCTGGTTTAATATCACCACTTCACCATATGCCAATCTCCTTATCCACTCAAAATAAATTTTGAATCAGATGACAACTACTCTTTATTCATCTCTTCCAATCACTCCCAACTTCTTTATTTGAGAGATATACCATCAACAGAACTTATCAAATACTATTACACAAGTTATTCACTACATTTTAACCTCTTCACTACGGGGCACATCACACGTCTGGCAGCATCAGCTGCCCGACGTGCGATGTTGCGTCATAATAATTGCATTATAAAAAATAAAGTCAGTGCTCAATCGTTCGTTCTCTTTCACCCGTGTATTTTGATAACCATAGAAAACTGATGAAGCCAGTTTAGAGAGAATGAAAATTACGTAGGTACGACTACAATAAATATAATCAAGATGGCGACATCGGCAACATGCCGCCTACGTAGGCGTCACCGTATGGAAGTGGTTAAAGCTCATTTACAGTCAATATACCTGGGAAAGAATCCAGACAATACTGAGTACCAACTGATATGCCCAGGACTTGAAAAATTAAAAAGAACTCACAAGACATAGGCTGTGCTTCTTGCTGTCCTCCACACTTGGCAGGGAATTATAATTATCCAGGATTTGTCGAAGGAACTTGTGAAGGCGAGGTGTGTTCATAGAGCCCAGGAGATGATTGGCCATCATGTGATCTAATAAACATTGTAGTACTTCTTCTTCATTTGCATCTATAAGAATGGCAAAAGACACACATTACAATTTGTAAACCATCTAGTTATGGAGGTCTCCTTGCTTTCAGAAGACAACCTTTTTCATGATTATACACAATACAAATAATGAGCAATATTTTTACAGCAATAACTACATAGCAACTTCATGTATACATGTTTTCCAAAGTCCTGTCCAATCTTAAACTACTTGTATAACTGAATTTAAAGCCAAGTTTGATCGATAGAAAAAGGGAATCCCACAAGCATAGGTCATTTGTGGTTTTAGATTGGACTGAATGTACATATATATATGTACACACACACACACACACATATATTTAAATATATATATATATATATATATATATATATATGTATATATATATATCAAGGGCTTTTTTTTTTCCTGCACAATGGAGGTAGCCACATACTCCACTCCCATTCACCATCCCTCCCTCCCTCTTTACTTGGCTCCTCCTGGCACTAAATGTGCAAATACAAAACAAATATCTGCTTAAAGAATGAGAGGACACAAAATGACAAATACTAGAAATAATAAAAAAAAAAACTCAAAAAGACCATCACTGTATTACTCAATGGGAAATGAAACAATTACAAAAAGGAAAAAGAAAAGATCTAGGGGGTTATGGTTAACTTGTTACCCAACAAATATATCAGCAAGATTGTGAACAAGACAAACATCATAAATGAATATAAAAGTAGCTTTTCACTACAATGAAGAGATGATAAAAATAAAGCCTAAATGCCTGAGCCTGAATTAAGTGAAGAGTAGAGCTGCAATTCTGGAAATCAAATACTTATGATAACCCAATTTTTTTCCTTCAATGTAAAATAGGAATATTTTTCCCCTCATACTAACCTCAAGTGATTCTAAGGGAAAAAAAACATTGTTACTCAGTGTAGATCCATGGCCTAAAGGCCATAGTGCATAACACAGACACCCAATTGCTGCATTGAACTTGTTTATTGGAGGACTACAGCATAGAGTATCACTTGGAAATATCTGCTGCCTGGAACTCCCTCACTGTAGATCTATGGCCTACAGCATCATATAGAAATACAATTGCCACATAAGAGCCTGCTCAATGTAGGCCTATTGCCTACAAGTAGTTTCTGTATGATGTTGTAGACTGCAGTATCACATGGAAACAACTAAAGAGCTTACTTAATTTGCACTAAGTAGCTAAGGATTCAAAATTGGATTTATTTTTTATGGCCATGAAGAACTAGCCTACACAAGAGGTTGATTTGTTGACTATTTTCATATATCTAGAGAATTAGAGGAATTGCAAGAGAAGAGAGAGAGAGAGAGACCTCCAAGCTTACAAATATTACTGGTTTACCAATTTCAATTCTCTAGCTTCTGGTGTGTGTAATAAATGAAAAGCTGCTTCTAATAAAAAACTTTCACATCTGATCCACAGCTCTTGTGAAGGATAAAAAGGTTAAGAATACAGAATAGTAATCAAACTGATTCCTAACCTTGCAGATAAATCATATGAGGAGTGACTAAAAGGACTAGACTTGCCATCCTTATATGAAGTACGAGAATAAAGGAGGAGGAGCCTGGTTAACCTGTGGAAAAACCTACTTTAGGCAAATGCCCATAGTAGGTCTCATATGAAGAACATGTTGAAGCACAGCTAAAGAAACATGAAAAGAAAAACTATATACACATTGTAAAAATGTGGGACAAGGATAAATTTAAAAAAAGGAGAAAAGAAAAGAGGAGCATAACAGACTAAAACCAGTAGCCTTGTGTAAGGCTGATCCAAACTCACATAACTGGCCTGAAGACATTCACTCATTACTTAAGTATTTTTTAACTAAAAATGTTTAGAAAGTAAAAAAGAAAGCAAAACCATGATTAACATGATGAAGAAAACAAAAGATAAAAGCATGATTGAATAAAAGGCAAAGCAAAGACAAAAGTTTCAATGGACTTAAAATATCTTACCTTTGCTAATTCCTTTGTCCTCTAACAACTGCTTTACTTCAGCTTTCTGTTCCCTGTTTAGGCTGATTCCATGCAAAGACATTTCTTCTGAATCTTCATCCTTTTCTGTTGCAGAATTCCTTTTCAACATCTCTTCCAATTGCATTCGATTTCTCCGTAGCTTCTCCAACATACTGTTGCCCCTCATTACAGATTCATTCACTGGTGTGATTGGTTTCACTTTTACCTCTTCCACCTCCCCATTGCACTGTTCTTTCAATTTTGCTGCATTTTTTCCATTTTCACTACACAAGTCATCACTGGTATTTTGTTTTTCTTCCTTCAAAGGAACCTCTTCACTGTTCAGTAATTTTACTTCACTAACTTTATGAACTTTAGTTTTGGCTTCTGACAATAAAGATTTCTCATTTGTCCTTTCTGTTTGATTTTCCTTTACCATTTCATCTACCCGTTGCTTCTTTGCCACACTAACTGGATAATCATCATCTGCTGATTCATTACTCAGTCTCCTTTTGGACATTCTCTCACCATTTTCCTTTGTTTCCACCTTTCCATCCTCTAATTTTAGTATTACACTTTCCTCTTTCAGTTCATGAACAATTTTTTTCTGTGCATGCCCCTGTCCTTCCTTCCCTATTGATTGATCTCCATCACTTTTCTCTACAGACTGGTCCTTTCCATTTTCTAATTTAACTTCACTGCCTGCTTTTGTAACACTTTTCTCTTTTCCAGTGCAGTCTGGTGTTTGAGATTTGTTAGTCTCCTCTTGCATCTTAGTACCGTCAACAGACTGTTTCTTCTCTCCAAGTTTGTCTTGTGTTTCAGAACCATTTGTTTCCTCCTGTGCTTTTGAGCTATCAGTTATCGGATTCTCCTCTTTCATTTCATATTTTTGTGTTCCTCCATTTCTCACCTGCTTGTCTTCTTTTTCTTCAATACTGAGCTTTAAGTGTTGTTCATTTACATCTTTATCATCTGTAGAAGTTTCTGTTTTCTCTCCAGTTCCTGTACTTTCCATTTCACTGGTTTCCTCCAATTTTTCTTCACCCTTCACAATTTTCTTGATTTCAGGATGAGGTTCTATGCCATTTTCTTTCATTTCAGTCTGCTTCTTAAAACTTCCACCTTTTCTATCTTGCAATTCAATACTTTCCTTTCCACTGTCTTCTTCTGTATTTTTGTGGAACTCGTCAAGGATTTTAACATCTTTCTTTTCATCAGTTTGCATCTCCATGTCATTGTCCCCCCCATCTTGTGCTTCATGGCTGTCCTTCTCTCCTAACATTTCACCGCTTACACCTGTACTATCCCATTCCATGCTTTCATTTCCCTTTTCAATTGTTTCCTTCTTCCCATCTTGCTCTTCAACATCTTTCAGTTTACTACGTCCTTCCTCTTGATCATGACTTTCAATAGTTTCTTTTGCCCTAGTTTGAGCTTTATTAATTTCCATTTCTTTACCTTCCTTTTCCTCAACTAGCATTTTACTATATTCCTTCTCTCCAGGTTCTATTTTACTAATATCCTTCTCTCCTTGCACATTACTAGTTTCTTTCCCCTCCTCTTGCATTTTATTGGCTTCTTCCTTTTCAACTTCCACTTCATTAGTTCCTTTCTTGATGTCTTGTATTTTACCAGCTTCTGTCTCACCATCTTGCATTTCACCAACTTCCCTCTCTTTATCTTGTACTTTACTGGTTCCTTTTTCTCCAACTTGAATCTTACTAGCACCCTCTTTTCCCTCCAGCAATCTACCAATTTCCTCTTCTTTACTTTCTTTTTCATTCTCCTCAACATTTTCTTTCTCTCTGTCTTGCATTTCTTCTCCACCTTCCACTTCAATATTTTCATCTGCATCTTCTTCCTTGACAAAATTATCCTTTCTTTCATTTTCAATTGTACTACTTTCATTCTCTTTGCCTTGAACTTCTTTTTCATTCTCTTCAACATTTTCTTTTCTTCCACATTCTATTTTATTATCTTCTTTCTCTCTTTTTTGCATTTCAACTCCAACTTCCACTTCAATATTTTCATCTGCCTCTTCCCTCTTGGCAAAATTTTCCTTTCTTTCATTTTCAATTGTACTACTTTCATTCTCTTCGCCTTGGACTTCGGAACTTCCCTTATCATCCACTTCCATTTCATTATCACTATATGCTTCACCTTGTGTACTACTAACTTCCTTCACACCATCCATTAACTTGATATTTTCCTTTGCTTCTGTTAAAATTTCCATGGTATCACTACTACTTTGACCAACTTCTGTATCCTTTTTAATTTTTACCTCTTGCTTACCCTTTTCTTCAGCACAACCTTGTATTCCACTACTTCCTACTGAGCTATCCTGGATTTCTTTTTCTTTCAAAGACTCCTTCAACTTTTCAGCTTTCTGTACTTCTCCATTCTCAAATAAAGGCTTCTCACTAAGTTCTTTTGTGGTTATGCTTTCAATCAACTGATGCTCTGCTTTTGGCTGCTCTACTTTTTCAATTGAGGACAAAGCCTCCTCTGCTACCTTAGATGATCTTCCTCTATCTATTCTCTGTGCATCCACATCCGTCTTTTCCACATCATCAACCACCTTAGCCTGATGAGCTACACTAACTAAAGAATCAACCTTATGAATTTGTGCAGAAACTTCACCTGATGCACCATCACCATCCATGTCTTTTTCCTTAGTCTGACCCAAGTTTCCAGCCATACCAGTGGTCTCTTTTGGTTCTACATGATCTGTACCTTTGGTACTAGACATCTCACCAATTCCCACCTTTGTATTGAAGTCTCCATTCACATGTTTGTCAGTTTCAATCTGTTCTGTTTTTCTACAATCAACAGAATTCTCCTTATCTGCTGCATCACTCACACTAGGTTCTTTCTCTCCTTGTCCTTGTGTAACAGCACTTTCCGTACTCACTTCCGTCACAGTCTCTCTGTTAACATCACTTTGTTCTCCTTCATATAAAAGGGCATCCTCCTCAGCCTGTGTGAGATCTTCATCCATCATATCATCATCATTTAGTCCAAGCTCTTCATCTAACACAGCATCATCTTCTATCTCCTCCCATGATTCAGTCTGCTTTGGTTTTGCATCAATTGCTGAGGTCTCTTCCACCTGTGGAGAATCTACCTTACTGCTGCAAGCCATCACACAAGGAGCATCCTTTGTATCAATATCTCCATGTACCAAAGGGTGTGGCTCAGTTGGTCCTGCTACCATTTTATTTTCTGAGATATCATCCATTTGTGCATCAGCCTCTACATCCTCTTCCTCCTCCTCCTCAATTGCCTCCAGTTCTACAATCTTATCTTGTTTTTCTCCACACGTTTCATCTAATTCTGAATCCTGATCTTTTATTTCACCAATTACTTCAGTTTCATCTACTTCACTTACCACAGCATCCACCTTATCAGTCTCTTCTGCTTCTTCACCAGATAGAGCATCCTGCTCCTCAATTTGCACTGTTTCATTTGCCACATCCTCCTCCTCCTCCTCATCTTCCTCTTCTACCTTAGTTGGCCTAACTTCTTCACATGTATTTTGCTTCTCCTCTTCCTCAGTTTGACTTAGCTCTGTTATACTAATCTCTTCACTCTCATCCAGTTCTATTCCTCTGTTACCAATATCATCCTCCACTTCTTCACCTGATGTAGCTTCACTCTCCTCAACAAGTCCTACTTCCTCATTACTGCCAGATAGTTCTTGCTCAACTGTCATTTCCTCATTCTTTTCTGACTTAGGAAGTTCATTCTTTTCTCCACCATCCTCTTCTTTTTCGCCTTCTTCAGCCTGCCCTGCATCTACCACCGGGGTCTCTTCTTCCTGAGTCACTGTCTTCTTTGCCTCAGATGAAGTCCCTTCCACCTTGGTCAAGCTCTTTTCTGTCTCTGCTGAAGGTTCTTCCGCTTCAATCAAGGTTTCTTCTGCTTTGGTCACTGACTCTTCCACTTCACTCTGTTCAGTCTCTGTGACACCAAGTGCATCTTCACATTCCTCCTCTTTGTCACTTGCTGCACCTTCACTCTCCTTGAGAAGTCCTACTGCTTCCTCCCCCACTTTCCCTACTTCCTCAATTTTGTCTTCAATTTCTTGAACTACTTCTGTCATTTCCTCGTCACTTCCTGAATCATGAGGCACTTCTTCCAATTCCTCCTCTTTAGTATGTCCTGTGTCAGTTACAATCACTTCTTCTGCTTTGGTCTCTTCAGCTTCTTTGTCTGTCATTGCAGTCTCTTCTGCTTGGGTCTCTTCAGCCTCTATGTCTGCCATGGTAACCTCTTCTGCCTTGGTCTCTTCAGTCTCAGTGTCAGTAACTGCATCCTCACTCTCAACCTGCCTTGCCTTTCTACCTGAAGAAACTTCGGTCTCCTCCAGTCCTAGTTCTCCTTTTACTTCTTCTTCCTCAGGTTCACTTTCCTCCTCTTCTTTCATCACATTCCCATCACTTCCTGAATCTTGAGAATCTGTCATTAATACAGGTTTGTCCTCAGATCCATCCCTGTTCTCTGAGTTGAGTGTACATTCATCTTTATTTACCTCATCCTCCTCTGCAATAACCTTAACAGTAGTACTTGTATGTCTTGCATCTAGGTCTGTGTCATTTCCAATTACAATGGCATCAGAGTTTCTAAAATCATCTTTTACACCATCTTCATTTTTGACTGTGGTTCCACTACCCTCTTCTTCACATGAGCCCTCCACAACTATGGTTTTATTCCTACAACTAGTTCCTGCACCAGCTGTGTTCTTGATATCACTTGTTACATCATGGATAACACTATCCTTACTTTCAGTGAGCATGTCATCATCCCTTTCCACTTTCTCTTTATCATCTTTCTCATAACCATCATCTTTCTCCTCTTCTTTCACTTCACAGTTCTCTTCCTGTACATTATCCTTCTCCATTTCCATCACACTTTCATCTTCATCCACTTTATTCGTGACATCTTTCTTCATTTCTTCCTCCTCATCATTATCACTTTCCACTTCCTTCATGTCATCACTACACTGCAATTCCTTCACATCATCTCTACCATCCAACGCTTTCATATCATCATTCTCCTGTTCCTTCACAGAATCATTTTCCACTTCCTGTACATCATCATTCACATCCTCCATATCACCTTCTTCTACTTCCTGCACATCATCCTTTTCCATCTCATTAACAATATCTTTCTCTACTTGTATCACATCATCACCATCTTCTTTGTCCACAATAACATCAACAGTATCATCAACCTTCTTATCATCACTTGCAACACAATCCTTAATTTCAGATGAACCTGCAGCATCACCTTCATCCTCAATGTCACCTGAGCCTCCTACTTTACAATCAGCACCAATCGTATCTTCCATCAATTCATCTCTGCTCCTTACTTCACTAGTAGCACCATCTTCCATTACACTAATAGGAACTTCACTTTCACCAGTTAATGCAGTTTTGGGCTTACTCTCTGTTACAAAAGTACTATCAACTTCAGTCTGCTGAGATGAAGAACTCGTATTGTCACTATTTTCTGATATTTCCTCAAGGACTTTTCCCTCTTTGTCTTCTTTCTCTACAAGTCCACTGTCCTCAGACACAGTTCCTTCAGTTTTCTCTTCTTCACACTCTTCCATACTTCTACTGTCCACTTCAATACATTCAACTTTACTGTCTTCAATAATACTCCCTACTATTTCTCTTTCCTTTGACACATTTTCTACTTTCTTTTCCTTTTCTTCACTTCCAGAAATATGTTCTGCCATTTTCCCAATAGTTTCACTTTCATCTATGTTACAACTGGTTTCCCCAACTATTATATGCTTCAAACATTCTGTTTCCTCCGTCTCCTTTGAACTTTCTGCTTTAATTTCTTTTGTAGTCTCTATTTCCTCTATCTCTCTTGAAAGACTTTCATTCTCAGCACAAGTACTAGTACTTTCCTCTTCTTTAGTAACACTTTCTATACTCTCCCTCTCCACATCACTTTCACTTTGATGATCACCAATATCCTCTTCAGTTGCTTTTTCACCCACCTGTTCCCCCTCTGAAGTATTTCCAGTTTCTGAATCATCATTTTCCCTTAGTATTTCACTTTCTGCAGAGTTATCCTCACTGGTAACTACTGATTTTAACAACTGCCCTTCCAATGATGATGGACACACTTCCTCAATTTCCTCAAAGTCCTTGTCCAAGACCTTTTTCATACGTTTTCTGCTTCTTCTGGTACCTCCATCACTAGTAACAGGAGAATTGTCATCACTGGCAGTATGTGGGGAAGGTGTATCCATTTTTGCTGCCCCTCTTTTACGCTTTGATCTGCCTGGTGCACCTGTTTCAGATCCTTGTTTTGTTGGAGTTTGTTTTGTTGAAGCAAGTTTTGTTGCACTTTGTTTGGTTTTACTTTTAGCTGGAGCCTGTCTGGATGCAGCTTTCATGTTCTGAGCTGCTGTTGTCCTTGTTCTAATTTCTTTAGTTAATGATTTTGTTTGCTTTTGTTTTAAATTTTTAGATTTTGCCTGAGTTTGTTTTCCTGTTGCTCGTGACACTTTACTTGTTTGTGCACGTTTTGATGATGCTTTGGTTTGTGCTTGTTTTGTTGGAGTTTTTGTCGACTGGTTCCCGGCAGTTTTCGCCGATTGTTTCACTGATGATTTTGGGCTCTGTCCTGCTAAGGCTTTTGTAGCTCCTTTGACATGAGAATCTTTGGGAGATGTGACACTTGCATCTGAACTTGTGCTGCTGCGTCGGCTTCTCCTGGTGGAAACAGTGCGAGATGAAGTAATACTACTTGCTGCACTACTAGCATTAGAATCTGTGCTTCCCCTCCTTCCAGCTCTACCTCGCCCTTGTCCTCGGGCTGCCAGTGTAGATATAGATAGAGACTCACTGACTTTGCTCAATCGACCAGGGCTAGCTGGAGTGCTACTAGTCTTTCTGAGCTTGGCTGGAGGAAATTCTGGACTTTTTGGTATTATTTTCCTTTTGCCACGCCCCCTCTCCTCCTCTTGGACCTCCTCGATGGGTTGAGTATCTGCACTGCCATCACCTTTGTCCTGTCCTGTGACTACATCTGCCATACTGTCTTCATCTGCAAAAATAGTTGAAGATAAATTCAATGAAATATATTGTACAAGCAACAATTCATTCAATCAATCCATTGCCCCAAAGTCTCTTGCTTGGAACTGACCATGGCTATTAGCTCAATCCATATGCAACTCACTACTGTTAGAAAAATAGGTTCCTTCCAACAATAAAGATGGGTTTTTCTCCAATTCCTGTGAAGTTATGCTTGCCTTACCCTGACATTATAAAACAAAGACAAACATGAAAAATAACCTAACACCAAAAACAAAAAATATTGAAAATGGTTAAAAATAAAAAAAGACCATCAATGACTTGATTACTGGGAGATGAAACAATTACAAAAGTAAAATAGAAGACTCAAGTGGCAATAATGGATGTCACATGACAAGCACATCAAGATTGTGGAGATACACATTGTTGACAAACATAGTTTCTTTTCACTATACAGGTAGAGATATGACAAAAAAACTCAATGAGAATTCAATGAGAGAGAGATAGATAGTTGACATGACTGACATGTTAAGATCAATGAAAGGAGTGGCTAAACTTGATGGTGCAATCTCTTGTTTTTGGCTGTGAAAGCATCACACGGCAATATGGGAAGAATAATAATACATACATACATACATATACCAAGGCTTTTTCCCCCCTTACAAGGGAGGTAGCCAAAAAGGAAAAGGCATAAAATCATTCCCACCCATTCCATCCCTGAATACACTCCACACCCCTCCACCCTCCCTCTTATCTTAGCACCTCCTGGATGACGGGTCATCCCTGCACCTTGTCCACTGCCCTGGGTCAGAAGCAGTGTCGCCAGACACAGCACATCCACAGCAAGGCCGCTTCATTAAAACGGCGACCCCCCCTCTCCGTCCCCCCATGCATAAAAGGAGAAGACGGGGAGAAATCCCTTCGGGCTGCGTCAAATTTTGCTCACACATACTACCTCACCCCCCATACCACCGCCCATTCCACCTCATGCATCACAACAACTGTCCTCTCCCGTCCTTCTTCAATAGACATTCCCCTCTTCCCCAAAGCCCCCTTCACCCCATCCATCCACCTCATCCTAGGACGTCCCCTCATGTTCACTCCCTCCACATCTGCCTTCCATACCTCTTTTACTAGTCTTTCTTCACTCATTCTTTCCATGTGTCCAAACCATCCTAATACTATTTCATCAACCCTATCTCCCAACTCCCTTTCTACCCCTGTTCTTCTCCCCACCTCCTCATTTGTCACTCTATCCAGCCTAGTAACCCCCATCATACTTCTCAAACACCTCATCTCAAACTCCTTCTCTCTTCCTCTCTTATGTTCCATGTTTCTGCCCCATACAGTGCTGTTGGCACAATCACTCCTTCATACAGTCTCCTCTCAGTATCCATTCCCAAATGTCTATTCCTCATTACACTCTTCAATCCACCAAGGCATTTACTCGCTTCTCTCAATCTACATTCTACCTCCACCTTTTCCTACCACATTTGCACCCAAGTATCTAAAACTATCCACTTCCTCCAGTCGCTCTCCCTTAATGCTCACTTCCAGTCTACTGCCACTTTCACCCCTTGTACATCTCATCACCTTACTTTTACCCACATTTATCTTTAGCTTTCTTCTATCACATACTCTCCCAAACTCTGTCACCAACTTCCTCAGTCCCTCCTCCGATCCTGCCACAAGCGCAGTGTCATCTGCAAACAACAGCTGGCTCACCTCCCACTTTTCTCCATTTTCTTTAACCATCTCCAATCCCTGACCCACTACCCTTGCATTCACCTCTCCCACTGCCCCATCCATGTATAAGTTGAACAGCCAGGGCGACATAACACATCCTTGATGAAGTCCCACCTTTACCTCGAACCACTCACTCTCTCCATTTCTAATCCTGACACAAGCTCTACTACTCTCATAAAAACTCTTGACAGCTCCAAGAAGCTTTCCTCCTATCCCATATATCTGCATAACCTCCCACAGTGCCTTTCTGTCTACCCTATCGTAAGCCTTTTCCAGATCCATAAAAGCCCAAAAAACATCCTTCCCCTTTCCTATAGCTTTCTCACATATTTGTCTTACCACAAAGATCTGATGTACACAACCTCTACCCGTCCTAAATCCACACTGTTCCTCACCAATTACTCCCTCTGTTCCTCTCCTAATCCTCTCAATCAAGATCCTCCCATAAGCCTTCCCAACTACACTTAACAAGCTAATCCCTCTGAAACTACTACATTCACACTTGTCCCCTTTTCCCTTGTAAAATGGAACTATACAGGCACCTCCACTCCTCCGGCACTCTACCCTCTCTCCAGCAAACATTAAATAACCTCACCAGCCAGTCCACCATCACTGTACCTCCTTTTTTTAGACATTCTGCATGGCATCCATCCAGACCAGGTGCCTTATCTACTTTCATCATCTTAACAACTGCCTTCACTTCATCCTTCCTTATTTCTCCTCCATTTTCCTCACTCATCACTCTCATTTTCTTAGCATTTCCCACTGCAACTATCTTTCCTTCCCTATCCTCCTTCACATTTAGCAACTCCCTAAAATATTCTGCCCATCTTCCCCTTACTGCCTTCTCTTCCATTATCATCTCTCCATCTCCACCTTTTACCTTTTCTTCTCTACTTGATTCGCCTCCTCTTCCTCTCTTAATTTATTTCCAAAACATCTTTTTATTACTTTCAAAATTTTCTGTCATACTCTTACCCCACTTCACATCTGCTCTCCTCTTTGCCTCCTTTACCTTTTGCTTTACTTCTCTTTTCTTTTCTTTGTACCTCTCATATGACTCCCTCGTCCTATTTTGTAACCAATCTGTAAAAGCTCGCTTCTTCTCTTCTACAACCTTCTTTGTTTCCTCATCCCACCATTCACTACCCTTCCTTCTATTTCCTCCTGTCCTTCTTGTTCCACACACCATCCTTGCACACTTTGTGACTCCCTCCTTGAACCATCCCCATTCCTCCTCCACACCTAGCTCTACTCTATCCTTCACACCCTCCCACTCCTCCTTCCTCTTTTTCTTGTACTCCTTCTCCTTTAAAGAGTTCACTCTAAGCACCTCCCTACCTTTTGTCCCTTTCCTCTTTCTCCATCTATCCTCCACTCTCAACTTACCTTCCACCAAAAAATTATTTGATATTCCCCCACCCTCTCCCCTTAGCACATGTACATCCTTAACTCTTCCTATCATAGTCCTATTTACCACTACATAATCCATCAATGCTCTATCTACCACCCTCCCAAGAAAAGGAAGAAACACAGTGTAAGATGAGGTGTTCGGTGTCTTCTGCGTGGTGACTGCATATGGGCTAATTTGAGTCTGTGGCCTAGCCTATTCTGTGCTGGCATTTCAATACAGGGCGATGGCATGAATGCAGTTGTGCCACTGTGGTTCTTCTTTGTCATGGGATTTCTCAAGTGGGCTGATGTCTGGAGGGTAGTCAGGGGTAGTATGGAATTTTGGGGTCAGTTCTTGTGTTTGTTTTATTATATGAATATGTCTTTTTGCATACACATGCTGTGAGGTACATGTGGTAGGTTGTTGGTTGAAATGTTTGAGTTTTTTTTTTTTTTATGTGATTAATACAGTATGAAGGACAGATGGATTCAAGGGCTTTTGCACCAAACTGCATACCTATTATTTTCATTATTGGTCTATGGAGAGGATTTTGGTTTATGTAATTACATATATACATATACCAAAGGCTCTTTTCCCCCTTATAAGGGAGGTAGCCAAATAAAATAAAGGCATAAAAACCACTCCCACCCATTGCAGGATCTCGTTTTCTTGATTGTTGGGAACTATGCTTTGTAAGCATAGTCAAGTGTGGTTATGATTTGTTTGTATACAGTGATTAGTGTTCCTTTCAGCTGTCCCAAACCAGTGCTTGCTAGACCTTTGTACATTTAGTTTCTTGTTTGTTATCAGGTCCAAGATGTGTGCGTCAAAGGACATGTGGATATCAAAAGTGAGGACTTGGATATGGTTCAAATTTAATCAATCAATCCATTGTCCCAGATCTCTCTTACAGGAGACCTATAGCACCCAGGCAATGAGTAAAGGCCACTCGATGGGCCTACAGGTCACTCTAGAAAGAAATAGTGTTGTCTAGCAATTGTTAGTGTGGGGCAGTGTAGGATTTGTTCACTGTCCTCTGTGTGGTTGTTAACTTTTTAGCTAATGAAGATAACTTTTTTCACCACTCTGAAACTGAGATGTTTATACCATTCTGTAAATATTTTTGCTTAGGTGTTTGTTCATACATGATTTTGTACTCTGACTTCAGACAATGTAACAAAGCTATGCATCAAGTTATAATTATTAAATTAGTTTAATCCTCTATAAACTGCACATGTTCCTTTACCTTAATGTTTATGACATTTATTTTGTCATTCAGATTTTGTAAAAAAACAAAATTATTTATTAACTGTTCCTAATGCCATCCTGTTGCCTCCACCCTCCCAGATCTTTCCACTGCCGCCACAAGGGATGTACCTCCGCTTTGGGAACTAATTTGCTTAGATCATCTGTATAACAATATCATGCTTGTTATTATGGGTCCTATCTCATGTGAAATCTGATTTATATTTTTTTCTATATCCTCTAGAGATATGATTCTTCATAAAGGTAGTAAAGGTGAGGTAGTAGAAGATGAGAGATCTGAAAGAATCACAAATACCACACCATAATATTGTGTTTGTGATTCTTTCTGACCTCTTATCTTCAACTAACCCACCTTTACTACCTTAACACCACTACAGCATCCAACCTTGGTATGTGGTCTTATTCTTTGAGGTACCTAATGGCCAATACTAAAGGTAATTGTGACTCCACCTTTTAAGCACTGTACTCCCCCCATTGATAGAAACATTAGTTATCGCCAACAAAATATTTGTCTATGTTGTACAAGTGTGGGACAGTTTCTATGTGGCTGGTTTATAGTAACAGAAGAAGGGATGCCCCAGGTTCTTAGCTCACATGTGGAAAAATGGAGTAAATAGTCACAGTTAATAGAAAGATCTTGGGTCTGGCTGAGAGACTGAGGTGCTGCACCTTCAGATGGAGGTGAGGGATGGTGATGGGTTCTACATACATACATATACCAAGGCTTTTTCCCCCTTACAAGGGAAGTAGCCA
This sequence comes from Oratosquilla oratoria, assembly GCF_046742065.1. Classification (NCBI taxonomy): domain Eukaryota; kingdom Metazoa; phylum Arthropoda; class Malacostraca; order Stomatopoda; family Squillidae; genus Oratosquilla; species Oratosquilla oratoria. The sequence goes on from NC_134787.1 coordinate 48,254,711, forward strand.
AAAAGAAAAAGGCATAAACCATTCCCACCCATTCTAAAGATGGGAAATAATTTTCTCTGATGACGATCTTACAGGTACCCATCTTGGGTCTACATACAGTTGCATAATGATTATAACAATAAGAATAATAGTAAAAATAATCTAGTACTTGAGAAAAAATGAAATTATACACCTAATAGTTTATTAACTGAAACTTACATATCAGAATTCCGCACTAGACTTGTGTATTTACCAAATACAGGAAAAGGAGCAATGCTTGTTGAGTCCCATCTATCATTCTTTAGGTATCCTACCTAGCCTCAAATTCATGTACAGTTCCAACTTAATATATCCCTGATTTCCAATTATCATATTTAGACTTTAACTCTTGTATTGTTTGAACTTGGGCTATATCACTTCCTAAGCTATTCCAGGTATTTAGGTGTCTATATGAAAAACTTATATATATATATATATATATATCAAGGACTACTATTACACAGGACGTGCGCACCCAGATCCCTGGGCCCGCTAGCGGAGGCCATTGCTTTCTTTGTAACCTAACATTTTATATTGGACAAATATATCAAAACTAGAAACCTAATATTGTATATAGGACAAATATATCAACTATTGACTTATTCAATGCAGTATAAGTTAATATAAACTTTTATAGTCAAATAAGAAACTATTTTAAGGCACTGTTATGCTTTGAAATGCCAATTTTAGCCAGACTTAACAGGTATTATTGTATGAGGTTAGTGGACACCAGGGTTGGCAATTTTTTTTATCTTTTTAAAAAATGTAAAAAAAAACATTATTTTCTTTATAGATTTTAAATATTGTGGGATTGCTATCTGATATGGGATCTGATTGCTAAAGGACATTTTTAGCATATCAATATAAGGAGCAGTGTTATATAGACTTGCCACAAGTATACAAGGAACAGTATAAGCTGTATGTGAGGACGGTATGCTCAGGTTCACTTGATTCCTCCAAGAGTTTTCTCATCTTGGTGACATTTGCTGCACTGTCTGTCACAACACTTCCAATGTGACAATCAAAATCTTGTTCAGCCTTCTTGATTGAATTTTGTACAAGTTGTAGAAGATATTCAGCAGTGTGAGGTTTCCCTGATGTGTCTATTGTGTCAACTAAATAAATCTGACCAGTGGATGTTGTTAGAGTGACACATATTATGGGCTCATTATGAATGTTAGACCACCCATCCATTGAAACACATACAGTTTCATTATTCAGGTCATCTGCACACTTTTTATATTCCTTTTCATACACAAGATCCAAGAACTTATCAGCAATATCTTTTCTGGATGGAGGAATATAACCTGGCCTCAGGTTCTGAACCATCCTGAGAAACTGAGGATGCTGAACAAGATGAAATGGTGAATTTGTAGCAAATATAATTCCTGCAACTTCTTTGTCGAGATTTTCCTTTTGAGAGGCTGAAGTTTTTATGACAAATCTGTCCAGAGATGTTGATGACTTTCTTTTAGATGAAAATGATTTAGCAGAAGTGGTGCCTGTGGAGGAGTCTGATAGTGACCTTTTTAATGGTAGAGTCAGGTTTGCAGATAATTCAAGTGGAGCCGATGATGAAGGGATTGAAGCTGTTAATACAGATCCTGAAATGGAAACAGAAAATTTTAGCATATTGCATAATTTATAAATGAATAAATAAATGAATGAATACAGTGTGATTTAGGCTACTTTTGAGTACAGTAGTTATTTTTTTTAGATAATGATCATATTCACACAAGCCACTAAATTATTTGGAAATAATTAACAGGATATGAAATAGGTGGGCTTGGAATTCAGCCCACACAGGATTCAGTCCACTTTTAAATTCACTCAAAATAATGGTTTAGTTGGGTTAGGTTAGGGTAAATCCCTTTGGGCTGAATCCCATGTGGGCTGAATTCCAATGGAACCTATGAAATATATTACACAATGTTGAATGAAATGAATAACAATCATCTAGGCCCCAAAGTTGAGTGGATACAGTATATTATAGTGATATAGTCATTACCCAAATTTAGAAGTAATGAAGTTGAAGTATCATCTCTGTAGGCCTTCACATTATTATTGCACATGCTCTCCATTGTTCACCAAATTTATATAGATGCGTATGATAAGGGAGAAATACACACAATATAAGTAAAATTATTTACCTGAGTCATCAATTTCTTCTTCTGTATGCTGTGGCTGACCTTGGCATTTATCTCTGTGAGATTTTAATTTTGACACAATGCCCTGTAGTTCCTGGCTGCAGTCTTTGCATTTAGCTCGGTACCCTTTGCCAGAAGTTATTGGTAGTTTTTCAAAATAATTCCAGACAGGATCATTTTTTCTGCCTGAAGGAACCACTCTGCCAGGTCCAGAAAACATCCTTCCTGGTTGATTCCAAAGCAGCAATTGACTCCGTGAGAAGCTGCTTACCTAGAACAAGTTTCAACAAGCATCTTGTTGAAACTTGTTGTGGGCTGCATAGTGATATATATATTACATATAGGCTTATACCTTTCCTTGTATACTTATGGCAAGTCTATATAACACAGCTCCTTATATTGATATGCTAAAAATGTCCTTTAGCAATCAGATCGCATATCAGATAGCAATCCCACAATATTTAAAACCTATTTAAATCAAATAAATCTGATTTAAAATATATATATATATATATTTATTTCAAAAAGATAAAAAAAAATTGCCAACCCTGGTGTCCACTAACCTCATACAATAATACCAGTTAAGTCTGGCTAAAATTGGCATTTCAAAGCATAACAGTGCCTTAAAAATAGTTTCTTATTTGACTATAAAAGTTTATATTAACTTATACTGCATTGAATAAGTCAATAGTTGATATATTTGTCCTATATACAATGTTAGGTTTCTAGTTTTGATATATTTGCCCAATATAAAATGTTAGGTTACAAAGAAAGCAATGGCCTCCGCTAGCGGACCCTGGGATCTGGGTGCGCACGTCCTGTGTAATAGTAGTCCTTGATATATATAGATATAGATATATATATATATATATATACACCTGCACCATTCATGTTTCAATTAAAACACTGAAATATTAGAATTATTAGTACAATACACCTTTAATATGACAAACTTGGTGTTAAATCCGAAAATGTTACATATGATATATATGTTGTTGTATATGTAAGTATAATTACAAGAATAAAGTATAATGTACTGCAGGGTATCTTTTACAGTATTCTACTGTACTGCTATGCCAGGAAGTGAAGCTATAGCCTGTCATTAACTGTGTCATTGAGAAATTCCATTTCAAGTTATATTCACTAGATGAGTAGTTCACAAGGAATATGGTATTCATCATAACCAAAACCCAGTATAACAGGGTTCATTATACTGAGTGTTTTCTAAAATAAATGTAAAATGACAACTTTGTAATGCCATGTGAGGAACTGGGGATAATTTTTTGGTGTAAGTATAGTCATCTTAACTCTTTCTGTACCATGTGTCACTTTTCATTTTAGTTTTGCTATCATCAGGATACTTTATTTTGATGTTTACAAATCCATTGGTATAGAAATATTTCACACATGGCTGTCAATACCAATAATGATAATATTTACACCTTACATACCTCACTCCTCCTATAATGAATGGTGTAATTGTCTTAAAATGATTAATTCTAAGTAAATCAAGAGAAGACTATGGGCACACTAAAATAAATAACATACTACATTCAGACACTATGACATGTCATGGCAACAAATCTCCTAAAACAGAGCAATATGCTTTCTTCATCCTTTCTTACACGACATTTTCCGAAACAAAAAATAAGAACTACCCTAACCAGTTTTGAGACACCATCCTAACCTAACTTATGCTCAGCTTATCAACCTGTTAAATCTCAATAACATATAATTCACTTATTATATTTGCTTAAAAAGAAAATGGACTTCCAATGTATAATTTTGTATTATGAACTTTTGGTGTCAGGATTTTGTCAATTAAATGACACTTTTAGTCAGAAAACAACAATAATACTCTCATCTTAATTTACCTAATTTTCTAACAATACCATATGATCAAGAAATTTTTGTATTCTTGTATGCAAGATATATAAATGTAGATACTACAAAATACAAAATTTTCAAGTAAGGGTTTTATGGTTGCTATGTGTCCATAGTCACTTCATTCTTGGCAAATTCTTTTGATATTCTGGCAAGGGTGACATATTAACCTTCCATTCCAATGCTCTATTTTAGGCTCTTCCAATGCATCCCTCATATTAAATGGTCTGTATCCTACCATAAACACTGTGTCTATTATTATTTGTTTGCAGTGATTTTGTGTTAAATAGAAAAAAAAATCAAATCTTTGCACACATACAAGGAAAATAGAACCTTGGAATCTTTTAATAGTATCTAGTGTCAGAAAATCAGCAGTCAGTACCAACTAATTTCATAAATTGTTTATAATTACGCATTCCATAAATGGAATCTTCATAACATCCACCTTATAATATGGAAGTGGACACTGATATAAACATATATATATATATATATATATATATATATATATATATATATATATATATATATACACAATACAATTATAATATAGTTATCCATGTACTACCATCATTGCCAACCTGCACTAGCTCATGTTGTAATGTTGTCATAAGCGTATAGAAATTAGGAGTTTCCCATTCATTCTGCAGCCTAACATCATAACTAAAAACTTGTTTGCACATCTATATATCAAAATCTAGTTGCAGAGATTAACTATATTCACCACAAAAATAATAATCTTACTAGTTACTGAAACTGGCTAAACTGGTCAATACTCTCATGCAAATATATTCATAATCTTTACTGGAAGAACAATATTCACATTTCTTCCTTCAGTTTATATAATTTCTACATTTACTGCTGCTTTACAGACAATGCACATGCCTGCACAGGCTTCGTAGGCTGACGACGATTTTCACCTCGAAGTAAACAACTTTTTCAAACTATGCCTACACTATTCTCCTACATTCCAACCGCCTATTGTAGGCTTAACACTGATCCAACGGCATGAGACTACCTACCAACACTTGTTTTTCGATAGAATTTCAATAATATCTACTATGGACTTGTTATAACGCTTTATAATTTCACATTGAGCTTGTGCGAAATTCGTTTAAATTCAGTGACTGTCGATTGCATCACTGCCATAAACTGTCAAACAAGACAACATTGAATATCGCTTTCTGACATTCGCACGACCTCAAACTACAAAATCGTACATCTAATTGTAAAGCAAATGTCACGCATCACTTGCATGTGTAATAGGAAGCTGTGCATGTAGCAAACCAATACAATGAAAGTAATCTGCCAACAATACCTGGCCGCGCCTACAGAGTAAAGATTAGGCCGATCAGCGCCTACGTCTAACACATTTGCAATAGTTCTGACTATAACACCTCAAAGTAATTTACAATATTTCCCTCAATATTCTCATACATTCATAACAATTACAAATGCCTTTCCTGCGTAATTTAAAGACCCACCTTGATTTCTTTTAGATCTCCTTCTCGACGTCATGTTGCTGCTAGTCACTTAAAAGTCAACAACAGAAGTATTCGAATGTTATGCCTACAAGTCACGTATACTACAAACATTAAGAAAAATATAAGAAACACATAATTAATTATTTAAAAAAGATATTATGCTATTAATTTTACTAATGCGTAATAATCTTTAATATTTTTATCTGTTAATTCAGCAAACGACGAAACACTATCAAGGGTTCCTTAGCAACCTCGGCGTTGCTACAGACGCTGCCGCGTATGGGTACACTTATTGTCGGAGGCAGTGTATGACGTACGGACGATCACGTAAGGCGAAATAGTAGTGTTACAGAAATTTTGGAGGCAAATAAAGCACGGTAACGTAAACATGTAATTCATATAGCTACAGGACGGAATAAACATTCATTTCAAATAATTTAGAGGTGTGAGCGAAAGTTTTCAAAAAAGAATCTCCGATAGCGTAGATATTTACTGTTTGAAAATAATCGAAACAATTTAGCAATACACTATATTACAAGTGAATGTTATGCAAGAAGTGTGATAGTATTCACACACTTAGTTTTAAGCACTGGTGGAAGATAAGAGAACTGTACGAGCGTAAGCCTTTTTGTGTATATTTGTGTACTACTGTACACATACACATCCGCTTGCGTGCTTTGTTATTGGTTAGCGTCGCGGGCCGCCACACTAAGGTACCTCGTTCGCTCTACACTCACTGTATGATTTTTTTTTCCTCGTGTTGCAAGACGTCACTGTTTCCTTTGAACAAAGGGATGGGTGTGTGATTGGTGCAAGGTAAACATGACACATTAATCAGACTATGATATCAAAGTAAACCATCAAACACACATCTATATCCCAGTTAGTCCCATGGTTACCTCTAAGATGTGTGGTATTGGTCTTAAAAATAATGAATGTCTCAGATAAGGTACTGCGGTCTTGAAAGGGTTTTGACAAGAATTTGCTGGAAATATTTATATAAACCATTCAGACCTGCGGTTTCCAGAAAGGAGACATAAATTCGTTTGGCTTCCGATGAAAGAAAATCACTTTTATTTTCCAAACAGTTCTGGTTACCCGCAACCCCCCGGTACCCGCCAACTATATAAATACAGTGAAATATATAATACTGACAAAAGTAATAGGAACATTACTGGGTCCCAGTTATGGCATGAAGAGATTTAATATGAGGAATGTTTCGGTAAAGTGTAATCATGTGAGAGTCAACGAATTGAAAAAAATATATATTGATAATGATAACAATGATAATAATAATAATAATAATGACAATAATAAAGATGATAAGTGAAATGCTTATTAAAGACTGAGAGCTGATGTCACCATCTCACAAAAAATCAGACCAAAATGGAAATGAAGATTTAATTTCAGGATATAACTGTACCTGGAGGTGCTAAGAGCTTAATGTTTTGATCAGGCATCCAAGATCAGCGACTGAAAATGTCTTTTCAAAGAAATATCTATTATTGATGGTTATCAGAAGACTTAATTTGGCCAACTTAGAAAAGAAGACAATGATTTGAAAGAGGTCAAGGTTAAGTTAGAATATAAACTAGAAGATGAAAAGTTAAGTTAGATGGAGTGAATTTCAAAGACCTGTTGAGGGAACGAAAGGGTCTTGATATAAACGTAGGAAATAAAAAATATATAGATCAACAGAAGGATTAACGACAAAACGGTGAAGATACGAAGGAACAGGGAAATGCTTGTTACATATGCAGTAGATAAAATGGGGCAGCGAGGAGAACCACATTGCATTAGGGAAAGTAAGAATGAAACATGAATTGGGTGTTGACACAGGAATCATATCAACATTTGTGAGAAGCGAGTCCAATGCATAAGCTGAATAGGAATAATGTTTACTTTTGGCAGATAAAAAGGTAAGGTTACATGGGAATATATGGATCAGAAGAGAATCCTGATGCCCCCCCCCCATGTGGTGATACATAATTCTCACTTAAAAAATTAACTCAGTTTCAGGTGAAGAAGCTTAAAACACCAATTCTTTTATTCAATTTTTAAACTTTTATTTTCCACTTAAATTTTAAATTTAATGTTTGTTAAATCATAGGCATCAACAAACTTCAAAGCAACATGGCATCCATGGAAAAGAAAAATGACTAACAAATTGGCAGTGCAATCGGGGGTAATTTGAAAATCGAAGACGGAATGATGAATTAAATAGATGTGTGATTGCTACATTTTTATTTATTGTAATGTTACGGCCAATAGATCACAAGAACATAGACTTTGATTACCAACACACCCAAAAATCAAATTGCCCCCTAAAGAATAAAATTGCCACGTTGGGAACCACTGCCAAGGAAGAAACAAAAATGAAGTTTCGTAAACGAAGCCCGGAAAAAAACGTAAGTACGAAGCAAGAAAAGCAACAGTTACTGTGGTAAGTTTCAGATCACAAAATGATGAAACTATCAGAAGGAAGATGAAAAGGTAAAAAAAAACAAAAAACAAAAGCAAAAAAAAACAACAGGGTAGGACACTAAAAGGGGGAGTTTGACATTGGCCATGTTAGAAACCAACGATTAGTTGAAGGTAAACAAACCAGACATTTTGTGCCTGGTCGAAACCAAGCTACTTAATCATGTCGAGAGAAATCTTGAAAAAGCGAATCTCCTCCCCATCCCCAAAACAAATGCATGAAACGAAATTAAGAATTATCAAATCTTATCGGATGTAACTATGTACTTAGAAGAAATTTTTGAATAATATGAACGTATAATTCTAGTGGGTGACTTTTATTGTAAAGAGAAATATTTGGTGGGAAATAAGTGCTAGTGGAAAGTCAAGGGTTTATACTATAATAAACATAATGGTAAGTGCAATAACCCAGTGGGTTTAAGCCACAAGAACAAGAGGAAACCAGTGATATTGGGATTTATCCTCAATGAAGAACCAGATATAATTGATTCTTTAGAATGCATATGTCCCAGAGGAAAAAGTGATCATGCATAATTGGAAACGAAATTGACAGAAGAAAATGTAGAGCAAAGAGGTGAATTACACACTCCAGGAGAACAAAATCTCCAGGTTTGAGAAAATTATTTCAAGTAGATTAGAGGGAATATACAAACGCAACACATCAACCAAGACAGGGAAAGTACCAGAGATGTGAAAGAGAGAAAAAGTATCTGCAATATTTAAGAAGGGCTGCAGGAAAAAATCCAAGTAACTATAGACCCGTAAGTCTCACACGTATTATTTGTAAAGTTCTGGAATCTATAATAAGAGGCAGAATATTGAATAGTTTATAGAAAATAACTCATTAAGCCCTAAACTGTTTGGATTTATGAGTGGCAGAACCATTACATTGCAAATGTTAAATGTGATGAATGTTTGGACTTCGACAGAAGGGGTAAGCTAGATGTAGTATATATTTGGATATTAAAAAGGTCTTTGATAGAGTGCCACACAAGAGGTTCATCTCTAAGTTAAAATTTTATGGTATCGGTGGACAACTTCGTGGATTTTAGTATTACTGTCGGGGAGAAAACAGCTAGTTGTGAGAATGGAAAGAGGTGTCAAGTGGAGTGCCTCAGGGTCGTGTCATCGGACATTTGTTGTTTATTATACATATTAATGATTTGCCTGATGATATTACCTCAACTTTATATATGTTTGCGAATGATACAAAGTGCTTTAGAGAGATAGTAAACTTCATTGATCAAGAGATACTCCAAAACTACATAAATAGACCTCAAGAGTGGTCAGAGAGGAGACTACTTCAGTTTCACCCTGAGAAGTGCAAGATTATGGCAGTGTTAAGGTCTAAATCATATGAACACAGGCAATACATAATGAGGAATGAAGATCAAATAGTATCTTTAGAGAGAGCTGACATAGAAAAAGATCTGAGCATAATGGTGAATGAACAATTGAATTTTGAAAGCCATATAAATGAAAAGATTAACAAAGCAAGTAGAGTTATGGAGTTTATCAGAAGATCTTTCATCCATTTAAACCAGGAAAATTTCAAGAATCTTTATATTGCATTAGTGAGACCTCATCTCGAATTTGGTAACATAATATGGATGTGTGTGTGTGTGTGTGTAATAAAACCACTTGGAAAATAAAATGAAAGGTGACCGAACGTTTTCGTCTATATAAGACATTTTCAAACAGTGACAAAAGAAGCACACTATGGGGGAATTAGGACAGGTCCATTGAGACCTCACTCACTCAGCACTGCCGGACGTTTGAGCCGGCTACTGTCAACAATTTTGTATGTTATAAAGTTATCTATTTTATACATTCCCATACTCATATTCATGTTGTTCTAAAAAGAAGCTTTTATATAACATGATTCTATGATATTTCTCTCCTTAATATCCTTACTTAAGACAATTTTCTTTGTGTTATCCCAATCAATGCAATGATTAAAATCCCTTAAATGCAAAAACAACCCACTTGAAACTTGCCCTATTCTGATGTTCAGAACAGGGCAAGTTTCAAGTGTTCAACGGTAAGGCGAGAAAGATCTTGGAAGGCTCAGAGAAGGGTCAGATACCAAAACACCTACTGGAGAAGCACCCCTTCCCGCCAACAATGAGGGGTCTCCCTAAGACCCACAAACCAGGGGTCCCCATGAAGCCCATCACACCAAGGATCGGCAATGCCCCCCACCGACTAACAAAAGTGCTGGCCAGGCCTCCATCTAAAGCCATGGGATCCATAAGTGGGTCTCACCTAAGAAACTCGAATGACCTGCTGCGTAGATTGAAGGGGACAAGCATGAGTTACAAGAAAATGACCATTTATGACGTCGGGTCCTTATTCACCCAAGTAACTACGGATGGCGCTTTGGAGGAAGTGTGGAGAGTGGTCATCAACATAGACGAGGAGTTACCGCTGCCCAGGGGAGGCCTCATGAATCTGGTGTCCATATGCGTGAACTTTGGATCATTCACCTCCGAAGGAGAGGAGTTTCTTCGACACAGTGGCATAGCAATGGGGTCACCACTGAATGCCGTGGCTGCCTGCCTCTTCATGGAGGTCCAAGAGAAGGACCACTACTCTCACATCGTAGGAAGGAGGACAATGTAACTCAGGAGCGTGGACGATGTGCTTGTAATCGCGCCAAGCAGGACGAACCTGGAAGACATCGGGAGACAATTAAATAGAGTGAATCCAAAGATTCAATTCACTATGGAAGAGGAAGAAGAGGAAAAACTCCCATTTCTGGACACCCTGATAATTAAGACAACTGAGGGCCCCAAATTCAGGGTTTACAGAAAGCCTACGAACCGTGACAACTTCATACACTACCTGTCGGCACATAATGAGAGGACAAAGAAGGGGGTAGTCGTGGGCTTCTTCCTACGTGCTTACAGGATTTGCAGTGAGGAATTCCTGGAGGAGGAGATCGGGTACATCATCGCGCCCTTCTTGAAACTTGGCTACCCCAAGGGCATGATCAGCTCAAGGCGGAGAGTGGAAGAAATCATCAATGTAAACAGGTCAAAAGAAGGAGAGAACAACGCCACCAGCAGGACATCAATCATGGCGCTTCCTAACTCAGAGAAGGTAGGAAATGTTACTAGAATACTCAGGAGCACAGAGGTAAAAGCAGCGGTGACGTAGTAAGAAGCGGGACCAAGATAAGGGGGAAGGAGGATAGCGTTGTGTATAAAATCCCATGTGCATCATGCGATAAGGCATACTACGGAGAGACGAAGATGGGACTAAACACAAGGATCAGGGAGCATAAGGCCGACCTTCGTCACCATAGGCTTACCAACTCCATTATGATGCATGTGGGCGAATCTGGACACCTCCCACAATGGAACAGAGCCGAGGTATTACACAAAGGTATGGATAAGAAGACCAGGAAATCCATAGAAGTTGCATATATCACTACCCGTCCCAACATCAGTAGTAAGGCTGGAAGCTTCATCTGGGCAAAAACCTCAGAGGTCATAGCACTTCACGATTGGCTGTCTCAGCAGGCCAATCAGAGCACAGCACCCCACGCTCGCACAGAGGTAAAAGCAGCAACGTAGTAAGAAGCGGGACCAAGATAAGGGTGAGTGTATATAATAAACACTGCACGATCCAGTATGCTCATTCCTTTGAAGAAGTCAGTAGACGAAACATCAGGAATAACGCTTCACTCCAGTCCATGTTTAAGCAATTTAAGACATATTTGCAGATAATATTACTTGTATCATCAACGACTGAAGACTCACATAAGGTGTGTTCAGGGATTTCAACAAGGAAAGTCTCCTAGTAGGGATCGTGCCTCTAGTCCAGGGGTGGGCAACCATTGGCACGCGTAATGAATATAGCACGCCAACGACTTTTCGCCGGCACGCGTGATGAATATAGCACGCCAACGACTTTTCGCCGGCACATGATACCCGGTCTCGCATAAGAAAATAATGAAATAGATAAATCACCAATTTCATCGCTGAGTTTCGTATTTCACTTCAATCGAATATTTTATCCATTTTATGTATATATGCACATATATTTACATTGTATATCTACACATATATGCACGTACACACACATACATACGCACACACACACACACACACACATATATATATACATATATATATATATATATATATATATATACATACATACATACATGATTCGTATGTATTCATAAAACACTGGTTTTGTTCTGTTTAGTTGTTGAATCATTCGTCAGAAGGCTAGACGTGGCGTGATTCTTTTACGATTGTTTTATATATTCTTTCATGTTTCTTGAATAATAAAATCATCGATAAGCAAAATTCACATTCATCTACATGAGGGTTCAGGTTTAAATCTAAATAAAATACAAATGTCGTAGTAATTAGCTCGTTTTTAGTGACCGCATTAAAAAATGCGTTTTGTACAATCTCTATGGAATTAAGAAATATTGTCCACTCTTTTTATGTCAAAAATCGAGTCCATGAATTGTGGCTATACGGTATAAGTCAGCCACAATTCCACTTAAAGGCAAAAAGACCTAAAATGACTTTGCTAGATTTTATGTTCCTTCAATCTGACATGACTAATAAATCACATTTACAATATTCTTTGATTTTACCTCTCCAGTGTTTCTTTTCTTAATATCATCAATTGTTCCCCTAATATTTAAAATATAGTAACTGATAATATGTTCCAAACAGTTTCGGTTGGCACGTGAGAAACAGTTTGCATCGAAGATTGGCCAATTTTGGCACGCGCGCCTTCAAAAGGGTTGCCCTCGTCTCTTTAGTCTTTTTATATCTCGGTGCATAGTTGCAATGATTGTGTCGTGTGTATGTATACGTATATATATATATATATATATACATATATATGTATATATATATACATATATATACATATATACATATAAATACCTATATATATATATATATATATATATATATAATATACAGTACACACACACACACACACAGTGATCAACACGAGGTAACTTTGTGGGTTGTGACATTATTTTTCATCTTCGTAATGTATTACACCTGTCATTCAGCTGAAACCTATTAAAAAAAATTCTCCAGATGGCGGGGAAGAAGAAGGCGAAGAAGGGGGACAAGCTGGCTCGGATGTCAGTGGCCCAGCGGAAGGCTCATCTGGACCGGAAGGCCGCGCAGGAGGAAGAGTACACTCGCAGGAGGCACGACCTTGTCGCCGGCTACCTCAAGGTGAGTCTCCAGGCCCCTTGGGCTCCCTCCGCGTCTCTAGCGCGAGTGCCACTCGTAAACGGAGTCTATTTCTCCTCCTCTTCTTCGTGAGGACGACGTGGTTTGAAAACAACCAGAGTACCTAATGCTTGGAATGAAAAGGCTCAGGATTGTGTCGGAGTATAAGGGTATAGGCTAAAAATTCACCGGACAGAAGTTCACCAGACAAAAGTTCACAGGACATAAGCTCACTCCTAAAGAGAAAAAAGGGGACAAATGGTCACCAGGGAAACTTCCTTTAATATATTATCAACGGAAGCTCATTGAGACAAACACACAAATCAAGGTCAAAGGTTTACTTCAAATAAACATATACTAATAATGTACACATTGTCATATTGCCTCTCATGAGCAGTCTGTGTTGAGGAAAAATTAGTAGTTCTTCCGTCACTGACACCGACAGACAGTTGACCTTTCTGTTTAAAATCTGACGGTGTGGTCTACGACTTGGAGGAATGACTCGAGGTCCCGGCAAAGATTGCCGAGTCGAAGATGCAGATCCTCTTGCGCTCTCTTTGCCCTTTTCCTCTGGAGATTCGCACGGTTGTGTTGCAGTAGCACTATGTGATGGCATGATCCTTTCTCAGGGGCAATGCATCTTTCCAGAACGTTGGGGAATTGTGGCTTATTAGCTGCCGAAATGCATTATTCCAGGCCTAAGCACTTCACAGCTTGTGTGAAAGAGTTTTAATCGGCTCTTCGGATAGAAGGGGTCATAGAAAGTGTAATTAATTTGACTATGTACATGCAATCAGCACTATACAACTTGCGCTCTGTGTTAATCGGCTCTTTTTTCTTATTACTAGGATTGAAAATAGAGATCACAGAGAGGCTGACTAGTTAATCTGGCTATGGACATGCAATCAGCACTTCACGGCAAGCCGATAGAGAATTCAAATGCGCTGAGAATGAGTTTTTGTCCTCTTTTTATTTTTAGGGTTGAGCTTATGTTCGGTGATCTTTTGTCCGGTGGTCAAGTTGACCCCAGGTCAAAATTGACAACGGATCAAGTTTATTCGACAGGCAGTAGCTTCAGGTCTGGGCGAACAACTTGACGCACCAGTTTGTTAACGGCCAAACTAGTGATGGCGTCGGGGAACCATTGTCCTTTTGGTGTATTGAAATTAGTTAGTTGTTTGATCAGGGAATACTCAATATTTTTTCTTAAATAGCTACAATTTGATTTATAGATTATGTCAGCCTTGTCCCAGTCCATGCGGTGATTTAATTCAACAGTATGGAGAAATACCGCTGAATTATCCTGGTTTTTGTGCTGCTTGATTCTGGTGGGGAGATCCCTTACCGTTTGGCCCCAGTAAACTATAGAACAATCTTGGCATGGTATTTCAAAGACGCCTGGGATACTAATGTATTTAGATCTTTGATGGATATTTACATTTGTTTAAACTGCTGATAGGGTAATTATAGATTATCTTAGTATCGTCAAGGGGGGAGATAATCGGAGGCGTACATAGAGGCATTGTATGGAATATTTAAGTCTTTTTGCTCTAAGAAAATTGGTTTTATTTATTTATTCATTTACTTGTTTATTCAGTTAGTTATCATTTATTCATTGCTATTTTATTATTTAGCTGTGTATTTTCTTTTGTTTCTATTTATCTGTTTTCTTTCGAATTTTATTTTTGTCAACGGTAACACAAAACAATTTTCTTCTTCGTGGTTTAGAACTTTCTGGTTTGACGGATTTTTTTTTCCGGGTCTAGAACAAGCTGGGACCTTAACCTCGCAGGTGGTACGGAACAGTTCCTTCAAGGGTTTTGTTGTCCACGCGATGCCACTGTTATTAGTGGCGGTGCCCTGAAACCAGGAAGGTGGGCTGCACCAGCGGGAGGGTGTGCGCCCAAGAAGTTGAGGGTTGCCTCGGAAGGACCGAGGTGAGTGGTGGGGTGAGACTTCGGCGAACAATGACAGTGGGTCTGCACTCTAGCAGATCGTGGTGGAGGAGCTGTTGCATCTCACCCCCACAGAGTTTGCAGCGTTCGTTATTGTCTCTTCCCACGTGTAACACTTGTCACTCACAGCGACATCCAAGGCGGATCCTGTGTACGGTAGGTTCCACCTTTCTTCCTGAAGGAAGGTGGACTGTCTCGTAACTAGTGATGAGGTAGTACCACAGCGCTGATTCCGAAGTATGACGTTTGCTGCTGTGGTTGGCCATGGCCATCTGGCCCTCTTGTTGGTGATGCCCTTGATCTGTGAGATCGAGGGTACCAGGGACAGTGTGATTCAGCTGAACTTAGTCGCTGCCTGGGCAACATAATCCAGAATAGTGTTCCCCGGAATCCCAATGTGTCTGGGGATCCAGCGAAATTTTGCAGACCCCTCATGCTGGTGCAAAAAGTGAAGTGAGTGCTGGATTGATGTCGTTAAGTAGACGTCGTCCATTCTGTTCCCCGACTGGATGATGTCTGTAGCATCCCTTGAGACTGTGTGGATCATGACTGCCCTCTGCCCAGTAGAGAGACCGTGACCCAGGTCTTTGGAGAAGGTAGCAGTCTCCGTCTGTAAAGTGGAACTCCCGTCGCTCACTCTCTCCATTGCACGGTCATACCATCAACGGTTGTAAAAGCCTCGCCACGTCTTCCTAATGGACCTTATGGCCTCAAGGACCATGGGCGGATTGTCATCGTGTCCGTGCGCGCACAAGCTATCGATTCCAATTGGTGGACACCATCCCTCCCCCGGCAGCGTGAAAGAGGTTTTCTTTGAACGCCTTCAGCAAAGACAGCACGATACTTGGCGTCAAGGTGCCAGCTGCAAACACACTCTTTCTCTCTCTCTCTCTCTCTTTCTCTATTTATTTAATTGTATATTTATTCATCTGTTTGTATGGAGAATAATTTCCCAAATAACTCTGATATATATATATATATATATATGTATATATATATGTATATATATATGTATATATATATGTATATATATATGTATATATATATATATATATATATGCAGAAAAAACCACTGGGAAATAAGAAGCTTAGTCCGAACGTTTTCGTCTATTTAAGACGATAATGTCTTAAATAGACGAAAACGTTCGGACTAAGCGTCTTATTTCCCAGTGGTTTTTTCTGCATATTATTTTCACGTGTGCCTTGTGAATTACTGCAATATATATATATATATATATATATATATATATAGATATATATATATATATATATATATATATATATATATATATATATTTATACATATATATGTATATATATATATATATATGTATTTTTTTTTTTACATGTATGTATGTATATATATATATATATATATATTTATACATATATATGTATATATATATATATTTATACATATATATGTATATATATATATATATATATATATATATATATATCACACACTAAAAACCCACTGTTGATTGGATATAAGAAAAGAAAGGAAATAACGATTTCCGTATATTTCGATCACTTGCTGTGATTCTCTTCAAGTGTGTGTGTGTGTGTGTGTGTGTGTGATCGAAATATACTGAAATCGTTATTTCCTTTCTTTTTTTATATCCAATCAACAGTGGGTTTTTTAGCGTGTTTATTAATGTGTTACGACATTACTGGACAGTGATATATATATATATATATATATATATGTGTGTGTGTGTGTGTGTGTGTGTGTGTGTGTGTGTGTGTGTGTGTGTGTGTGTGTGTGTGTGTGTGTGTGTGTGTGTGTGTGTGTGTGTGTGTGTACAACACTGAATGGGTCCCAGTGACTAGAGATACATTTTTATCAACCACAATACACTTTAATTCTAAGCCATCAACATCGGAAGAACCGTGGAGGCAACATGCAGAAATTGAAACGTGGTATGCCTGAGGACTCGAACTTACGTCCAGAACGTGACCAGTGCTGTAGTGACTACAGCACTGGTCACGTGCCAGCCGTAGGTTCGAGTCCTCGAGCATACCACGTTTCAAATTCTGCGTTGCCTCCACGGTTCTTACGATGTTGATGGCTTAGAATTAAAGTGCATTGTGGTTGATATATATATATATATATATATATATATATATATATATATATATATATAATTTAAATATATATATATATATATATATATATAACATAATCCGAAGCAGGATTCTAAAAATATCATGCAACCCCCCAGTGTGCCAATGAAAAGAACTTATGAAGTGTTGTGTGTGTGTAGTGTGTGTGTTTTTATGTATGTGAAGAGAGGTCAGAACCATTTTCCTCGCCACATGGATATTCCATGACTGAGCACACAACGGCATTATTTTTAAGCAGATAAGTGGCTCGAGACCCCCTCCTGCTTCCTCCTCTTAGGTGAATAAAATCGTCTGGGCTGGCGAACTGCTACAAGGGAAAATCCCACATCGTAGTTAAATACATGGACATTCTAGCAATATGTTTACTTTCATTAAGAATGCTGTTTTTAGGGATACTAATGCTGTGTCAAAATGTTGGTTATGTTGATGAAAGGATAACCACGGATGTATTGGGTCTTGTTTGTTTTAGATGGTTTATTGTATGCTGATATCAGTGTTTTTGCCACACGTATAACATTAGTGATCGGAGGACTAGGTAACAGTTTGTTATTGGCAGTGGAGTAGGGGCATCGAAAGAAGTGGATGTCGCCTTTCGAGCAGCCTTGTCAGCGTGTTCATTGCCGGGGATGCCTTCATGAGCTGGCACCCAGCAGAAGAATACACATTTAAAGCGATGGAGATTTGGGTGATTCATGAATTGATTTTATGGACCAGGTAGGGCTTGAGGGTGGAAATTGCTTGTACGCAATTCTTGAACCTGTAATGATTATATAGGGTGCAAGGGGGGAGGGGTGTTGTGAATAACAAAGGGCAGCCAAGATCGTGAAGAACTCAGTGGATTGAAGCGATGAAGGAATGGGATCCAGATCTTGTTTCAGTTGGGGACAGTGCTGCGTGACCCAATCAGTGGTACGAGCGGGAACTGTCATTGTGCGTGTTGACACCTGTTGAATGAGTAGATAGGCGAGAAAGATATTCTTGTTGCAAAATGGACATAACTGTTTGTATCTACACAGAGAAGATATTTTCTTTATTAATGATACGACGGTATTGTCGGCTGCTAGTTAGATTTTTATAATTTTTGTTAATACGTGTTATTACTATAGGTAACTTCGTATACTGTAATCATTGTCCTTTATAAACTATTCATGTCATACAATATAGATATAAAGTCATATAGACTATATGTAGATGTTTGTGTGTTTTCTAGTCCTTTATGATCCAGTAATTAGCTCCGCATGAATATTAACATGACGTTTGAATTCCTTCAGCTGAAACTCACTGATGAGGAAAGGAAGGGAGGCATCAACGCAGCCAAGCTGAGCGTCCGTTGGCGTGGCGTCCTCAGAGACGTTAAGTCTCGCGCTCTGACGCACCAATTGCAGGTAAGTGGCGACCTTGTCGGCATGCATGGAGATTCTTTGTGTAGTGAAAGTTACGAGATTATCGGGAATTACGCAACTACATGCTATGACTGTTGGGTTATGTGAAGATCTGGTGTCTCCAGAGGATGAGCCAGTAGAACAAGGGATTGTAGCCTGGAATACAATAAATGGTAGCGAACCAAATAAAAGGTGAAATGTAAATATTATGCGTACATTATCTATCTATCTATCTATATATATATATATATATATATATATATATATATATATATATATATATATATATATATATATATATAGAGGAGGTGAGGAGGAGAACAGGGGTGAAAAAGGAGCTGGGAGATAGGGTTGATGAAAGAATATTAGGATGGTTTGGACACATGGAAAGAATGA